>NC_133449.1:112887824-113208785 GCF_048565385.1 Saimiri boliviensis
GGCTCAGCCTCCCATACAGCTAGGACTACAGGTGTGTGCCACCAGGCCTGGCTAGTTTTTGTATTTTTAGTAGAGATGAGGTTTCACCATGTTAGCCAGGCTAGTCTCAAGCTCCTGGCCTCAAGAGATCCAGCTGCCTCAGCCTCCCAAAGTGCTGGGATTACAGGCATGAGCCACCACACCCAGCCTTCAAGATCACTTTTTTCTCCCCACTTTTTTTATAAGACATGTTTTAGATATTTTTAAAATAATTAATGACTTTTAGCTAACTTGAACATTTCCAATACTTTGTGTGCTAACAAAATCAGTTCTACCTATGTTGCACAGCAATGGGACCACATGGCAGGTATGGAGTTTGAATAGAGTTATTACACAAGGCCTGAGTGGAAAAGTGTAATATGCTTATAATAGGTATCACTAGAATATTGTCTGAATTAATGTCATACTTATGTTCAATTTAAACTTAGATTTACACTTATATATAGGTTCTAAATGTGGGTTAAATATGATGGATTGACCACAAATTTATTTTCTCTTCCTTCTGAAATCTGATGAGAATTAGTCATAAAATAAACATTATTCACAGGACCAGGAGACAGGATTGAGAGCACATGATTCTGAGTCAATGTTGCAAGGTGGCAAGCAGATAGAGGAGTGGTAACTGACATAAAAGCACAACCCTGGTGCCCACAGGGAGTGACTTGAACAGAAACAAGCAATCCCGTGTATTTTGAAGAACCTAACACAGTCTCCGAAATCATAGCACATGGTACCTGGGAAGGTAGGGTGAAACACAACAGAGCCGGCAAGGTCAATAGTAAATCTGTGGTTAGAACCGCAGGTCCACCTATCCTCCCATCTTAGAAGGAATGTGGATGTGTATTCCCTGGATATATTACACCTGAAGGTTTCTGAGCTCAGACCCACCAGGGCTGAAACCTGGGAAATGGGAGCAAATGGCACACACAAAGTGAAACTCCACCTTGCTTCCCAACCCTGCTTCCAGAAAACCAGCAGCCATGCTTGCAATGCCCAGGCAGAAAATTGGGAGGCCCTTCTTAGAAGAAAACTGAACCATGGCAAAGAAAATACCCTCATTCCCTCGTATAATACACTGATGTTCCTCAAAGGAAAAGCTGCCTTGACATCCAAATCCCTACAGTGAGACCCCTCAGTGAAAAAAAGTCCTGCTTTCAATGAGAGAAAGCCAAAGACCACCACACATTTGAGCAAAGCCTCCAATGGAAGATCAAAAAAACAGGAAAAAGGAATTCCTGGGACCAGTAAAAATTCAGGAGCAAAACTTTTTTAAAAATCTTAAAACACCCTTAAGGAGATTTTTAAAAATACAATAGAACAGTTAGCATGGACAGTCAAAGAATCTCTAAGAAAGAGAACAAAAGAGAAACTGAAAAATCGGAGGTGAAGAAATTACAGATCAATGCAGAAATACTGGTCTAAGAGGTCCAACATCTGAATCATTAGACTAAAATAATAATAATGAAACAGAGCATACAGAAAAATTCTCTAAATTTTATTGTAGACTTAATGGCCACAATAAAATAAAAGGTCCCTAACAAGATCTGTCATACAATTTCAGAATCTCAGGGACAGAGAAGGTCTTAAAAACTTGACAGACGGAAACACTGATTACATATGACTTATCACACAATGGCAGTACTTTCAAAAACAGTACAATAAAAATGCAATAATGTCTTCAAGCCATGACATTTAGTTTTCACTCTAGAATTTTATACTTTATATGAAAGGAGGGGGTTTAAGAAAGCCCAGCTCTCTAAACATGTGTGTACATGAGCCTTTCGTCAGAAACTGCGCTCCAGCACCATTGGGGAGTAACACAAGGCAGAGGGCAATGCACAGTCTAGGACTCAGGGATCCAACATTCGTGGTCCCAGAAGATTTCAGAGAGAGCTCCCAGGCCAACAGGCGCAGGGTAACCTAGGAAAACACAGGCTATCCTGAGGAGGATAACGAAAGGCCAAGGAAACTCGCTTCAAGAAAAAAACATGGAATGTATTCTTTAGTAGATAAAGCATTTTTGATAGGCATGTGAGAAATGTTACAACTCTTGGGGAAGAATAGTTGTTAGAGAGCCAAAAGAATATAGTCAGAAAATCAATTCCACACACACGAAAATGAAGGATATGAAAACAAAGAGACCAGCAGAAGACTAATGGTCATATTTGGCTTTCTGAGCCATCATGAGCTAGGACAAGGGAGGTTACCTGGGAGAAGAGCAGAAGTGTTGTTTCAGAAATATTTAAGAGAAAGAATGAAGGCTGTACAAGGAGGAGGCTCACTCACAACATTATATGACTCAGCAGTGAATGATATGTGCATAGTCATAATTATGTAAATATCAATTCATGATTAAATTAAAATGTCTTACAGCTGAAAGAAATGGGAGGGAAATAAGGTCACAGTGGAGTGAGGATGCTATGCTTTCAGCTGCTATGACAGGGAGTGGGCAGAAAGTGTTGAAAATGGACTTAGCTATTTTCAATTTTATTTGATTTTAAATGATTAAATATTTAAGGCAGATCTTTATATCACAACTGAAATATTTAAATTTAACTTAAATATCAGACAGCCTTAAAAATGGGCACAGTAAATTAAAGACTTTCCTGCATAAATCTGACACTTAGGAAAATAGAAAAAAGTTAGAAAATTCACCAAATTCACCAAAAAAGGATTATACTAACAGCACTGGGTCCCTGTTATATTTCTAAGGAATCATGACTGATAGACTTTTAATTTAAACAATTAATTTCTTAACTTTTCAAAAGCTTACTTACAGAATATATGCGAAAGCTTCTCCTCTTTTCTTGCACTAAAAATAAAAATATAACTAATCAATTCGGTTTAATAAAATACCATAGAATAAAAGTAGTTGCTAATCATCTGATCATCACTATATAAAACAAGACAAATCTGATTACCACTATACAAAAAATCAATGTTAAAATTTTTTTTAATTTAAACAAAATTTAGCTGGGCGCGGTGGCTCACGCCTGTAATCCCAGCACTTTGGGAGGCCGAGGCGGGTGGATCACGAGGTCAAGAGATCGAGACCATCCTGGTCAACATGGTGAAACCCTGTCTCTACTAAAAATACAAAAAATGGCTGGGCATGGTGGCACGTGCCTGTAATCACAGCTAGTCAGGAGGCTGAGGCAGGAGAATTGCCTGAGCCCAGGAGGCGGAGGTTGCGGTGAGCCGAGATCGCGCCATTGCACTCCAGCCTGGGTAACAAGAGTGAAACTCCGTCGCAAAAAAAAAACTTAAACAAAATTTAACATTTAAATAATCTGGCATGATAAATCTCATAATGTAAAATTTAAAAACACAGTTTTACTCTTTGACCTAACACATATTCTATTACGTTCAAATGAAAGAATCCCCGTGTACATAAGGAAAGGCAAAACAAATTAGGGAATGTGCCTGCCCTCCAAATCTCACGTTGAAATGTAATCCCCAGGGTTGGAGGTGAGGAATTCTTTGGATCATGGGGGCAGATCCCTCATGAATGCGTTAGTGGCATCCCCTTGGTGATGAGTGAGTTCCTGCAGGATCTTCTTGGGGTTTTGTTGTAGTTACTGTTGTTGTTCTGAGACGGGGTCTCACTCTGATGCTCAGGCTGGAGTACAGTGGCGTGATTATGGTTGACCGCAGCCTTGACCTCCTGGGCTCAAGTGATCCTCCCACCTTCCCTTCCAGAGTAGCTGCGGCTGCAGGCATGCACCACCACATCTAACTAATTTTTACATTTTTCGTAGAGACAATATCTCACTATGTTGACCCAACGTGGTCTCAAACTCCAGGCTCAAGTGATCTGCCCATCTTAGCATCCCAAAGTGCTGGGATTGCAAGTGTGAACCACTGCACCTGGCCTGATCTGCTGATTTAAAAGCCTGCAGCACCTCCCACTCTCTCTTGCTCCTTCTCTCACCATGTGAATGATGACTTCACCTTACACCAAGATCATTAGATTCTTGAGGCCCTTGCCAGAAGCACATGCTAGCACCACACCTCCTGTACAGCCTGTAGAACCGTGAGCCAATAAAGCCTCTTTTCTTTATAAATTATCCTGTCTCGAGTATTCCTTCATAAAAATGCCAAAATGTGGGAGAGATGAGAAATTTAGCTAATAAAGATGTTTACCTATTGTATTTCTGAACCCCTATGCAGCAGTGTTTTCTTTTCTCATTCTACATTTACACATAGCTTACTTTCATTACCAGGGTCTAATAGCTGACAGCTCTAAGAACCAGTTTCTGGCCAGGAGTCAATCACGAGATGCACTAGATATCTGGCAGCATCCCAAATGACTTCTCGGTCATCTAGTCATACATTACTGAAAAAATAAATGGGTCTTTACTCAACTGAAAGGTAGCCTACCTTAAACTTAAATGTCAAAATGAGTGTGCCAACCTAACTGAACAGGGTATCCTCAGCACACACAATCATTTTGTTCTACCAATGTCCAAAGAATAAAGGCTTCAAAGAGGGACTTGGGCCACAGTTTCTTCCCTACAATATCTCCTCCTTTGAAATTGAACTGGTCTCATTGACACACATTTATCACCACAGTAGTGACAGGGGTAGGGGATTGGTTTTCTTCTACTTCCATATATTGTATGTGTGAGAAGCCCATGGCTCTTGGAAGAAACTGAGAAATACAACAATCATAACCAGAAATTACTAGCTCAAGTCAGACAACGTCCACACAAACTATGAAAATGCAGGTGAACGACCCTTTTTTATTGTGCTGCATTATTTCAGATGTTATTCTAGAATCCCCAGTTCTTGTATTTTTGTTATTAAAATTATCTGAAAAACATGGTGTATGGCTTTTTTGAAAATAGAGTAAGATAACAGAACATTATGAAACATAAGCAACAGTACAGAAAAATCCTACAGTTCTAATTCTCATCCTAAAACAGGCAGGATATGGAAACTTTACACTAGTTTCACACACTAAGGCTAATATGGAAAACAGCACAGGGCATGTTACGTTTCTATTACATTGCAATGAAAAAGTTCTAGCATCCACTTGGATGTGACAGTGAGTACTGTGAAAAAGGAGGCAAAAATCACAGATCCAATCTAGAACAATGGATTCTTTTGATTTGCTCCAGTGAAATCCAAGCTGTGGCCTAAATCCTATCAGTCATTATTAAAACATACTCTTTAGAGCAAGGGAAAAATGTCAAAGATGTATGAAGAAAAAGAAAAAATCCGTGACTACTACACTAAATCATGTGGCCAATTAATTGTGTTGGTAAAAATGTCACCGCATGTGTAAACACAAAGCCTCTATGTTTCCAAAAACAGTGACAACTAAAGGTAATTATATCAAATTTGAAAATAAGACAAGTAAGTCTATGAAAAGTTGAACATTTTTAACTAATATCTGAGTTTCTCTAAATACTTTCTGTAATACACAAGACAGAAAATGTTTAGGCTTTCCTTGAAGGCAGAAACAACACTGTCTTACCACTCATTTGATACTTTCTCAGGAAGAGTGTGCTTGCCCTTGGACGGTCAGAAGCAAGACCTGCAGAGGAAGAAGAGGAAACAATGTCTTAAGTGAGGTGAGTAAAAAAGATTCTTTTTAAAGCTACATAACCATTTTAATCACTTTTACAGTCTTGAGAAAAGCTTTTAGTAATAAATGTCAAGAAAATAAAGGCACCAATGTCCCAATTCTACTGGAGAATGCAAAAATCACAGAATCTCTCCATGCATGTGAAGTAAAACCGGGCTGGGGCTGGGACTTCTTTTTCAAACTTGCACCTAAATAAACGGATGCAACTTTTAGATGAATCACATATATGCCCTCCTCCCTCTACTTATCAAATATAACCACCTTCCTCTAGGCTGCTATTACCAGCACATTTCAGGGAAAGTCTCAAGCATTAAGAGATGCTGCGATCAATTACTGTGGTCAGACACCAGCTCAGTATTTCAACTGTGTTAAAACAAAGAGCTGTTTGGGGCAAAAACAATTTTTTAAACAGACAAAGTCTTACTCTGTTGCCCAGGCTGGAGTGGTACAATGGTGAGATGGAGCCAGCATAACTCAATGAAGGCTCAAACTCCCGGGCTCAGGAGATTCTCTTGCAGCTGGGACTGTGGGTGCAAGCCACAATATCTGGCTATTTTTTAACCATTTTTTTTGTAGAGACAGGGTCAAATGAGACATACCTGTAAATGTGTTATAAATCCCCAAAAATGATATGAAGAGTCTATTTTGGGCCATCATCCAACACTACCCATCGGCTACCTGGTGTGTGAAAGCACTCAGAGGCTTCCCTTACACCACCAAACAAGGAAAACTTTCACAAGAACTTTCATGCTTTGTATATAAAGGCACAATTCATTCACATGAATTGTTCATTCTTTCTATCTTTGCTCATTCTTTCACCATTTTTTAATATTCTGAGACAACAATACCTTTCAGCTACAAAGTCACATTCATCATGAAGCTTAATTATTTTAACGTTTAAATAAATTAAGAGACCAAAGAAAGTAAACAGAAGAGCTATAAGACACTTCCTCTACAGCAATGAAATCTGTAGAATACGTTTTCTATCTGGAAAACTTAGCTTTCAGCCAGCCTGGGGTTGAGAAAGGGGCCAGGACTGGGCATTGGATTGGGGTAGGGAGGAGAAAAAAAACCACCAGATGCAGCAGGGAAAAAGAATCAAGGATGGGGGCAGGCAAGAGGCAGGGCCAGTACTACTGCCTGGTGCATGGGTCTGGGAAAGATGGCTAGGGGCAGAAGGGAGGAGCCCAAGGCTATGGATGCCTCTGGGGTGGAGGGAGGAATGAGAACTGGTATGAGTGTCAGCCAGAGGCGTGCCTGAGGGCAAACAGTATCATTCATTGCCTTACCTTTGGGCATCTCCTGGTCACTGATGTGCTGCAGGTCATGGCCGTCGCCGGCTCCCAAATCCCGCAGGGCAGGCTCCACAGCAGTAAGGTCTGGCGCTTTCGCCACCTCCCTCTCATTGATGTTATGGCTGTAGATCGGTTCTGCCCAGTGCACCCTGTGCTGGCTCTGCTTGGGTCTGGCATTGGGAAGCACCGTGATCTCTCTGCCCGGCCTCTGCTCCTCTCTGCCTTGGTCTGTACTTGTGCTCGACACTGCCTCATCGAGGTCATAGCTGCCGGACACCGCCCCACACAGCCAGCACGGGCACCAAATGGGTCTGGCACCGGTGTTGGACTTGTTCCTTCTGTGTTGGCCTGGACCTTTGCTTGCCACCGCCCCATTGATGTCAGAGCTGAAGGACAGATCCTCAGGCCACCTACGCAGACCTCGCCTGCGTCTGCCTTTGGGGCACAAACAACAACTCAGCGTGTTCCCCATGGGGCACCTTGGGTGCGCTCCAGCAACTTGGACCTTCCCTTGCCTCCCGGTCCGCACAGTTCAGGACTTCCCCTCTTTGAAACACAGGCACGCTGGCAGGGCCAGCCCCTGGCTAGGGGGCCGCACCCCACTGACAGCTCACTCCCCGCCTCAGCTGCCTCCCCTGAGATGACTGGTCTGAAGGGAACCTACTTGATTTAAAATGGGTCTAGATACAACAAGCCTGAGAGCGGAGATTTCGGAGAAGACAGCACAGAGGGAGTTCCTCCTTCCAGTGTTTTCTACCAACTGAAGGAGGTTGCCCTACCAACCACCAGAGTTCCAACCTGGTGCCCAGGAACCAATCAGGCACAGTCTCCTCCACGAGGCGCCCTACCCACATTGTGATGTGGGAGCCCAGGCACGTGGCTCACCAGGCCCCACCCTGTTGGCAGCCCCGCCCCTACCTTTCATTCATTGCTGGCTGCTGGGAGCTTTCAGGTTGCTCCACTGTGATGACGTTCCTAGAGATCATCGCCTTACGATGAATTATACTAAAATGACTGTAACCCTAGTGAATGTTTACTGAGTGAATAAATTCTGTATTGTTTCCACGGCATGAACCAAGACCTTGGGCTGCCATGGGGTCCTCGGGCTGAATTGAACTCTGGCAGGGGCAGTCCCCTCACTCTCGATTGATCAGAAGGCTGCATGTGCTCTACATGTTAGAAGTAACCCTGTGAACTGGGAAGTCCAGACTCCAAATGATTAGTAACATTTGCTTTGAGTTTTTAAAAAAGCTTTATTCATCTAACAGTTGGGTTATTAAAAGCTATCTCAGTAAAACAAGGCACTTTGGCTTTACTTTCTATAACCAGTTTCATCGAACACTGACTGTTACATCAGAAATCAATGTGTTCTAACATGACTCTGTTATCTCCAGAATCAATTTTCCTTATCTTCAATTAGTCTTAGTGTGATTTATAACAGAATCAAATGTTTCTCACTATTATCTAAAAAGCATGTTTCTTTTTTGAATTTTTTTTCATAGAACCCAGGTCTTGCCCTGTTGCCTGAGCTGATCTCAAACTCCTGGCCTCAAGCAATCCTCCTGCCTCAGTCTCCCAAAGTGCTGGGTATGGGCGTGAGCCAGCACACGATGCCTGAAAATCTGTTTCTTAAGGAGTAATGTAGAATACATAACATCCTTAAATATACCACAGCCTTCTTCAACTAAGACAAATTGTTTAAAACTTCTATAACATTTAAGATTCAGGATACTATATTTGAACCTGCCCCAGAAACAATGTATTAAATCTTAGAACGCACGTGCCATAACCTCACTTTTATGACAAATAGCGAAATATTTCATGAGCTTGGTAGAATAACTTGAAATGAAATGGTAAATTTAAAAAATTAAAATATATACCCTGCATTTTATTCAATTACATATGTCAAAAATAGTAACCTAGTCTAAAATATACAATTCAATTAGTAGATGTTTCAAGCCACAAGATTTAACAATAAACAACATTGGGTCGAGGTAACAATCCCCAGCTGGTTCAGGGAAGCTGTAGCCCTGTGTGGTACAATGCTATTAAAGATAGTGTCTCTTTTCACTGTCAGAGAGGGATGCCTTATCCCTGAATGTAGGATGGAGTCAGTCTCACTGTACCTTCATGACCCATCGTATTTACCACACTTTACATTTCTTTCCTAAGTTAAATACACATCTTTTTGGGAGAAGACAGAGCACTACATGATATGAAATACTAACCAAATAATCACACAAAGAAAAACACAGATAAATAATAAAAACATTCAACTGCTGAAACACAGAAACGTTAAGCCACCTCAGTTTCCTTTTCCCAATGCTTGCAACACCCCTAATTCATCGTCTTATGAAAACATGGGAAACAGCACATAGTATGACATGGGGAAGTTACATCTCAACACCATGGAAAACAGTTTTAGAGCTCAACATTAATTTCCAACACGTATTAAGCCTAGTAGCCAGTAGTGATTTTTCCTGATACTCTCCCTCCTTCCAATCTCCACCCTCCAGGGGGCCAAGGGTGTGTTTTTCCCCTATGTGTGTTCACATCATTTAGCTCCCACTTATAATTGAGAACATGTGGTGTTTGGTTTTCTGTTTCTGTGTTAGTTTGCTAAGGATAAAGACCTTTAGCTCCATCTAGGTTTTTGCAAAGGACATAATATTATTCTTTTTCCTAACTGCATATTATTTCATGATATATACATACCAAATATTCTTTATTCAGTCTACCATTGATAGGCATTTAGATTGATTCCATATTTGCTATTGTGAATAGTGCTGTAATGAATATAGACGTGCATGTGTCTTTATGACAGAATGATCTATATTCCTTTGGGTATGTACCCAGTAAAGCAATTCCTAAGTTGAATGGTAGTTCTGCTTTTAGGTCTTTGAGAAATTGTCACACAGTTTTCATCAATGGTTGATCTAATTTATCCTCCTACCAACAGGACAAAGGTATTCCTTTTTCTCTAAAATATTGCAGCATCTGTTATTTTTTGACTTTTTAGTAATAGCCATTCTAACTGATGGATAGCATCTCATTGTGGTTTTGATTTGCATTTCTCTAATGATCACTGACATTGGGCTTTTTCTTATATGCTTGTTGGCCACAAGTATGTCTTCTCTTGAAAAGTGTCTGTTCATGACCTCTTTTCACTTTATAATGTTTGTTTTTTCTTATAAATTTGTTTAAGTTTCTTATAGATGCGGAACATTAGACTTTTGTCAGCTGTGGTTTGCAAAAAAATTTCTCTCATTTCGTAGGCTGGCTGTTTATTCTGTTAACAGTTTCTTTTGCTGTACCAAGGTTTTTAGTTTAATTAGATCCCATTTGTCAATTTTTGCTTTTGGTATCTTCATCATAAAATCTTTGTCTATTTCTATGTTCAGAATGGTATTGCCTACATTGTATTCCAGGATTTTTATAGTTTTGAGATTTACATTTAAGTCTTTATTCCATCTTGAGTTAATTTTTGTAAATGGTGTTAAGAAAGGGGTCCAGTTTCAATCTGCTGCCCATGGCTAGCCACTTATCCCAGCACTCTTTATTGAATAGAAAATCATTTCTCCATTGCTTGTTTTGTCAGTTTTGTCAAAGATCAGATGTTTGCAGGTATGCAGCCCGATTTCTGGGCTCCGAATTCTGTTCTATTGGCCCATGTGTCTGTTTTTGTACCAGTACCATGCTGTTTTGGTTCCTGTAGTATAGTCTGAAGTTGGGTAATGTGATGCCCCCACTTTTGTTCTCTTTGATTATAATTGCCTTAACTATTCAGGCTCCTTTTGAAATTGAGATGTTACAAACCATTCAAAATATCAAGGAATCCAAGAGCTTGTTTTTGAAAAAATTAATAAAATAGACTACTAGCTAGCCTAATAAAGAAGAAAAGAGAGAAGATTCAAATAAATACAATTAAAAACTGCAAAGGGGATATCACCACTAACCCCAAAGAAATAAAAACAACATCAAAGTATATTATGAACACCTGTATGCACATAAAATCGAGAAATATTTGATAAATTTCTAGGACATATGCACCCTACCAAGACAGAATGAAAAAGAGATTGAATCCCCAAAAAGAGCAGTAATGAGCTCTGAAATCAAGGCAGTAATAGTCTATCAACCAAAAAAATCCCAGGGCTAAATGGATTCGCAGCTTAATGTTACCAGATGTACAAAAAAGACTTGATACCATTTCTGCTGGAACTGTTCAAATACTGAGAAGAAACTCTTTCCTAACTCATTCTACAAAGCCAGCAGGATCCTGACACCAAAGCCTGGCAAACATACAATGAAGAAAGAAGATTTCAGGCCATTATCATAATGAACATAGTTGAAAAAAATCTCAACAAAGGCCAGACGTGGTGGCTCATAGCTATAATCCCAGCACTTTAGGAGGTCTACGCAGGTGGATCATGAGGTGAGAAGATCGAGACCATCCTGGACAACATGGTGAAACCCCATCTCTAATAAAACACCAGAAAATTAGCTGGGTGTGGTGGCGCACACCGGTAGTCCCAGCTACTCGGGAGGCTAAGGCAGGAGAATTGCTTGAACCTGGGAGGCATAGGCTGCGGTGAGCAGGGATTGTGCCACTGCACTCCAGTCTAGTGACAAGACCAAGACTCTGTCTCAAAAAAAGAAAAAAAGAAAAAACCTCATCAAAATACTGACAAACCAAATAGAGCAACAAATCAAACAGTTAATCTACCATGATCAAGGAAGCTTTATTCCTGCAAGGCTGGTTCAGCATATGCAAATCAATAAATGTGATTCATCACATAAACAGAACTAAGAACAAAATCCACATGGTCATCTCAAAGGATGCAGAAAGGCTTTCCATAAAATTCTGCATCTATCATGTTAAAAATCCTCAAAACACTAGGCATTGAAGAAACATATCACAAAATAGTAAGAGCCATCAATAACAAACCCACAGCCACCATCATAGTGAATGGGCAAAAGCTGGAACCATTCCCCAGAGAACCAGAACAAGACTAGGATGTCAACTGTCATCCTATTCAACACAGTACCAGAAGTCCTGGCCAGAGCAAGCAGGCAAGAGAAAGAAAGAAAAGCCATCCAACCAGGAGAGAGGAAGTGAAATATCTCTTTTCACAAACAGTGTAACAACATGATTCCATACCTAGAAATCTCTTCAGTCTCTGCCCAAAGGCTCCTAGAACAGATACATAACTTCAGTTGTTTATTGAGTCTCAGGATACAAAAGCAATGTACAAAAAGTGGCATTTTTTCTCTCCAAGGTTATGGAGAAAAAGGAACGTGTATATCCTGCAGGTGGGAGTGTAAATTAGTTCAACCACTGTCAAAAACTAGGTGGCAATTCTTAAATGGTATTCCTCAGTGGCATTTCTATACACCAACAATGTCCAAGCTGACAGCCAAATCCATTCTGCACCCCCACTCGTAACAGCCACAAGAAGAACGAAGTACTTAGGAATACAACTAACCATGGAGGTGAAAGATCTCTACAGTGAGAATCATAAAACACTGCTGTAAGAAATCGGAGATTATGGCTGGGCGCCGTGGCTCTTACCTGTAATCTCAACACTCTGGGAGGCCGAGGCAGGCAGATCACCTGAGGTCAGGAGTTCGAGACCAGCCTGACCAACATGGAGAAACACCATCTCTACTAAAAATACAAAGTTAGCCAGGTGTGGTGGTACATACCTGTAATCCCAGCTACTCGAGAGGCTGAGGCAGGAGAATCACTTGAACCTGGGAGGTGAATGTTGCAGTGAGCTGAGATCATGCCATTGTACTCCAGCCTGGGCAAAAAGAGCGAAACTCCATCAGAAAGAAAGAAGAAAGAAGGAAAGAAGAAAGAAAGGAAGGAAGAAAGGAAGGAAGGAAGGAAGGAGGGAAAAAGAAAGAAAGAAAAAGAGAGATCAGAGATGATACAAACCAAGGAAAAACAGTCTATGCTCATGAATCGAAAGAAATAATGTGAAAATGGCCTTAGTACCCAAAGTAATGAACAGATTCAATACTATTATATCAAACTACCAAGTCATTTGTCACTGAATGAGAAAAGAAACTATTTTAAAACTTATATAAATCCGAAAAATAGTCTGAATAGCCAAAGATATGTCAAACAAAAAGAATACAGCTGGAGGCAACACGCTACCTAACTTTTCAAACTATACTGGCTAGCCATATGCAGAAGATTCAAACTGGACCACTTCCTTTTATCATATAAAAAATCAATTTAAGATGAATTAAAGACCTACATTACAAAATCTAAAACTATAAAAATCCTAAACAAAAACCCTCCAGGACATACCATTCTGGACATAAACCATAGCAAATTTTTCCAGACTAAGTTTCCAAAAGCAATTGCAACAAAAACATAGACACTTATTTAGTGGGACCTAAATAAGCTAAAGAGATTATGCTCAGCAAAAGAAACTGTCAACAGAATAAGCAGACAACCTGCAGAATGGGAGAAAAATTGTGCAAACTATGCACCTGACAAAAGTGTCATCCAGAATCTATAAAGAAATTAACACAATTTTAAGCAGAAAACAAACAACCTCATTATAAAATGGACAAAAGACAAGAACAGACACTTGTCAAAAGACATTCATGGGGTCCGCGGCGGCCCGGCAGGCAGAAGCAGACAGGGCGAGGCGAAGGCCGCGGCGGGGGTCGGGGGCGGGAATCGAGCACGGGGAGGGAGAGGTAGGCTGGGTGGGTGGGCGCGAGGTCCGGGCCGGGCGGGGCGATGCAGGAGGCGCCGCTCTCCATCCCCATCAACCCCAACAACTTCCCCGCCGAACGGTGGCGTCTGGTGAACAGCCCGTGGTAACGGTCCACCCGCTGGGACGGCCGCGGCGAGGGGCTGCTCATCCACCAGCCGCTCTTCGAGGTGGAGCTGCTCAGCCCGCCCGGGCCGGGAGGCGGCGGCGGGGCCGCGGGGCCGGGGCCGAGCCCGGGCTCTTCACAACCACCAACTTCACCAGCTTCGTCCGCCAGCTCAACGTCTCCGGCTTCCACAAGGTGGTGCAGGGGGGGCCGAGACGGGTCCGGGCTGGGGCCGGGGGGCGGTGGGACGGCGGGACCGGCCCCTCCACCACTTCCGCAGCCCGCACTTCCGCCGCGGCCAGCCGCAGCTGCTCGTGCACCTCCAGCGCCGGACAGGCTCCAACGAGGCCAAGCTGGCGGCCGGCCTGGAGGTACCCTGCCGCCCGCCCAGCGGTTTCCAGTGGCTTCCAGCGGCTGCGCATCACCTTGGCCTCCGCCTCCGCCCCCTCGGCCGCCGCCCCGACCCCGCTGCAGCACCAGGAGCCGCCACCTGCGCAGCAGATTCCCGGCCCGAGCCGCACGGACCAGGGGCTGTAGGACAGTTTCACCGGTCACTTCGGCGAGGTGGTTTTCCCCCTTACTCCTACGTAACTTCATCCCAGGACCGCAGTACTTTTCCCATGAAAAGTTTAGATCGGACCCCAGTTCCTCGCGGAATATGGCAGAACTCCCTTGGAATGCACCCCGGACAAGTGGAGACATCGCCCACGTTTTCAGAGAAACGGTAAGGTTACAGAGCCATTTACTTGGCCTGTTCTCTGTGGAGAGGATATTTCCTGTTACAGCCCAAGTGTGAGATCGACTTTATGTTCCCCGCCTCCAGATCCTGTTTTGCTGCCTCAGTGGTGCGTGCCTGTTGTCCCGTCTGCTTGGGATGCTGAGGTGGGAAGACTGCTTGAGCCTGGGAAGCGGAGGCTGCAGTGAGCAGTGACCTCGCCAGTCACCAGGCGTGGTGACTCATGCCTATAATCCCAGCACTTTGACAGGCTGAGGCAGGTGGATCACTTGAGGTCAGGAGTTCAGGGCCAGCCTGGCCAACATGGTGAAACCCCATCTCTACTAAAAATTTAGAAAAATAAAAAATTTGAAAAATAAATTTTTAATTATAAAAACTATAAAAGCGAAAGTGAATTTCTAAATGACATACTAGTTCATAAAATGTATAATTTATAATTTGATAACATTTAAAATGTAGAGTTCCTGTAAAGGTAAGAAAAAATAGTTGAGACAATAGGAAATTATAATTGCTTATTAGTATTTTAACTTATAATTTTCAGTGAATATAAGGTTTTGGCTAAGTATAGTCAAATAACAACCTCCCCATTTTTTATTGCGAGAAGGAAAGAAGAAAAAAGGGAAAGAAATTAAACCTCAATTTAGTTTTCAAATTATTCTTTTTTTTTTTTTTGAGTTGGAGTCTCACTCTGTCGCCCAGGCTGGAGTGCAGTGTCGTGATCTCGGCTCACCGCAACCTCGGCCTCCTAGATTCAAGCAATTCTCCTGCCTCAGCCTCCTGAGTAGCTGGGATTACAGGCACGCGCCACCATGCCCTGCTAATTTTTTGTATTTTTAGTAGAAACGGGGTTTCATGATGTTGATCAGGCTGGTCGCAAACTCCCTACTCGTGATCCACGCCCACTCGGTCTTCCAAAGTGCTGGGATTACAAGTGTGAGGCACTGTGCGTAGCCCAGATTATTCTTTAATATAAGTTAATAGGCAAAGGCTGATAAGGAAAGAAGTTCATAAATGACAGTTTCGATTTTAGTTAAGGAAAAAGAAAAGGAGAAATGATTATCACCTGTGCCTTTTATAAATCTAAAGTGATTGAGTATTAATTCGGTAGTGTAAGTCCTCAACTCTGAATTAACTGTGGGAGGTTTGGTTTTATTATTCAGAAAGCTTGTTCTTTACTTGCCAGCCAGGTGCGGTGACACCCCTGTAATCCTAGCACTTTGAGAGGCTGAGGCAGGTGAATCACTTGAGGTCAGGAGTTCAGGACCAACCCGGCCAACATGGTGAAAGCTTCTCTCTCCTGAAAATACAAAAATTAAAAAAAAAAAAAAAAAGCAAGCATCATGCATCATTTCTCACATGCTAATTGTGTAAAAGTGCTATACATTCCTTTATGGAACGTGGCTTTTATATAGTTGATTTTTGTTGTTATTTTTGCCTTTTCATAAAAAAATGCATTGCTTTACCTCAGAGCTTGTACTTTTAAGTTCTTAACCATATAGTTCATGATATCTATATTTGTCTTTAAAACACTTTTCATAGAGTTCTTTCACGTCTAATCAAGGCTGATTGTTTTTAGGTCTGCTGTGTAGCTGTGGTATTAGGGTTTCTTTCTATTGTACTCCTAGGATAATCCTACTCTTGATTTATTTATTTTTATTTTTTGAGACAGAGTCTCGCTGTATCACCCAGGCTGGAGTGCAGTGGCCCAATCTTGGCTCACTGCAACCTCCACCTCCTGGGTTCAAGTGATTCTCCTGCCTCAGCCTACCTAGTAGTTGGGATTGCAGGTATGTACCACCATGCCCGACTAATTTTTTTATTTTTAGTAGACATGGGGTTTCACCACGTTGGCCAGGCTGGTCTCGAATTTCTGACCTCACGTGGCTCCACCCAACCCAGCCTCCCAAAGTGCTGGAATTACATGGGTGAGCCACCGTGTCTGATACCACTCTTAATTACATACTGTGCTTGTGTTCTTTTTAAACCATGTGTTTTTAACTTTTGGAACAAATTTCCCAGAAATTATTTTATTCCTGGAAAAACTTTTTCAGAAAAGACGTAATGGTACATTTCCTATCTTCTGTTGTGGAGAGTGCCTTTGGTTTCATTCACACTTTAATTTTGTTCTCATTCTTCATTGGCATTTAGTGGGTCCTTTCCATCTGAAAGTTGAAGTCTTCAACTCAGGGCAGTTTTTATCGATTATTGCTTTCCTCCCATTTTCTTTTTTATTTTTTTCATTCTGGCATGCCTATTAGATCATGTTAGGATTGCATTGTACAGAAACTGACACTGTATTGGAAGAAGGAAAAAGATAGGCAGTACAAGGATAGTGGCTCAATGTTGTCATCAAAGACTCATTCTCTTCTCTTTCTTCCACCTTAAGATGTGGCTTTTATCCTCATTGTTCTGAGGTAGTTCTTACTGCATCTCTAGGCATCCTATACACATTTCAAGAAGGAAGAAGTGGGAAGAGCAGAGAGACTAAGGGGCATGCCAGCTATGCTTCTTCCCTTGAAAAAATCTTTGGGAGGCCGAGGTGGGTGGATCATGAGGTCAGGAGTTTGAGACCAGCCTGATCAACATGGTGAAACGCCATCTCTACTTAAGAATACAAAAAATTAGCCAGATGTGGTGTCGAACACCTGTAATCCCAGCTACTGAGGAGGCTGAGGCAGGAGAATTGCTTGAACCCGGAAGGCAGAGGTTGCAGTGAGCCGAGATCATGCCACTGCACTCCAGCCTGAGCAACAGAGTGAGACTGAAGGAGGGAAGGAGAGAAGGAAGAAAGGAGGGAAAGGGGAAGGGGAAGGGGGAGAGAAGGAAGGGAGGGAGGAAGGAGAAAAGAAAAAGAAAGGAAAGGAAGGGAGGGAAGGGAAGGAAAAAAGGAAGGGAGGGAAGGGAAGGGAAAAGGGAAGGGAGAAGGAGGGAGGGAGGAAGGAAGAGAGAGAGAAAGAGAGACAGGAAGAAAAGGAAGGAAGGAAGAAAGAAAAAAAGAAAAAAGGAAAGAGAGAAAGAGAAAGAGAAAGAATTTTTCTGGAAACCTTACCCAGTTTCACTTACCTGTCATTGGCCAGAGCTAGATGCTACCTCACCTGCAGGGAGAGTCTTGAGAATGTATACCTATTGAGGCATGTTGCCCTCTTTATCAGAACAAGATTCTGTTCTTAAGGAAGATGGGGAGAAAGAATAATGGGTAGATAATTAGCAGTTCTGTCATAGGAATATCTATTAGGTTTCTTGGATCTTTCCTTCATTTTTCGTCACTTTCTGTCACATACTCTTTTTGTCTTTTTGTTTTGTTCCCGGAAATTTTGTTGATTTCCCTTTCTACATCTATAATTTTGTCATCAGGCATGTCCACTATTTAGCTTATCTTTAACACCTAAACTTTATTTAGCTTGTTTTCTAATTTCTTGTTTTTCATAGAATTTTAAAAATACTTTTATTATGATAAAATATAACAATTTACTATTTTAACCATTTATAGATGTACAGTTTAGTGGCATTAAGTATATATATATTGTATTCTTAACCATCACTACCATACAGTTCCCAATCTGAAACTTATCTTCCCAAACTGAAACTCTGTACCCATTAAACAATGACTGCCATTTCCTTCTCCCCCATGCCCCAGCAACCACCATTCTACTTTATCTCTGTGTGAATTTCAGTACTCTAGGTACCTCATATAAATGGAATCATAAAATATTTGTCCTTTTGGGTCTGGCTTATTTTACTTAACACAGTGTCCTCAAGGTTTCATCCATGTTGTAACATGCATGAGAATCTCCTTTTTAAGGTTAAATAATATTCCATTGTATGTATATGCTGTAATTTGTTTATTCATGCATCCATCATGCATCCATCATGCATCCATCATGCATCCATCAGTGGATACTTGGGTTGCTTTAACCTTTTTGCTATTGTGAATAATGCTGCGTGGTATATAAATATCTGTCTGGATCTCTGCTTTCATTTCTGTTGGATGTATGCCTAGAAGAATTGCTGGATCATATGTTAATTCTATTTTAATTTTTTTGAGGACTCACTTTATTGTTTTCCATAGCAGCACCACCATTTTACATTTCTACCAGGAATGTACAAATGTTCCAATTTCCCTACATCCTCATGAACACTTATCTTCTGGTTTTGTTTTGCTTTGCTTTTTATAATAATCTCATGAGTATGAAGTGGTATCTTGCTGTGGTTTTGATTTGCATTTTCTTATTGATGTGATATTGAACATCTTTGCATGTGCTTGTATATCTTTGGAGAAGTAGCTATTCAAGTCCATTGCCCATTTTTAGATTGAAGATTTTATTGTTGTTGTTGACTTGGAAGTTCTTTATATATTCTGGATATTAATCTCTTATCTGTTAATTTGCATATATTTTCTCTCATTCCATGTATTGCCTTTTCTTTCTATTGATAAAGTCTTTTGATGCACAGAAATTTTTTAATTTTGATGAAGTCCGTTTTGTCTTTTTTTCTTTAATTGTTTTTGCTTTCAATTTTGGTGTCACATCCAAGAAATTATTGCCAAAATGCAATGTTGTTAAGCTTTTCCATGATTTTTGAAACAGTTTTATGATTTTAGTGATTGTATTTAGATATTTGATCCATTTTGAGTTAATTTTTGTGTATGGAGGAAGATAAGGGTCCAGCTTCATTTTTTGGGTAATTCGAATTATGCTACATTTTGTATATACTCAGTTTTCCTATTACAACTTGTGGAAGATACCGTACTTTACCTTGAATTGTCTCCGAGTCATTGAAAAAACATTGACTGTGTGTATATGTTTATTTCTGAGCTTTATTTTTATTCCTTTGGTCTGTATATTTGTCTTTATGTCAGTACCATACTCTTAATTATTATAGCTTTGTAATAAGTTTTGAAATCAAGAAGTGTGGGACCTCTAATTTTGAATTTTTTCAAGATTGTTTTGGCTAATTGGAAATCCTTGGGATTCATGTGAATTTTAGGATGGGTTTTTCGATTTCTGCAAAAATAATCTTATTTTTAATGATAATCTCCTTTCAGATCTCTCAAGGTATGCATTAGAATGTTTTTGTTTGTTGAACTACCTTTGTTCTTCCTGTGTTATTTTGACTCTTCTCTCTGCCTTTTATTTTCTTCTTATAGCTAGTAATGCTTAATTGGCTGTTGGTGTCATATCTACAAATGAAGAACTTGGTTTATCTGTGTTTAATGGATAAGTTTAATGAATATCCTACACTGTTTTAAAGGTCTACTTTGACAACAGTTCTCTTCAGTGTATAATTGGGAGGAGTTTAGTGGCAGGACGTGAGCGGGCAGGACACTGGTGAATTCCTGTATTGCCAAAATAAAACAGGCTTCATTTTGGGGTGGAATGTGAAATCGCTTACAATGTTCATTCCTGTGAGGAGCTGCCTCTTCCCGATATTATGGAGGTTTGAAGTTCTCTTGCACATTGCTCTATTCCTGAGAGCTTTTCTCTACTTTTTGTCATGCCCTGGGATTATCCTTGAGAATCCTCCTTTGGGAGGACCAGCCCTCCCTTCTGTAACAGCCATCACTTATTCCTATTATTGTAGTTTATTTTATTCTCTCTTATCAGAACCATCAGCTTGCCAGTTTGCTGAAATTCTGTAATTTGGGGGCCATTAATAGTACCCTTTTCTTGTTTCCAGCACCATAGATATATTTTCCTTTTTCCCCTTTCCCTTTTCCCATATTTCTTCTTATTTCAATGGGATTTTGAGAAGGTGGTGAGGTAAATGTGTGTACTATCCAATTTAATTTATTCAACAGCCTGTGTAAGTAATGTTCTAGGTTCTACAAATAAGGTAGGGAGAGGATTTCCAGCTTTCATAAAGCTTATATTTTGATAGAGAAGACGTATTGAGCATATAAGTAAATCAATAACAGATTATAACTGTAGTAGATTACAGGAAGTAACTTGCGCTGGTAGACTCAGAGCAAGTGACCTATAAATGGATATCGGAAGGAAAAAAAAACCTTGTCTCATGAAGATCTTTGGGAAGAGAGGTCTAGGCAGAAGAATTAGCAGACACATAGACTCAGTGGAAGAAGGAGCTTGTTTTATTAAAAGAAAGGCACGTCTGGAGTGTAGTGAACGAAGTAGTGAGCAGTATGAAACTGGAGAAAGAGGCAAATGCCAGATCTGTTGGGGACTTGTGGTCTTTGGTAAGGAACTTTGACTTTAAATATGGAGAAAGCTTATGAAAGGCTTTAGAAGGAAGCTAGACAGTTTGAATTTTTTTTTAACATAATATTGGCTGGTATGTAGAGAATAGGTTTGACTAGGATATTGCCCGTGGAGGTGGAGAGAAGTGAAGACATTATGGGTATATTTTACAAGGAGTGCCTATGAACCTTTGTAATGGTACAGGAAGCAAGATGAGAAATATATGTATATATATATATATATATATATATGTATGTAAATATATATATATATATATATCTCAAGTCCTTCACATATGAATGTAACAAAACCCAATCACTGTTATCTAAGACATAATGATCTAGTTGGGGGGACAGAATAATGAACAGGTAGTTAAACACTGTTAAGTGCTCTTATTGCAAAAGTAGAATGTACTTCATTCTGGGGTGAACTGAGAGGTCAGAAAAAGCTTCCTGGAAAAGCAAGAAGAAGGGAATACCTATATACTTGATACTCAAAGTGTGGTCCATAAAAATAGATAAATCTACAATTATGCTTGGAAATTTCAGTATGTACCTCTCTTTCTCTCTCTCTCTCTCTCTCTCTCTCTCTCTCTCTCTCTCTCTCTCTCAAAAATGGATAGCACACTGAGCACAGTGGCTCACAATTTTAATCACAGCACATTGGAAGGCTAAGATGGGAGGATCAGTTGAACCCTGGAGTTCTTAACCAGCCTGGGCAAAAAGTTGAGACCCCATCTTTTTAAAAAATATAAAAAGTAGCTGGACATGGTGACACACACTTGTGGTCCCAGCTACTCAGGAGGCTGAGGCAAGAGGATCACTTAAGTCCAGGAGGTTGAGGCTGCAGTGAGCCATCTTCCCACCACTTGACTCCAGTGCTTGTGTCACAAAGTTAGATCCTGTCTCAGAAAAAAAAAAAAAAAAAAAAAAAAAAAAAAAAAAAAATGATATAACAAGAGGACAGGAAATCAGCAAGGACATAGTAGACTTGAACAGCTATGAACCAACTTGACCTAGCTGACATTTATAAAACACTCAACTAAACTACAGCAGGATAAACATTCTTCTCAAATGCACACAAAAAAACAGTTACACACCAAAAAATCCTACTCTGGAACATAAATTGAGTCTCAATTATTTCAAAAGAATTCAAGTCATACAAAGTATATTCTCTGCCCACAAATACATTAAATTGGAAATCAATAACTGAAAGAGCTCTGGAAAATCCCAAAATATTTGGAAACTAAGTAGCACACATCTAAGTAACCCATGGGTCAAAAACAAAATCAAAAGGGAAATTAGAAAGTTTTCCAAGCAGCATGAAAATGACAATACAACGTATTAGAATTTATAATGTTCCATAAAGCAGTACTAACAGAACTTAGTGCCTATATTAGAAAAAAAGCAAGGTCTCAAATCAATAACTTCAGCTTCCACCTTAGAAACTAAGAAGAAAGACTAAACCCAAATTAAGTAGAAAAAAAGGAATAATAAAGATCAAAGTGGAAATCAATGAAATGGAAAACAAAAGAGTCAATAAAGTAAAACAATGAAACCAAAAGCCGGTCTTTTGAGGAGATTAATAAATTACCAAATTTCTAGCCAGAATGACTAACAGAGACACACAAATCACTCATATCATGAATAAAGAGTTGCATCATTTAAATTTCTTCAGATGTTAAAGATAAAAAGCAAATATAATAAACAACTTTATGGCAACAAATTCAAATACTTAGATAAAATTTTTTTAAAAATCCTTATAAGACACAAATTACCAAAGCTCATTAAAGAAAAAATAAACTGAAAACATGTATCTGTAAAAGCAATTAAAGTTTTAATTTAAAACATCCCCACAAAGAAAACTCCAAGTCCAGATTCTGACAAATATTTAAAGAAGAAATAATGCTAATCCAATATAAACTCCTCCAAAAATTAAAGAGAGGGAGATACTTTCCAACTTATTCTATGAAGCTAACAATACTCTAACACTAAAATCCAGAAAAAAAGCATTACAAGGAAATACATAGATCAATATTCCTCTTGAACTTAGATACAAAAATTCTAAGCAAAAATTTAGCCTGTCAAATGCTAAATTATATATTTAATAAATATATAAACAAAACAAAAAATAAATATATGTATTTATTAAATAAAATAAATATATATTTAATAAAGAAAATATATATTTAATAAATATGTATTTGGTAAATCATATATTTAGCATGTCAAATGCTGAATTATATATGCATTAAAAGAATAGTATACCTGGGCCAAGTCAGGTTTATTCCCCACCACGCTGTCTAATTTTTTGAGGGATTTTTTTTATAGAGACAGGGTTTCACTGTGCTGTCCAGGCTGGTCTCAAACTCCTTATCTCAAGTGATCCGCCTGCCTTGGCCTACTACAGTGATGGGATTATAGGCACTGTGGTGAGAGGACCATGTATTAGGCTGAAACAAGGTTAAAAAAAAAAAGTGCTACCACGTGGTTTAAAACCTTTGAGCTACCTTGGGATTGTCAACAAAAAGACAGGAGGAAGACAAAATGAAGCTTTGTTAGAATGTGATGGAGAAAGTTCAATTCTCTAAAATTTCCAGAAGAATACCTAGAAGGGGGAGGGGCTTTTAAAGTTGTCTTCAAAGACTTTGTCTCACACTTAGCTTTTTTTTTTTTTTTTTTGAGACAGGGTCTCGCTCTGTGGTTCCAGGCTGGACTGCAGTCACATGAACTGCAGGCTCAACCTCCTGGGCTCAAGCCATCCTCTCACCTCAGCCTTCCAAGTAGCTGGGACTATGGCCAGGCTCATTTTCTTTTTTTATTTTTCTAGAGACAGGGTCTCACTAGGTTGTCCAGGCTGGCCTCAAACTCCTGACCTCAGCAATCCTCCTGCCTCAGCCTCCCAAATGCCACAAGCCACTGTGCCCAGTCATGCTTACCATTTCTTTGTTGGTTTTTTTTTTTTTAAGACGTGGTTTCACCATGTTGGTCAGGCAGGTCTTGAACTCCCGACCTCAGGTGATCCACCCGCCTTGGCCTCCAAAGTGTTTGGATTACAGGCGTGAGATACCACACCTGGCCATGCTTACCATTTCTAAAAAAAAAAAAACTAAACCTCTTCCTCAGAGGGAGTCAGAGGTGATTCCAGCAGGCAGATTGGAGCTGAGCATCACAGATAAATAAGCCCTGACTGTCCCTTTAAGGTTTTTTTGGAAGGGGGATGAGAAATACTTCCTTCCATATGCTCTCTGTGACCAAGGCAAAAAGACCCAGTATCCTCATTTCTAGGGTTCTGTGCTTCTAGTCTCAAGTCTCATAGATCAAGGAGAAGCCAAACTGTGTGTCTGCTCTCTCCATCTGATTGTAACATAGCCCAACTGTCTTAATCCCTGGACGTACACACACACACACACACACACACACACACACACACACACACACACACATATAACATAGCACATCTTGCCCACCCGCTACTCCACTCTGGAGAAGCAATGACGGTTATTTTGGAATTTGGCTCAGAAGTTGACACAGATACATTTAGGCCACCATCATTGCCCCAAAGGTTTCCCAGAAGGAGAAATACAACAGGATAAATTTTGAAATCTCTCCAGGGAATCTTTGGATGTGGCATGCTTTTCCAGTTTCTCTTCCATGGAGACAAGTGAATGATTGATCCTATTGTTCATTGCCTTGGGAGGAAAAAAAGCAACACAAAGTCAGACATGTTGCAAATGCTCCTGACGTTTTCATCTAAATTTTAAGCTGCAAAAAGATGATTCAGAAGTATGGACACATTAGGGCATCTTGGCCTGTAATTGCAGCACTTTGGGAGGTCAAGACAGGAGAATCACCTGAGGTTGGGAGTTTGAGACCAGCCTGACCAACATGGAAAAACCGTGTCTCTACTAAAAATACAAAAATCTAGCTGGGTGTAGAGGCACATACCTGTAATCCCAGCTACTTGGGAGGCTGAGGCAGGAGAATCACCTGAACGCAGGAGGCAGAGATTGCGGTGAGCCAAGATTTCGCCATTGCACTCCAGCCTGGGCAACAAGAGTGAAACTCTGCCTCAAAAAAAAAAAAAAAAAAGAAAGAAGTTCCTCTAGGCTGAGTGAAAGAGGAGAAAAGGAGGAAAAGAGGTTGCTGAGGCTAGAGTTGGAGGAGGAGAAAGAAGAGGGTTGTGTTCTGGCAGCAATATCCAAAAGGCTACAGAACTTGGGAGAGGCCAGGTTGGAGATGCATCTATGCAAACAGATACAGGGGCAGGGTTGGCTGGGCACCATGTGCTGAGCATGCTGGACCACCTAAAGGCCAGAAAACATGCACATCTCAAAGATCCCCTGTAAGAAGGGATGACCAAGGACCAAACGTCCCTGATCAAATCCCAAAAGCATAACATGTAATATGACTCTCAGAAGTGGGGGTTACAATTATCAACCAAACCCTCAAGATGTGAGTTCAAAATCAAAGAAAGTAACTGTGTTCTAACAATAAAGGCATACTTCTTTCACACCTTTGTTCGTGGATTAGATTCATACTTTATACATAAACACATGGTGTGTTTAGATTTTTTTTTTTCTTGTAGAGACAGGCTTTCTACACTTTACCCAGGCTGGTCTCAAACTCCTGGACTTAAGTGATCCTCCCACCTCAACTTCCGAAAGTCCTATGATTACAGGCATGATCCACTATACCTGGCCTGATGTTTTATTTATTTATTTATTTATTTATTTATTTATTTATTTATTTATCTATCTATCTTTCGAGACAGAATTTCACTCTGTCACCTAAGCTGGAGCGCAGTGGTGCAATCTCCACCTCCTGGGTTCAATTGATTCTCCTACCTCAGCCTCCCAAGTAGATGGGACTACAGGCATGAGCCACCATGCCCAGCAAATTTTTGTATTGTTAGTAGAGACGGTGTTTCGCTACGTTGGCCAGGTTGCTCTCAAACTCCTGATTTCAAGTGATCCGCTGGCCTTGGCCTTTCAAAATGCTGGGATTATAGGCGCACCATGCCCAGCTTGGTTAAACATCTAAATTAAACATTTAAGGCCAAGTGCAGTGGCTCAAGTCTGTTATCCCAGCACTTTGGGAGGCTGAGGAGGGTGGATAACCTGAGGTCAGAAGTTTGAGACCAGCCTGATACACATGGTGAAACCCCATCTCTACTAAAAATACAAACATTAGCTGGGTGTGGTGGCGAGTACCTGTAATCCCAGCTCCTTGGGAGGCTGAGGCAGGAGGATCGCTTGAACCCAGGAGGTGGAAGTTTCAGTGAGCCAAGATTGCACCACTGCACTCCAGCCTGGGTGACAGAGCAAGACTCTGTCTCAAAGAAAAAAAAAAGGAAACAGCCCTGTCAACACCTTGATTTAAGACTTCTATCCTCCAGAATTGTGAAACAATAAATTTCTGATTGGTTGAGGTCAGGAGTTCAAGACCAGCCTGGCCAACATTATAAAACCTTGTCTCCACTAAAAAATACAAAAAAAGAAAAAAAAAAAAAAAACTAGCTGGGTGTGGTGGCACATGTCTGTAATCCCAGCTACTCAGGAGGCTGAGGCAGGAGAATCTCTTGAACCCAGGAAATGGAGGTTGCAGTGAGCCAAGATCACACGATCTGCCTGGGGGACAAAAGTGAAACTCCATCTCAAAAAAATAAAAATAAACAAATAAATGTGACACGCATTTTACTCTAGAATACATCTATCTTTTTCAATTTATACATTTTTTAAATTCCTTTCTAGTAAAATCGCTAATTCTCTTTGAAAAGCAGAATCTGGCTTACTCAGAAGCCGGGTAAAAGCTCAGCCCATGCAGCCAGCATTCTGCATGAAGCATCCTGAGACTTCTACCAACAGATGGCAGCCGCTGCCTAGAGATGCTACAACCAGCGGAGGCCGCCTCTGTAACACCTTGCAATAAGCTCACAGAACACTAGAGGGTCCTGAGAACTGTTGGCGGGGGCAGGGGCTGAATCAGAAAACATCTGGTCAGGGGCCGTCTTCCCTGTACAACCACAGGTACACACTCCCGCCCTCATTCACTTCAAGGGTCCTGTTATCTTCTCTACAGGTGTGTCTATTATATACACGCACAAATACGCACGTGCATGCCACGCTGCACAAGATGTCCAAGCTGAGAAAAGGCTCCTGAACTACCAAATCTCAAGATTCAGAAGGATCTTGCAGCTATCTGTTCCCGACTTCCTATTTTAAACACAAAAGTCACTGGAGATCTAGCACATTCAGTAACAGTTTCAGTGGCAGTGCTTATCAGACCTCATTGTCAAGCAGGGTGCCAGCTGGGGAGGATGAACGCCACACATCCAGGAACACATCCACAACCCACGAAGAGCTGGAGTTGACAGTGCTGCTCATGCCAGGCTCTGTGATGTCACTTGATTCCCTTTTTCACTTCAGGAAACTGATTTTCAGTGCAGAAATTACCTCTCCATTGTCATACATTACCCAGTGGTAGAAAGGAGATTCGAAGCCAGATGTGTCTGATTCCAAACCCCATTCTTTCTCCTATTCCAGCATTTTCTAAAATACTGGAAAAACAAAAATGTCCAGTTCTCTGAAAGAATTTAGTGTCACTTGCAATTGTTTTCTTTTCCCCAATAAAATCCAGTCAAATGACACAAAGAGTTTTGCTAAGTGCTAAATAGGAATTGTCCTACCAAAGGCAAGCCATAGCTGAATGGAATGAAACTCGGAATTCTAGCCAACGTGAATTCTCAAAGGTATTATATAAAATGCAGTTTTCTGTAATCACAATAGTACCTAAAATGCCGCAAATACCACATATACTTAAGTTATATGAAAATTGCCAGACTCTCAAAAAGATTAATAAATAAAATAAACTGTGCACTCTTAGGTTTTTGGTTGGTTGTTTTGTTCGGTTGGTTGTTTTTGAGACAGAGTCCTGATTTGTTGCCCAGGCCGGAGTGCAGTGGTGCGATCTCAGCTCACTGCAACCTCCGCCTGTTAAAATGTCATGGTAAGAATTTAGAACCATATCACTCCTGCTTGTTTGGTTTTAAAAAAATAAAATTTAATTTTAAAAAATATTTTTAAAAATTGGCACCACAGGAGATGTCTGACCTAGGCAAAGTAGAGTGAGATGATCACTTTTATTGTTTAGAACTTCAACCTTTTATTAATACAACTCAAGCACATATTGATGTGTTGATGATAATGGCCTGTGGCCAGCAGTAGCATATGTGAAAACGGAATCCTGAGTCAGAGTTACTTTACATCTTACTTCAAACTAAGGGCTGAGTGTGGTGGCTCATGTCTGTAATCCTAGCACTTTGAGAGGCTGAGGAGGCAGGTGGATTGCCTGAGGTCCGGAGTTTGAGACCAGCCTAACCAACATGGTGAAACCCCACCTCTACTAAAAATATGAAAATTAGCGCCAGGTGCAGTGGCTCATGCTTGTAATCCCAGCACTTTGGGAGGCCAAGGCAGGTGGATCACCTGAGGTCAGGAGTTCAAGACCAGCCTGACCAACATGGTAAAACCCCATCTCTCAAAAAATAATAATAATAAATTAGCCAGATGTGGTGGCAGGTGCCTGTAATCCCAGCTATTCAGGAGGCTGGGGCAGGAGAATTGCTAGAACCCAGGAGTCAGAGATTGCAGTGAGCCAAGATCACACCATTGCACTCCAGCCTGGGGGACAGACTGAGATCTGTATGTTCCTTGCCAGACACAGTTTTCTAGAAACTCCTTCAAAGATGGAGTTAATAATTAAAACATCCACAAGAGCCTTCATTAAAGGTTACATGAAGTTATGTGAAAGGGTTTACTTAAACTCACAAAAGGAAGGAAAGAGCTATAAGTGGGCCAGACACCATGCCTTAGATTAAGGCAGGAGAATAGCTTCCAGTTTGAAGTCAAAGTTTGTTCTTACTTTTAAGGCTCTTTCAGGTGCTCAGTGTGAGACAAAGCAGCAAGTGCTAAGAGGCCATAGTTGCTCATTTCTGCTTGAACCCCTGACTCCGTGATAAAATACAGCTCTCGGGAAGAATGTCTTAAAGTCAGAAGAGGATTGCACACACAGCCTCCCACCTCTCTCTCGCCTGAGTCACTGAATTCCTTAAAAGATAAATGAGGCCAGGTGCAGTAGCTCATACCTGTAATCCCAACACTTAGGGAGGACAAGTCAGAAGAATTGTGGGGCCAGGAGTTAGAGATCAGCCTGAGCAACATAGCAAGACCCATTCTCAAAAATCAATTTTTTGAAAGGTAAATGATCCTTGCCTTGCCTTTTCCTACACATAAAATAATGTCCAATAGGGTTAGTGGTTATGCTTCTATAAGCTATAACCAGATCTACTCTTATATCCAAACTTTGATGTGATTCTGCTTTAGTGTAACTTCTGAACACGTTGAACGTAACTTTTTTTCACTCTGTCGCCCAGTCTGGAGTGCAGTGGCGCAATCTCAGCTCACTGCAACTTTCACCTCCCAGGTTCAAGCGATTCTCCTGCCTCTGCCTCCTGAGTAGCTGGGACTACAGGAGTGCACCACCATGTCCAGCTAATTTTTTATATTTTTAGTAGAGATGGGGTTTTGCTATGTTGGCCATGTTAGTCTCGAACTCCTGACCTCAAGTGATCCACTCGCGTTGACCTCCCAAAGTGCTGGGATGACAGGCGTGAGCCACCGTGCCTGGCCTGGATGTGATTTTACACGTACTGAACCTCTGCCACCTGTATATGAGCAGTGGCCTGAAGCACTGCTGGAGCAGTCTGATAGGACACCTCTAACAGCCCACTCCCAGAGTGTATGCTTCGCTTTCCAGCCCTCAGTAAGACTTCTGAATAAAACAATCTTTAATTCTTTTTTTTTTTTTTTTTTTTTTTTTGAGACGGAATCTTGATCTGTCACCCAGGCTGGAGTGCAGTGGTGCAATCTCAGCTCACAGCAACCTCCGCCTCCCAGGTTCAAGTGATTCTCCTGCCTCAGCCTCCCAAGTAGCTGGGATTATAGGCATGCGCCACAATGTCTAGCTAAATTTTTGTATTTTTGGTAGAGACAGGGTTTCATCAGACTGGTCTTGAACTCCTGACCTCATGATCCACCCACCTCAGCCTCCCAAAGTGCTGGGATTACAGGCGTGAGCCACCATGCCCGGCCACTATCCTTAATTCTTTAAAAGCTTGATGTTTTACCTTTAGTCAACATTAGCATGATTTAAACAGAACTACTGGGAGGAATTAAATGTTGTGAATTTGTATACTGGTTTCTGTTTCTCCAAATTGTGGTTAGAAAGGCAGAGTTCAAATCCTAACTTTTGGCCAGGTACAGTGGCTCATACCTATAATCCCAGAACTTTGGGAAGTAGGTGTATCATTTGAGACCAGGAATTTGAGACCTGCCTGGGAAACATGGTGAAACCTAGTCTCTACCAAAAAACAAAAGTTAACCAGTCTCACAATCCATCACTAAATAAATAAACATTTAAAAATAAAACTTAAAAAAAAAATCCTCACTATTGAGCACAGTGAATCTCTCCCAGTAAAGTCTCAAGCCTGACTGCACTTGTCGCCCTGCTCTCCACACTCTGCAAGCTGACTCAGGCCTGGGGTTTATCTGAATCCCCTCAGTGAGCTATGATCTTGCCACTACTCTCCAGCCTGGGTGACAGAGCAAGACCCCTACTTAAAAAAAAAAAAAAAAAAAAAAAAAAAATCCAGGCATGGTGGCTCATGCCTGTAATCCCAGCACTTTGAAAGGCCAAGGTGGGTGAATCACTTGAGGCCAGGAGTTCAAGACCAGCCTGGCCAACACAGTGAAACCCCATCTCTACTAAAAATGTAAAAATTAGCCAGGTGTGGTGGCATGCACCTGTAATCCCAGCTATTCAGGAGGCTGAGGCACAAGAATCACTTGAGCTGGGGAGGTGAAGGTTACAGTGAGCCAAGATCATGCCACTGCACTCCAGCCTGGGTGACAGAAAATGACTCTGTCTCAAAAAAGAAAGACAAAAACCTCATCAGGCTGGTGGGACATCTCTCACCCACCTCCTACCTGGGAACATCTAGACTTTGACTGTACTACCTTGTTCTTTGACGTCTTCTAGCTTTGACCAGTGCTGCTCCGTCTGGCAACATCTGTCCTTTTTCTGCCTAATAAACTTCTTACTCGTTTTTCTAGGCTCAGCCTAGATGTTCCTGCCATCCCAAGCTGGATGTCTGTTCTGCAATCTCTAGCAGTTGCACTTGAATTTAGTAACACTTGTCACTGTGCTTAGAGAACCCCACATCACCATTCCCTCCTTCAAGCTGCTCATAGGCCTGCGGCAGATGCAGTGTATACTTTCATAATTTTCCTGTTTTTCAGCGTCTCCTAGGGTGGCTACTTCTGCTCTCAGCACATAATGGTTGACCACTGAGAGTGAAGGCACACAGTGGGGAGGGGACACCAAGGCAGTTGAGGGCCGCATTGGACACGGTTGAACTTACTGCCATTGAATGCTCATGGGAAGAGTCTGGTACCTGCTTCTCTCTGTCAGTGGGCAGATCTCCCAGGGCCTCCTGAAATTACGTGGAGTTACACAGGTTACATGGAGTTATGTAAAGTTATGTGGGCTACATGGAGAAGACTGGACTCAAGGCTGAGGGCACTAGGGAGCCTCTGAGGGTTTTAAGCAAGGAAGAGATGAATGGCTGCTTGTTTTAGAAGGATTCCACTGGTTGCTCTATGGGGAATGTTCTGAATGAGTGAGACGAGTCATGCAGTTCATTGAGGGGCTTTGGGTGTGGCTCAAGAGAACGCTGATGATGGCAGCCATGCGGATGGAGAAAGGCAGGTGGTGAGGAGGAAATGACTGGGACTGAATCCCCACTTTGCTCCTTCTGGCTATGGATCTTGGGCACCAACTTCATAGCATCACTGTGAGGAATAAATGAATGAATGAGTATTTATCATTACTGTCATTATTATTACTTGTGGAGACAAGAGTAGCTTTATTTTAAATGTTAATCCACTGTGTGACTCCTGATAAATCCCAAGTCTAGGAATGCCTCTAAAATCTTTAGTTGATGTATTACTCTTTCTGTAAAAACATCTATTCATTGTAAGTTTCACCTATTCCTCAGACAAAACAAAAAACCTGAATGCTGTTGCAGAGTCATAAGCTGTGATGCCCAGGAGCACCTACACGTTCCTCCCATAGCCTGCAGACTTTTCCCCCAAGATGTAAGCCCTGGGTCTAGGGGGCTGTGGTGCAAAAATCTGCCTGTCTTGCCCGCTGCCCAAGACCACGTTTCTGTTAAGTTCCCCCAGGAAATCACCTTAGACAGAAAAAACTAGACTTGCCTGCCTCCCTCTTTGGTTTTGGGACTCCTTCAGCCTTTGGGGGTTGCTTTGCATACACAACCCTTTCATGGAACATTACCATTCCAGGCATGTTCCAGAGATCAATTGGGAAGCATGGGAGGTGACAGACAGACAGACCAAGGATGACTCTTGGATCTCTGGCTTCAGGGAGATGGATAGATTAGTCAGGTATGATCACCATGGGCATGTCAGGTCTTGGGAGAGGCAGGAGGAGGACATATATTTGGAATCCATGGTGGGATATGTTCAGGCCCTCTTGCCTCAGCCCTGGCTGGTGCTGGTGCCTGGTACTCACTCCCTGAACAGTACAGGGTGGATGCAGCACAGGCTGCCAGAGGGGTAGGACTGATTGGAAAACGATCAGAAAAAACAATAGGACACTTATCTGAATGGCAAGGCTGGCAGAGGTGATCCACGTGACCCTGGGTAAGTCACCTCACCATCTGGGACGGTGGCCACAGGTATGAATGGGGAAGACACCTGTGCCCAGCCCTTCCAGACACTGTGGCCATGACGTCCAGATGATGATGTTGAAATTCCGGCTCTTCCTTCCAGGCCCTGCTTATACACCACCTCCTCCATGGACCTCTCCCAGTTCCCCAGTCAAAAGCAACCTCCCTCCACTCTAAGCTCCTAGAACCTCCACACTGAGTACTTCTATCTGCCCCAGGCCCTGGCACAGAGCAGGGCACACCCAAGCACTCACCAGCACATTTGCTGCTCTGTTCCCCATCCCTGCAAGCAGCCAGCAGGAGCCCAGGGCCAGTTGAGAACCTGCGGCTCCTGCTGTGATGACCCAAGCCAGCAAGGGAACTAGGGTTCTTCTGGTGAAAGGTCTGAGTGCGGGGTAGAACAAAGGGCAATGACGACACCCCCACAGGGGCTGCAAAATGGGGGCCACAGATGGACACCTCTATAAAGATTTTTTTTAATCATTTATTAAATTCTTTGTAATTATCAGGTAGGCTTTGTGGTTGTACCTTTTTTTTTTTGAGACAGAGTTTTGCTCTGTTGCCAGGCTGGAGTACAGTGGCGCAATCTCGTCTCACTGCAACCTCCACCCCCTGGTTCAAGTGATTCTCCTGCCTCAGTCTCCCAAGTAGCTGGGATTGCAGGTGCCCACTACCATGCCTGGCTAATTTTTGTATTTGTAGTAGAGACAGGGTTTTGCCATGTTGGCCAGGCTAGTCTTGAACTCCTGACCTCAGGTGATCCACCTGCCTCAGCCTCCCAAAGTGCTAGGGTTATAGGCCTGAGGAGCCATGACGCCCAGCCTGGTTGTACATTTTCTGAATAATTTCACACGTACGGAAAAGCATCTGGAGACACTCTGTGGGCCAGTGGGACAGGTCTCCAGAGGGGCAGCTAGCCAGAGACCAGTATGTTCTGTGGGGGGCTCAGGAGATGCTCTCTGACCATGAGGAGGAACAGAGTCACCAGCGATGAGCCATCCTGCCTCTTCCTGAGCCAGGCTGCTGGGGGCAAGATAGTGCCTCTCCCCAGGACTCCTTCAGTTCTTCCTGAGGCTTTGCATTTCCCTGGGAGTAGGCTGAGCATGGAGTGCAGGGCTGTGCGGATACAAAAGACCCTGGTCCAAAAGGAAGGGCTATGCTCCAGATAAAAGCAGTCCTTTGGGCCGGGCGCGGTGGCTCAAGCCTGTAATCCCAGCACTTTGGGAGGCCGAGGCGGGTGGATCACGAGGTCAAGAGATCGAGACCATCCTGGTCAACACGGTGAAACCCCGTCTCTACTAAAGTTGCAAAAAATTAGCTAGGCATGGTGGCGCGTGCCTGTAATCCCAGCTACGCCAGAGGCTGAGGCAGGAGGATTGCCTGAACCCAGGAGGCGGAGGTTGCGATGAGCCGAGATCGCGCCATTGCATTCCAGCCTGGGTAACAAGAGCGAAACTCCGTCTCAAAAAAAAAAAAAAAAAAAAAAAGCAGTCCTTTTTGGCCACACATGTTGGCTCATGCCTGTAATCCTAGCACTTTGGGAGGCCAAGGCAAGAGGATCACTTGAGCCCAAAGGTCTGAGACCAGCCTGGGCAACATAGTGAAACCCCATCTCAAGAAAGAAAAGAGGCTGGGCGCGGTGGCTCACGCCTGTAATCCCAGCACTTTGGAAGGCCGAGGCAGGTGGATCACGAGGACAAGAGATCGAGACCATCCTGGTCAACATGGTGAAACCCCGTCTCTACTAAAAATACAAAAATTAGCTGGGCATGGTGGTGCACGCCTGTAGTCCCAGCTACTAGGAAGGCTGAGGCAGGAGAATTGCTTGAACCCAGGAGGCGGAGGTTGCGGTGAGCCGACACGTGCCATTGCACTCCAGTCTGGGTAACAAGAGCGAAACTCTGTCTCAAAAAAAAAAAAAAAAGAAAAAGAAAAAGAAAAAGCAGTCCTTTCAACCAGCACCATCCCCCACAAGGATGCTACCAAGGCCACTGAGGATACCCAGCATTCCTGTCCCTCGCTCACTCGGCCTCCACTGTCCTTCTGGCCTCATAGGTCTGGAATCTGGCACACAACCATTCCCCATGCTTCCCACACAGAATACAGGCATGAAAACAGGCACATATACAGACACCTGCACAGAGACACATGCCACTCAACAACTTTCACATATGCACACACATGCAAAAAACTACAAGGTCATGCTCAAACACAATGACCCCCAAGTATACACCCTCCAAAGTCAGCTACTCGAACACATACAACCCACCCATGTCTACAGGGGCACCTTACACACACTTGCTCCTTACACGATTTAAATAACTTGTCTGTGTTGGAGGCTGTGTCGTGCTGCTCAGGTATTGGTGTTCTCAGTGTTCTGGCCCTGGGAGCAACCTTTTGATTTTTTTCTTCCTATAGCCTGAAGGCTGAATTGCAGAATCCATCCTATAGCCTGGGCATGGAGTGAAAGCCCCAAGATGATTCCCTGACAGGCCACAGAAGCAGCTCAGGGCTGGGCCCAGATCAAGAGGTCCTCTTAGATGTTTATATTTGATGTTGAAATTGATATGAGAATATAGGCTTCATCTGCACTTTTGTTTCTAGTCTCAAACTCCATTTTGCTGTGTGATCTTCAGCAACATTTCCCTCTTTGGGCCTCATGTTTTCTATATATACTGTGGGAAATCCGGAGTTTGGGACATGAGTTCCCTGTCTCGGAACTCAGTCTAACATCTATAAATGGCTGGTAGGACATGAACCAGACTTTTTTATTTTTTATTTTTATTTATTTATTTATTTATTTTGAAACGAAGTTTAGCTCTTGTTGTGTTGCCCAGGCTGGAGGGCAATGGTGGGATCTCAGCTCACTGCAACCTCCATCTGCCGGGTTCAACAGATTCTCCTGCCTCAGCCTCCCAAGTAGCTGAGATTACAAGCACATGTCACAACCCCCCAGTTATTTTTTATTTTAATTTTTCGTATTTTTAGTAGACATGGGTTTCACCATGTTGGCCAAGCTGGTCTCGAACTCCTGACCTCAGGTGATCCACCCACCTCAGTCTCCCAAAGTGCTGAGATTACAGACATGAGCCACCACTGCCAACTGCCAACGAGAGCATGACCCAGATCTATGATATTCAAAATGTGCTCCACTAGCCAGCACTGACCTCACCTGGGAGCTTATTAAAAATACAGAAGAATCAAGTGAGGTGGCTCAACCTTGTAATCCCAGCACTTTGGGAGGCCGAGGTGGCCGGATCACTTCAGGTCAGGAGTTCAACGCCAGCCTAGCCAACATGGTGTAACCCCATCTCGACTAAAAATACAAAAATTAGCTGGGTGTGGTGGCAGGCGCCTGTAATCCAAACCACTTGGGAGGCTGAGGCAGAGAAGTGCTTGAACTCAGGAAGCGGAGGTCGCAGTGAGCCAAGATGGTGCCACTTGCACTCCAGACTGTGTGACACAGCAAGGCTCTGTCTCAAAAGAAAAAAAATAAGGAAAGAGAGTGGGATTATCCTGGGAGTACAATGGAAAGAAACCCTAATACCACAGCTATACAGCAGACCTAAAAGCAATCAGTCATCATTAGATGTCAAAGAATTCTATGAAAAGTGTTTTAAAGATGAATGTAGATATCATAAACTATATGGTTAAAAACTTAAAAGTACAAGCTCTGAGGTAAAGCAATGCATTTTTTTAATCAAAAGGCAAAAATAACCCATAAATATCAGCTATATAAAAGCCATGTTCTATAAAGGAACGTATAGCACTTTTATACAATTAGCATGTAAGAAATGATGCATGATGCTTGCTTTTCTTTTCTTTTTATAATTTTTATATTTTTAGTAGAGATAAGCTTTCACCATGTTGGCCGGGTTGGTGCTAAACTCTTGACTTCAAGTGATCCACCTGCCTCAGCCTGTCAAAGTGCTGGGATTACAATCATGAGTCACCACGCCTGGTGACTGGCGAGGTCACTGCTCACTGCAGCCTCCGCTTCCCAGGCTCAAGCAGTCTTCCCACCTCAGCATCCCAAGTAGACGGGACAACAGGCACGCACCACTGAGGCAGCAAAACAGGATCTGGAGGCGGGGAACATAAAGTCGATCTCACACTTGGGCTGTAACAGGAAATATCCTCTCCACAGAGAACAGGCCAAGTAAATGGCTCTGTAACCTTACCGTTTATCTGAAAACGTGGGCGATGTCTCCACTTGTCCGGGGTGCATTCCAAGGGAGTTCTGCCATATTCTGCGAGGAACTGGGGTCCGATCTAAACTCTTCATGGGAAAAGTACTGCGGTCCTGGGATGAAGTTACGTAGGAGTAAGGGGGAAAACCACGTCGCCGAAGTGACCGGTGAAACTGCCCTACAGCCCCTGGTCCGTGCGGCTCGGGCCGGGAATCTGCGGCGCAGGTGGCGGCTCCTGGTGCTGCAGCGGGGTCGGGGCGGCGGCCGAGGCGGCGGAGGCAGAGGCCGAGGTGATGCGCAGTCGCCCGAAACCGATGGAAGCCGCTGGGCGGGCGGCAGGGCACCTCCAGGCCGGCCGCCAGCTTGGCCTTGTAGGCGCCGGTCCGGCGCTCGCGATGCACGAGCAGCTGCGGCTGGCCGCGGCGGAAGTACGGGCTGCGGAAGTGGTGGAGGGGCCGGTCCCGCCGTCCCGCCGCCCCCCGGCCCCGGCCCGGACCCGGCCTCGGCCCGCCCTGCACCACCTTGTGGAAACCGGAGACGTTGAGCTGGCGGACGAAGCTGGAGAAGTTGGTGGTTTTGAAGAGCCCGGGCTCGGCCCCGGCCCCGGCCCCGCGGCCCCGCCGCCGCCCCCCGGCCCGGGCGGGCTGAGCAGCTCCACCTCGAAGAGCGGCTGGTGGATGAGCAGCCCCTCGCCGCGGCCGTCCCAGCGGGTGGACCGTTACCACGGGCTGTTCACCAGACGCCACCGTTCGGCGGGGAAGTTGTTGGGGTTGATGGGGATGGAGAGCGGCGCCTCCTGCATCGCCCCGCCCGGCCCGGACCTCGCGCCCACCCACCCAGCCTACCTCTCCCTCCCCGTGCTCGATTCCCGCCCCCGACCCCCGCCGCGGCCTTCGCCTCGCCCTGTGGGCTCCTGCCTGCCCGGCCGCCGCGGACCCCATGAATGTCTTTTGACAAGTGTCCGTTCTTGTCTTTTGTCCATTTTTTAATGGGGTTGTTTGTTTTCTGCTTAAAATTGTGTTAATTTCTTTATAGATTCTGGATGACACTTTTGTCAGGTGCATCGTTTCCAAAATTTTTCTCCCATTCTGCAGGTTGTCTGCTTAGTCTGTTGACAGTTTCTTTTGCTGAGCATAATCTCTTTCGCTTCCTTAGGTCCCATGCGTCTATGTTTTTGTTGCAATTGCTTTTGGAGACATAGTCTGGAAAAATTTACTATGGTTTATGTCCAGAATGGTATGTCCTGGAGGGTTTTTGGTTAGGATTTTCATAGTTTTAGATTTTGTAATGTAGGTCCTTAATTCATCTTAAATTGATTTTTTATTTGATAAAAGGAAGTGGTCCAGTTTGAATCTTCTGCATATGGCTAGCCAGCATAGCTTGAAAAGTTGGGTAGTGTGTTGCCTCCAGCTGTATTCTTTTTGTTTAAGATATCTTTGGCTATTCAAACTACTTTTCAGATTTATGTAAGTTTTAAAATAGTTTCTTTTCTCATTCTGTGACAAATGACTTGGTAGTTTGATATAATAGTATTGTATCTGTAAATTACTTTGGACAGTAAGGCCATTTTAACATTATTTCTTCCCATTGACGAGCATACAGTGTTTTTCCATTGGTTTGTATCATCTCTGATTTTTTTCTTTCTCTTTCTTACTTTGCTTCCTTCCTTCCTTCCTTCTTTCCTTCCTTCCCTCCCTCTCTCTTTCCTTCTTTCTTTCTTCTTTCCTTCTTTCTTTTCTTTTTCTTTCTTTCTGATGGAGTTTCACTCTTTTTCCCCAGGCTGCAGTGCAATGGCATGATCTCAACTCACTGCAACGTTCACCTCCCAGGGTCAAGTGATTCTCCTGCCTCAGCCTCTCGAGTGGCTGGGATTACACGTATACACCACCACACCTGGCTAACTTTGTATTTTTAGTAGAGATGGTGTTTCTCCACGTTGGCCAGGCTGGCCTCGAACTCTTCACCTTAGGTGATCTGCCTGCCTAGGCCTCCCAGAGTGCTGTGATTACAGGCGAGAGCTATAGCGCCTAGCCTTCATCTTCAGTTTCTTACAGCAGTGTTTTATGATTCTGACTGTAGAGATCTTTTCACCTCCATGGTTAGTTGTATTCCTAGGTATTTCGTTCTTCTTGTGGCTGTTAGGAATGGGGCTGCAGAATGGATTTGGCTCTCAGCTTGGACATTGTTGGTGTATAGAAATGGCACTGTGGAATGCCACTGAAGAATTGCCACCTAGTTTTTGACAGTGGTTGAACTAATTTACACTCCCACCTGCAGGATATACATGTTCCTTTTTCTCCATAACCTTGGAGAGAAAAAAATGCCACTTTTTGTACAATGCTTTTGTATCCTGAGACTTGATAATCAACTGAAGTTATGTATCTGTTCTAGTAGCCTTTGGGCAGGGAATGAAGGGATTTCTAGGTATGGAATCATATTGTTAACACTGTTTGTGAAAAGAGATATTTCACTTCCTCTCTCCTGGTTGGATGGCTTTTCTTTCTTTCTCTTGCCTGCTTCCTCTGGCCAGGACTTCTGGTACTGTGTTGAATAGGATGACAGTTGACATCCTAGTCTTGTTCTGGTTCTCTGGGAATGGTTCCAGCTTTTGCCCATTCACTATGATGGTGGCTGTGGGTTTGTTATAGATGGCTCTTACTATTTTGTGATATGTTTCTTCAATGCCTAGTGTTTTGAAGATTTTTAACATGATAGATGCTGAATTTTATGGAAAGCCTTTCTGCATCCTTTGACATGACCATGTGGTTTTTGGTTTTAGTTCTGTTTATGTGATGAACCACATTTTTTGATTTGCATATGCTGAACCAGCCTTGCAGGAATAAAGCTTCCTTGATCATGGTAGATTAACTTTTTGATGTGTTGCTGGATTTGGTTTCTCAGTATATTGTCAAGGGTTCTTTTTCCTTTTTTTGAGACAGAGTCTCAGTCTCGTCGTTAGACTGGAGTGTAGTGGCACAATCTCTGCTCACTGCAACCTCCGCCTCCCAGGGTCAAGTAATTCTCTGCCTCAGCCTCCCGAGCAGCTGGGACTACAGGTGTGCGCCACCACACCCAGCTAATTTTCTGGTGTTTTAGTAGAGATGGGGTTTCACCATGTTGGCCAGGATGGTCTTGATCTTCTGACCTCGTGATCCACCTGCGTTGGCCTCCCAAAGTGCTGGGATTATAGCTGTGAGCCAACCCGTCTGGCCTTTGTTGAGATTTTGTCATCTATGTTCATTAGGATGATGGCCTGAGATCTTTCTTCATTGTATCTTTGCCAGTTTTTGGTATCAGGATCATGCTGGCCTTGTAGAATGAGTTAGGGAAGGGTTTCTTCTCACTTTTTGAACAGTTCCAGCAGAAATGGTATCAACTGTTTTTTATACATCTGGTAAAATTCAGATGTGAATCCATTTAGCCCTGGGATTTTTTTGGTTGATAAACTGTTACTGCCTTGATTTCAGAGCTCATTATTGGTCTTTTTTGGGATTCAATCTCTTTTTCATTGTGTCTTGGTAGGGTGCATATGTCCTAGGAATTTATCAAATTTTTCTCGATTTTATGTACATACAGGTGTTCATAATATACTCTGATGTTGTTTGTATTTCTTTGGGGTTAGTGGCGATATCCCTTTTGTTGTTTTTAATTGTATTTATTTGGATCTTCTCTCTTTTCTTCTTTATTAGGCTAGCTAGTAGTCTATTTTATTAATTTTTTCAAAAACAAGCTCTTGGATTCCTTGATATTTTGAATGGTTTGTAACATCTCAATTTCAAAAGGAGGCGGAATAGTTAAGGCAATTATAATCAAAAAGCACAAAAGAGGGGGCATCACATTACCCAACTTCAGACTATACTACAGTAACCAAAACAGCATGGTACTGGTACAAAAACAGATACATAGGCCAATAGAAAAGAATTCAGAGCCCAGAAATCAGGCTGCATACCTACAAACATCTGATCTTTGACAAAACTGATGAAGCAAGCAATGGAGAAATGATTTTCTATTCAATAAAGAGTGCTGGGATAAGTGGCTAGCCATATGCAGAAGATTGAAAGTGGACCCCTTCCTTACAGCATTTACAAAAATTAACTCAAGATGGAATAAAGACTTAAATGTAAAACTCAAATCTATAAAAATCCTGGAATACAATGTAGGCAATACCATTCTGAACATAGAAATAGACAAAGATTTTATGATGAAGATACCAAAAGCAAAAATTGACAAATGGGATCTAATTAAACTAAAAACCTCGGTACAGCAAAAGAAACTATTAACAGAATAAACCGACAACCTACAGAATGAGAGAAAATTTTTTGGAAACCACAGCTGACAAAAGTCTAATGTTCAGCGTCTGTAAGAAACTTAAACAAATTTATAAGAAAAAACAAACATTATAAAGTGAAAAGAGGTCATGAACAGACACTTTTCAAGAGAAGACATACTTGTGGCCAGCAAGTATATGAGAAAAAGCCCAATGTCAGTTATCATTAGAGAAATGCAAATCAAAATCACAATGAGATGCTATCTCACACCAGTTAGAATGCCTATTACTAAAAAGTCAAAAAATTACAGATGCTGCAATATTTTAGAGAAAAAGGAATACCTATGTCCTGATGGTGGAAGGATAAATTAGTTCAGCCATTGATGAAAGCTGTGTGACAATTTCTGAAAGACCTAAAGGCAGAACTACCATTCAACTTAGGAATCGCATTACTGGGTACATACCCAAGGAATATAAATCATTCTGTCATAAAGACACATGCACGTCTATATTCATTACAGCACTATTCACTATAGCAAAGATGAAATCAATCTAAATGCCTCTCAATGGTAGACTGAATAAAGAATATTAGGTATGTACATATTATGGAATAGTATGCAGTTGGGAAAAAGAATAATATTATGTCCTTTGCAAAAACCTAGATGGAGCTGAAGGTCTTTATCCTTAGCAAACTAACACAGAAACAGAAAACCAAACACCACATGTTCTCAATTATAAGTGGGAGCTAAATGATGTGAAGACATATAGAAGAAAAACACTCTAGTCCTTACTGGAGGGTAGACATTGGAAGGAGGGAGAGGATCGGGAAAAATACCTACTGGCTACTAGGCTTGAAACTGTAGAAAATTAAGGTTGAGCTCTAAAACTGTTTTCCATGGTGTTGAGATGTAACTTTCTCATGTCATACTACGTACTGTTTCCCATGTTTTCATACGGTGATGGATGGGGGTGTTGCAAGCATTGGGAAAAGAAAACTGAGGTGGCTTAACATTTCTCTGGTTCAGCAGTTGAATGTTTTTATTATTTATCTGTGTTTTTCTTTGTGTGATTATTTGGTTAATATTTCATATCATGTAGTGCTCTGTCTTCTCCCAAAAAGATGTGTATTTAACTTAGGAAAGAAATGTAAAGTGTGGTAAATACAATGGGTCATGAAGGTACAGTGAGACTGACTCCATCCTACCTTCAGGGATAGGCCATCCCTCTCTGACAATGAAAAGAGACGCTATCTTTATAGCATAGCACCACACAGGGCTAGAGCTTCCCTGAACCAGCTGGGGATTGTTACCTAGACCCAATGTTGTTGTTGTTAAATCTTGTGGCTTGAGACATCTACTAATTGAATTGGATATTTTAGTCTAGGTTAGTATTTTTGACACAGATCGTTGAATAAAATGCAGGATATATATTTTAATTTTTTTAATTTACCACTTCATTTCAAGTTATTCTACCAAGCTCATGAAATATTATGCTATTAGTCATAAAAGTGAGGTTATGGCACATGCATTCTAAAATTTAATACATTATTTCTACGGGAGGTTGAAATATAGCATCCTGAATCTTAAATATTATAGAAGTTTTAAAGAATTTGGCTTAGTTGGAGAAGGCTGTAGTATGTTTAAGGATGTTATATATTCTACATTACTTCTTAAGAAACAGATTTTCAGGCGTGCTGTGCTGGCTAACGCCCATAATCCCAACGCTTTGGGAGGCTGAGGCAGTAGGATTGCTTGAGGCCAGGAGTTTGAAACCAGCTCAGGCAACAGGGCAAGACCTGGGTTCTATGAAAAAAAAAATCAAATAGGAAACACGCTTTTGAGATAATAGTGAGAAACATTTGATTCTGTTACAAATCACACTAAGACTAATTGAAGATAAGGAAAATTGATTCTGGAGATAACACAGACAAGTTAGAACACATTGATTTCTGATGTAACAGTCAGTGTTCGATGAAACTGTTTATAGAAAGTAAAGCCAAAGTGCCTTATTTTATGGAGATACCTTTTAATAACCCAACTGTTAGACAAATAAAGCTTTTTTAAAACCTCAAAGCAAATGTTACTATCATTTGGAGTCTGGACGTCCCAGTTCACAGGGATACTTCTAACATGTAGAGCACATGCAGCCTTCTGATCAATCGAGAGTGAGGGGACTGCCCCTGCCAGAGTTCAATTCAGCCCCAGGACCCCATGGCAGCCCAAGGTCTTGGTTCATGTTGTGGAAACAATACAGAATTTATTCACTCAGTAAACATTCACTAGGGTTACAGTAATATTAGTATAATTCATCCTAAGGTGATGATCTCTAGGAACGTCATCACAGTGGAGCAACCTGAAAGCTCCCAGCAGCCAGCAATGAATGAAAGGTAGGGGTGGGGCTGCCAACAGGGTGGGGCCTGGTGAGCCACGTGCTTGGGCTCCCACATCACAATGTGGGTAGGGCGCCTCGTGGAGGAGACTGTGCCTGATTGGTTCCTGGGCATCAGGTTGGAACTCTAGTGGTTGGTAGGGCAACCTCCTTCAGTTGGTAGAAAACACTGGAAGGAGGAACTCCCTCTGCGCTGTCTTCTCCGAAATCTCCACTCTCAGGCTTGTTGTATCTAGACCCATTTTAAATCAAGCAGGTTCCCTTCAGACCAGTCATCTCAGGGGAGGCAGCTGAGGCGGGGAGTGAGCTGTCAGTGGGGTGCGGCCCCCTAGCCAGGGGCTGGCCCTGCCAGCGTGCCTGTGTTTCAAAGAGGTGAAGTGCTGAACTGTGCGGACCGGGAGGCAAGGGAAGGTCCAAGTTGCTGGAGCGCACCCAAGGTGCCCCATGGGGAACACGCTGAGTTGTTGTTTGTGCCCCAAAGGCAGACGCAGGCGAGGTCTGCGTAGGTGGCCTGAGGATCTGTCCTTCAGCTCTGACATCAATGGGGCGGTGGCAAGCAAAGGTCCAGGCCAACACAGAAGGAACAAGTCCAACACCGGTGCCAGACCCATTTGGTGCCCGTGCTGGCTGTGTGGGGCGGTGTCCGGCAGCTATGACCTCGATGAGGCAGTGTCGAGCACAAGTACAGACCAAGGCAGAGAGGAGCAGAGGCCGGGCAGAGAGATCACGGAGCTCCCCAATGCCAGACCCAAGCAGAGCCAGCACAGGGTGCACTGGGCAGAACCGATCTACAGCCATAACATCAATGAGAGGCAGGTGGTGAAAGCGCCAGACCTTACTGCTGTGGAGCCTGCCCTGTGGGATTTGGGAGCCGGCGACGGCCATCACCTGCAGCACATCAGCGACCAGGAGATGCCCAAAGGTAAGGCAATGAATGATACTGTTTGCCCTCAGGCACGCCTCTGGCTGACACTCATACCAGTTCTCATTCCTTCCCCCACCCCAGAGGCATCCACAGCCTCGGGCTCCTCCATCCTGGCCCTAGCCAGCTTTCCCAGGCCCATGCACCAGGCAGGAGGACTGGTCCTGCCTCATGCCTGCCACCACCCTACATTCTTTTTCTCTGCTGCATCTGGTGGTTTCTTTCTTCCTCCCTAACCCTATGCCCAGTTGTGGCCCCTTTCTCAGCCCCAGGCTGGATGAAAGCTAAGTTTTCCAAATAGAAAACGCATGCTACAGATTTCATTGCTGTAGAGGAAGTGTCTTATAGCTCTTCTGTTTACTTTGGTTGGTCTCTTAATTTATTTAAACGTTAGAATAATTAAGCTTCATGATGAATGTGACTTTGTAGCTGAAAGATATCGTTCTCTCAGAATATTAAAAAAAATGGTGAAAGAATGAACAAAGATAGTATATGAATGAATTCTGCCTTTATACACAAAGCATGAAAGGACTTTTGAAAGTCCTTGTTTGGTGGCGTAAAGTAAGCCTCTGAGTGCTTTCACACACCAGGTAGAAGATGGGTAGTGTTTGATGACAGCCCAAAATAGACTCTTCGTTTCATTTTTGAGGATTTATTACACATTTACAAGTATGTCTCATTTGACCCTGTCTCCACAAAAAAATGGTTAAAAAATAGCCAGGTATGGTGGCTTACACCCACAGTCCCAGCTGCAAGACAATCTCTGGAGCCCGGGAGTTTGAGCCTTCAGTGAGTTATGCTGGCTCCATCTCACCATTGCACCACTCCAGCCTGGGCAACTGAGTAAGACTTTGCCTGTTAAAAAATTGTTTTTGCCCAAAACAGCTCTTTGTTTTAAGACGTTTGAAATACTGAGCTGGTGTCTGACCACAGTAATTGATCACTGCATCTCTTACTGGTTGAGACTTTCCCTGAAATGTGCTGGTAATAGCAGCCTAGAGGAAGGTGGTTATATTTGATAAGTAGAGGGAGGAGGGCATATATGTGATTCATCTGAACGTTGCATCCGTTTATTTAGGTGCAAGGTTGAAAAAGAAGTCCCAGCCCCACCCTGGTTTTATTCCACATACATAGAGAGATTCTGTGATTTTTGCATTCTCCAGTAGAATTGGGACATTGGTGCCTTTATTTTCTTCATATTTATTACCAAAAGCTTTTCTCAAGACTGTTAAAAGTGATTAAAATGGTTATGTAGCTTTAAAAAGAGTCTTTTGTACTCACCTCACTTATGACATTGTTTCCTCTTCTTCCTCTACAGGTCTTGCTTCTGACCGTCCAAGGGCAAGCACACTCTTCCTGAGAAAGTATCAAATGAGTGGTGAGACAATATTATTTCTGCTTACAAGGAAAACCTAAACATTTTCTGTCTTGTATATTACAGAGAGTATTTAGAGAAACTCAGATATTAGTTTAAAATGTTCAACTTTACATAGACTTACTTGTCTTATTTTCATGTGATATAATTTCCTTTAGTTGTCACTGTTTATGGAAACATACAGACTTTGTGTTTACACATTTGGTGACATTTTCACCAACACAATTAATTGGCCACATGATTTAGTGTAGTAGTCACGGATTTATGCCTTTTTCTTCATACGTCTTTGACATTTTTCCCTTGCTCTAAAGAGTATGTTTTAATAATGACTGATAGGATTTAGGCCACAGCTTGGATTTCACTGCAGCAAATCAAAAGAATCCATTGTTCTAGATTGGATCTGTGATTTTGGCCTCCTTTTTCACAGTGCTCTAACCACAGTCACATCCAAGTGGATGCTACAACTTTTTCATTGCAATATAATAGAAACGTAACATGCCCTGTGCTGTTTTCCATATTAGCCTTAGTGTGTGAAACTAGTGTAAAGTTTCCATATCCTGCCTGTTTTAGGATGAGAATTAGAACTGTAGGATTTTTCTGTACTGTTGCTTATGTTTCATAATGTTCTGTTATCTTACTCTATTTTCAAAAAAGCCATACACCTTGTTTTTCAGTTAATTTTAACAACAAGAATACAAGAACTCAGGGTTCTAGAATAACATCTGAAGTAATGCAGCACAATAAAAAGGGGTCATTCAACTGCATTTTCATAGTTTGTGTGGACATTGTCTGACTTGAGCTAGCAATTTCTGGTTAGGATTGTTAAATTTCTCAGTTTCTTCCAAGAGCCATGGGCTTCTCACACATACAATGTACGGAAGTAGAAGAAAACCAATCCCCTGCCCCTGTCACTTCAGTGGTGAGAAATGAGTGTCAATGAGACCAGTTCAACTTCAAAGGAGGAGATATTGTAGGGAAGAAAGTGTGGCCCAAGTCCCTCTTTGAAGCCTTTATTCTTTGGACATTGGTAGAACAAAATGATTGTGTGTGCTGAGGATACCCTGTTCAGTGAGGTTGGCACACTCATTTTGACATTTAAGTTTAAGATAGGCTATCTTTCATTTGAGTAAAGACCCATTTATTTTTTCAGTAATGTATGACTAGATGACCGAGAAGTCATTTGGGATGCTGCCAGATATTCTAGTGCATCTCGCGATTAACTCCTGGCCCGAAACTGGTTCTTAGAGCTGTCACCTATTAGATCCTGGTAATGAAAGTAAGCTATATGTAAATGTAGAATGAGAAAAGAAAACACTGCTGCATAGGGGTTCAGTAACACAATAGGTAAACGTTTTTATTAGCTAAATTTCTCATCTGTCCCACATTTTGGCATTTTTATGAAGGAATACTTGAGACGGGATAATTTTTTTTTTTTTTTTTTTAAGACGGAGTTTTGCTCTTGTTACCTAGGCTGCAGTTCAATGGCGCGATCTCGGCTCACCGCAACCTCAGCATCCTGGGTTCAGGCAATTCTCCTGCCTCAGCCTCCTGAGTAGCTGGGATTACGGGCACGCACCACCATGCCCAGCTGATTTTTTTCTATTTTTAGTAGAGATGGGGTTTCACCATGTTGACCAGGATGGTCTCGATCTATTGACCTTGTGATCCACCCGCCTCGGCCTCCCAAAGTGCTGGGATTACAGGCTTGAGCCACCGCTCCCGGCCGAGACGGATAATTTATAAAGAAAAGAGGCTTTATTGGCTCACGGTTCTACAGGCTGTACAGGAAGTGTGGTGCTAGCATGTGCTTCTAGAAAGGGCCTCAAGAATCTACTGATCTTGGTTGAAGGTGAAGTCATCTTTCACATGATGAGGGAAGGAGCAAGAGAGAGTGAGAGGTGCTGCAGGCTTTTATATCAGCAGATCAGGCCAGGTGCAGTGGTTCACACTTGCAATCCCAGCACTTTGGGATGCTAAGATGGGCAGATCACTTGAGCCTGGAGTTTGAAACCACCTTGGGCCATCATAGCGAGACCCTGTGTCTATGAAACATTTAAAAATTAGCCAGATGTGGTGGTGAATGCCTGCACCCCCAGCTACTCTGGAGGGGAAGGTGGGAGGATCACTTGAGCCCAGGAGGTCAAGGCAGCAGTGAACCATAATCACGCCACTGTACTCCAGCCTGAGCATCAGAGTGAGACCCTGTCTCAGAACAACAACAGTAACAACAACAAAACCCCAAGAAGATCCTCCATGAACTCAGAGCAGGCCCTCACTAATCACCAGGAGGATGGCACTAACGCATTCATGAGGGATCTGCCCCCGTGATCCAAAGACTTCCTCACCTACAACCCTGGGGATTACATTTCAATGTCAGATGTTCCAAGGTAATCACACACATTCCCTAATTTGTTTTGCCTTTCCTTATGTAAATGGGGATTCTTTCATTTGAATGTAATAGAATATGTGTTAGGTCAAAAAGCAAAACTGTGTTTTTAAATTTTACAGTAAGAGATTCATCATGCCAAATTATTTAAATGTTTAATTTTGCTTAAATTAAAAATTTTTAATTGATTTTTTATATAGCGATAATCAGATTTATCCTGTTTTATATAGTGATGATGAGATAATTAGCAACTACTTTTATTCTATGGTATTTTATTATACCAGAATTGATTAGTTATATTTTTACTTTTAGTGCAAGAAAAGAGGAGAAGCTTTCGCATATATTCTGTAATTAAACTTTCGAAAAGTTAAGAAATTAATTGTTTAAATTAAAAATCGATCTTTCATGATTCCTGAGAAATGAAACAGGGACCCAGTGCTGTTAGCATGATCCTTTTTTGGTGAATTTTCTAACTCTTTTCTATTTTCCTAAGTGTCAGATTTATGCAGAAAAGTCTTTAACTTACTGTGCCCATTTTTAAGGCTGTCTGATATTTAAGTTAAATTTAAATTGGTTGTGATATTGCCTGGGCAGTGCAAGCATGGCTGCTGGTTTTCTGCAAGCAGGGTTGGGAAGCAAGGTGGAGTTTCACTTTGTGTGTGCCATTTGCTCCCATTTCCCAGGTTTCAGCCCTGGTGTGTGTGAGCTCAGAAACCTTAAGGTGTAATATATCCTTTCTAAAGTCACAAAACTAACAGCTCCAGGTGCAATCGTAGCATTGGTAAGCTATTTCTTATTTATAAAGCATCTTTAATAACTGGTCTCCTACACAGCGTATGGCCGTGTTTCTAAATAAAAGTTCCTAAAGTTATCATCAGATCTTTTAAGAGAAACCTATGCAAACAAAGCAAATACACATATTAGAGTTTAATCATCGTCATGTTTTAAAATGATGCCATTGCTTTTCTTATCATAGAATAATTGCTACTGAAAGCAGCAGGAGAGACTTCTGGTTTCTCCCTCAACAGATTCCAATGTAGGTCTAAGCTGAGTTCCAGGCTGTATTTCCCCACAGTTCTGACCTGGAGCTGCTGCTCTGAATGCTTTGTTGTTCCTGTTGACCTCTTGTGCCTGTTCGGGAAATTGCCCAGGAATGTGGAACTACTAAGACTTGGACGTGGGCTTTGCTAGTTAGCCTGCCAAGCCATAGCTGTGTCCTTACCTCTACATGGTTCTCCCAGAATTCCTGTGGTGAGACTCATTCAGAATATAAAGTCCTGTTCAGGTGGCTGGGATTGTTTGACCCTCCCCACACTAACCATGTTGTAGAGGAATGTCAACTACATGGCGTGGAGAGAAAGGATACTTAGAGCAGTACTTTCTCCTTCAGCATCCAGCTATAGCTTAGGGGTGAAGGCCTCTGCTGGGCACGTGTATAGAAACCTCTCCATGAGTACTGGATCAGATGCAGGCCATTTCATGGAGCTGCAGCCATTGGGAATGCCCAGCACATGCTGGGAGGAAGCAGGAGTGGTACTTCCAGATGGAGAGAGAGAGAGCTGAGGCAGGAGGGAAAGCTGGATTGGAAGAAGGGGGACTTCACTGTATACAGGCTAAATTTGGTGTGCCTGTGAGATAGCAGAGTGACGTGTGCAGTCATTATTTGAATCTATGGAACTGGAACGTGAATCTGAGCTGTGCAGTCATCATTTGGATGTATGGGACTGGAGCATGAATCTGAGCTGGAAGTTAGGAATGAAGAGTAAGAGTAGCTGCTCAAGGCGAGGCACAATGGCTTACACCTGTAATCCCAGCTCTTTGGGAGACCAAGTCAGCTGATCACCTGAGGTCAGGAGTTTGAGGTCAGCCTGGCCAACACTGTGAAACCCTGTCTCTTCTAAAAAATACAAAAAATTACCTGGGCATGGTGGTGGACACCTGTAATCCCAGCTACTTGGGAGGCTAAGGTAGGAGAATCTTTGGAACCTGGGAGGCAGAGCTTGCAGTGAGCCAAGATTGCACGACTGCCCTCCACCCTACACAACAACAGCAACACTCTGGGGAGAAAAAGAGAAAAAGAGTAGATGCTCAAATGCAAAGAAACTGTTTAGAATGAAAGTGGACAAGCCGGACATGGTGGGACACACCTATAGTCACAGCTACTCAGGAAAAGGGAAAAAAGAGAAGATGGACAAAAGATAGCTCTGTAAAGACCAGCAGCATGTGAGGGGCAAGCCCCCAGTAAAGAGCCAGAGTGGGAGGAGGAAGAGCAGGGAAATGTGATAAGAACAAAGGGTTCGCGATAGGAAAGGCTGGGGTCACAGTGCTACAGGCTGCCAGGAAGGTCCCCATTCCATAAACACCCCTGGGATGCCAACCCTGTGTCACTCTTCTAAATGCTGGGGTAGAGAAGAGGACAGGTCGAGCACAGTCCTTGTCTTTATGAGGCATTTGTTTTAATGAGGAAAGCAGTTCTTTTTTTAGGTAATGGCAAATAGCAAAATGATAAAGCAGGATTCAGAGAGAGTGATGGGAGGGGCTCGCTGTTTCTGATAGAATGATCAGGAAGAGCCTCCCTAGAGAGGTCACATCTGAGCAGTGACCTGACTATAAAGCGAGGATGCTAAGGAATGCTGGCATTATACGCAGTGGGCTGAGTGCCAAGACAGAGACAGGAACACATTTCACGTGTGTTCAAGGAACAGACAGCAGGGAGCCCGCCTGTGAGAGAAATGAAGGAAAGAATGGAAAAGATGCGGCCGCACAGGCGGAGCCGTCGCTCACTGAGCCCTTTGGCTTGCAGACCAGGGGACCAAGTTGAGGTTTTATTCCAGTTTGAAGCGGGGACTAATGGTAGATCTTGAGCAGGGGAGTGCAGTGTTCTTAATTTAGAGGTTATCCCAAGTGCTTGAGAGAGTAGTCCATAGTTGGGAGGGGGGTCGGGGCAGAGAAGAAGACTAAGTAGCAACTAGGCTGTTACAGGTGAGCCGTGACACGTGGCGGCCCAGAACCTGAAGCAGGCAGCCTGCCAGTGAAGGTAGCCATGGAGGGATTACACACGGATTGGAGGAGGGTAACTCACATGTAACTATTAGTCTCCAGGAGCTGGGCCAATGGCAATTTCCTGGACAAGATTAGGGCCAGGTTGGGGAGTGGAGCCTTGGGGTGAAGGGCTCTTGTTTGTGGGTGTGAAGGCTCCGGGGACCTCAGCAAGAGGAGTCTCAGGTGAGTGATGGGGGTGGGGGGTGGTTAAGGTGAGATGGGAGGCAAGGAGCTGGCACCAGGGCATGACACTGTGAGCAAATGAGAGGATGTCGTGGGGGAGCTGGGGAGAGCAGGATGGGAACAGGCAACACATTTGTATTGGGGAAAATCTCTGGCAGAGAGAGAAAGTCTTCAAGAAGAGGTGATTTGGGGAACAGTGTTCTGCAAAAGTGGATAGGATCCATCATGCTGGTAGAAGAGTCAATGTTAAAACAGAAACTATCTCACTGACCCAGGAGGGCAAGTGGTATCGATGAGTGTCAGCGGGTCACTGGCTTAACAGTAAAGGTGACAGGAAGTTGAGGGCTTGCCAGTGCTGTTTCAGTGCTCTCTCATGAGTCCTGTGGAGTTGTACCCTGGGAGGCGGGGTATTCCTTGGAAAACCAACAGTGCAGGGTTTTGGAGAAAGGGAGCAGGATCTCTCATAAGAACATGTCATGTTCAAGGGCCATGTGATTTGGAAAACACAGTTGACTTTGGAGAACATTGCCAGATCTGAGCCGCCAATCTGATAATGTTCATACAATAAATGAACTCTCTTAAACTGTTTTTCTTTCACCTTGATTCAAAGACCTCAAGTAGCATAGAGTCATACTCTTCTACAGAGCACCCTCTGAGGTAGCAACATCTCACAGCTTATCTCTGTAACCTTCCCTCAGCTGGTCCTTCTTCTAGTTCTTTATAGGATAGAGACTGGACAGATAGACAATCATTTCTGAGATTATCTCACAAACTGCTTGGCGGGCTTAGAGCCACCCCAAGGATAGAGAGGCCGGCAGCTCTCTCTGCCTTCAAACCGCCAGAATTGACTGAATGCAGATACTGTAGGACAAGAAATAAGTTTTTGTGAAGTGATTGTGGAGACATGGAAAGTAGGGGCTGTGAGCAGGACCCTCCATTCATTCACATGCGTTCCTCATCAAGGCTCTGAATACAGGGACTGTTTCTCAACAACAGAGACATGCCCTTGTCATGCTGTCTTCCTGGCAGCACTGGGAGGCACTCTTGACCTGCAGTTCCTAAGCCTGTGTCCCAAAAGCGGGTGAGTTGTTGTGAAAAGGAGAAGACAGCAGTGTTCTCAGTATGACTTGGGTTCTACACGTTCTAGCATGGCACACCTGTAAAATTCCTATCTACATGCCAGCCAGGTGTGACGCTGCACGCGGATGGCACTGTAGTGTTACCTGAACAACCTTAATCTGCACCAGGCCTGTGTTTGTGCTGCCTTTCAGGAGTGTGAAGGTGCTGAAGGTGCCTTTCTTCATGCTCACATCCCTGTGAATGAAATTGGCGTGAAAATTTCTGTGGGCAGAGTATGCTGCAGAAGTATCTGACTATGACGGGGACTGGGCCTCTTGCTTTGTCTGAGCAAACTCCCTGCACAACATGAGAATAAAAGGCACTTAACGTTCTGGCCAAAACCAGAAGTCTTTCATTCTTAAATGTTATCACCACACTGAAACAGAACTGAAATCAAAGACAAGTGCTCTCTTTGGCAGGTGTACATTGAACGCCTTTTAACTAATGCTAGCATCGATCTTTGTCCTACTAATTGGAAACAAGTTGTCCTCGGAGCCACGCTTCTGGCCTCCAAGTTTTGGGGAAATCGTCGTCACTGGAGTGCGGATGCCAGCCAGAATCCCAAGGATGTTGCAGTTGAGACAATGTGAGTTTCTAAGGTTTTGGCAAACTTTGTCATCATTTTCCATGCCTCATTTGCTCTCCAAGTTATCAGTGTAAGAAATATCTTTATAGGTTTCATTGTGCAGATAAAGGAAACAGGCATAAGACCACAGACTTCAATCTATCCAGCTTTAGTAGAACAGTTTATATTTTCCAGCATTAATAGGTAAGTCTTGATGTGTTATTGTTGTAATAACTGGCTGATAAACTGAAGTGTTTTTCTGATTGTTTTTTGGAAAACCTCTTACAAGTGTGCTGTCAGAATGACACAGTGCAGTAAATATCTTTATAGCTTTTTAGAAGCCACCTGCCAGTTTCAGTCCCCTTTGAAGGGGCAAACATCAGGCCTTTGAAGTAACTGTCCACTTTTCAGGTGTTAAGGCCTCTGGACTATGCAGAACTTACAGCTTTAACCTAAGTCACCCATTGTGTATTTGCTTTTGCTGGTCCTTGTCTCTCCCTTTAATCTGAAGATCTGCTTATATAGGAACCTTGAGATATGATGTTAAATAGCTACAGATTTCTCTGCCCTGGCTCCTCCCCATTAACATTGCATGTGTTTGGAAATTGGTCTGATGAGTTAGAAGCTTGCAAGTTCACCTACCGCAGTGTGAGAAGCATTTCTGGGGCATCACGCCATGCCCACCACACTCACAGGCTCCCTGGGTACTCAAGACATTCACAGAAGCAGGCTGGGGGCCAGTAGTTGTTTATCAGAGTGCGGGAACTGTGCGGTGTCATGGAGTTCCTCCCAGATGCACCAACATGGCACTGTAACACAGCTTCCCCAGGGTTCCCTTCCCATTTGGCCTTATGACTGCTGTGAAGTGAAGGGCCCTGAAGCAGGCAGGCAGGGTGAGCAGGGGGGCATTTCCAGCAGAGCTGCCCTGGGTGCCCACAGGACAGTGAGGACAGCTGTATCGGCCGCATCTAGTGCAAGACAAGGGAGCAGCTCTTGTTTACGTTGACCATCAGAAAAGACAATGCCAGGCAGTGGCACAAGTTAGTTTTGTGATCCATCTTTGCCGGTGACTCCAGATAGGAGGACTGCTATTCAGAATCACCTCAGTGTATGGCTGCAATTGAAGGTACAGTTTATATTGTAGATACACTGCAGTGTGTATATATCTACATTCAATCACTTGTGCACAGGAGTTCAAACCTGCTGGGTAACACAGTGATGCCTGTCCATACAAAAAATTTTTTAAAAAATTACCCAAGTGTGTTGGCAGGTTCTGTAGTAGTCCCAGCTACTTGGGAGTCTGACGTGGAAGAATTGCCTGAGCCTGGTAACTTTAGGCTGTAGTGAGCTGTGATCACGTGACTGCACTTCAGTCCTGGGTGAGGGAACCAGACTCTCTCTAAAAAACAAACAAACATTTTTGTCACCACTTTGCTAATAGTATAAACCAAGTGATAATTGTGATATTTGTGGTAGCCATTTTAGCAGAGAGTATGACAGCAAATGAATTTGAAACAAATGGAAGTACTTTGAAAGTTTCAAATGCTAAAGGGAGTTTAATCATAGTCATCCACTGCAAACTGTTCCCTAAAAGGAAGCACGATTTGTGACTGCCTGATTTCTCCTTCTCTGCTGCCTGGTCAGAGCTGATTTATCAGTACAGGATAATTGCAATAGAGAAAGTGTTGAATTCATGCAGAGATAGCTGTACAGGAGACCAGAGTTTGACTATTACTGAAATTAGTCTCTCTGAAAACTCTGGGATTGTTTTTTAAAAGAATAAATTGGTGGGTAGGGTGTCAAAAAGTGGGGAGTGCTGACAGATCAGGTCAGCGATGAAATCATAGGGCAACGTTGAAGCTGTCCTCCTGCATTGAGTTGGCTGCTGGGTTGGGGCCAAAAAACCAGATGAGCCACGTTGATTTGTTAGGGTGGTGTCACCTGATCCCAGTACAACGTCTGCAAAATATCTCAAGCACTGATTTTAGGTTTTATAATAGTGAAGTTATTCACAGGATCAATATGGGCAGGTTCAAATTCTTGCAGCCTTCAGCCTCATGACTCCTAAGCCACAATTTCTAATCTTGTGGCTAATTTATTCGTTGTGGAAAGGTCATCTATCTAGTTCCCAGGTGGGAAAGGGGTTTGTTTTGGGAAAGGGTTGTTACCATCTTTGGTTTCAAAGTTAAACTACAAACTACATTCCTTCCAAAGTTAGTTTGGCCTCTGTGTAGGAAAGAACAAGGACAGCTTGGAGGTTAGAAGTGAGATGAAGTCACATCAATCCTCTTTCACTGTCATCATTTTCTCAGTTACAATTTTTGCAAAGGTGGTTTCAAATTTGTAATCATGAACACTTAGTTCTACCATTTTGGCAGCTGAATTGTTCTCAAAACCTGCAGCTAAGCTGCCTGGGGCTCTGATTTCCAGTCACAAGATCAGAGAGCATGCAGGGATAAGTGCAGGTTTCCACAGAAGTGAGCTCCAGAAGCAGTGGAGGCAGAGGCCAGCCCCAAGAAGACAGGTTCCAAACAGAGCTGTTTGTGTGTGAACGGAGAAACACCGGGAGATATGGTCTGAACAGGCTGTTTCTGTTTATGATCTTGGGAAGCTGAAAAGCATTACGTCCAAGCATTTAATAGACATGTGTCTCACCCTACTGCTCTTGACTATTTGCAATGATCCCATTTTGAGTGTCAGTTTGACAGATAAAGAACTGCTGTCCATCAGATTTTTCTTAAAACGTTCCAACATCGATGTGTCTCCCCATAATATATATCCTTTCTAGAGAGTTAAACTGAGTAGCCACTATGCAGAAATGCTGTGTTGTAAAGGGTATGCTGTTCAGTCAACTAGCTGTTTAAAAAACCAGAAATCGGCCGGGCGCGGTGGCTCAAGCCCGTAATCCCAGCACTTTTGGAGGCCGAGGCGGGTGGATCACGAGGTCAAGAGATCGAGACCATCCTGGTCAACAAGGGGACACCCCGTCTCTACTAAAAATACAAAAAATTAGCTAGGCATGGTGATGCGTGCCTGTGATCCCAGCTAATCAGGAGGCTGAGGCAGGAGAATTGCCTGAAACCGGGAGGCGGAAGTTGCGGTGAGCTGATTGCGCCATTGCACTCCAGCCTGGGTAACAAGAGCGAAACTCCACATAAAAAAAAAAAAAAATCTTAGAAGATGAATCTGCTGTTCACAGAATTCTTTTCTTCAGTGATTAAGCCTCTATGAATAGCTACGTTAATTCTGGGAAGTGCCATTAATTTCTGTAGTAAGTCATGTCCTGATTACCTGTCTATTCAAATATTGTTTCATTTACATTTCTATAGACCTATGGATACGTGAACAGGATATTAATTTTAGAAGTAGGTTCAGTTGGATTTTACGTTCGGCAAATGAGATCCCCACATCTTGACTTAGAGTCTAACTGCCCTCCACTTTCAAGCATTTGCTTCCTTAGCCAGTGGGTAAAAGGTTAAAACTTTCAAACCAAGAAACCAAATGTATTTTTCAGATATTGATCATTTTTAAGCAATTAACTCATTACAGGGGTTACTCTGTAAGCAGCCAGAATGACACTATCTTTGTACCTATTAATTTAGCTTTGGTGAGAGCAGCTGGATTATCATGAGGCAGAGGACCGCTCCCAGTGCTTTCCTCTCCCATTGTCTCCAACTCCCCCACATTCTGTTCTGTCCAGGGGTGACAGATGCCGAGTTCTTCAGGGTTGCATTCCTAACTCAAGAGCAACACTGCCTGCGTTAAGGCCAGGGCCCTACTATAAATCACATTATAAAATGAGTTTAGCCAAAATGTCTCTCCTTGACTTTTCTGCCTTTCAAATTTTAAATGTTATTCTTCCCCAGTCTCTTCCTAATATTAAGGTGAGCAGAAACTTGCATTATGCCTCCTTGACACAGCCGAGTGTGCTGGAGCAGAGGGAAGGGGATTCTTTTTGCCATAAAATGTATCTTGCTTATGTATTTATTTGGGATGAATTCTCCTTTTAGCCTTACAGTTTTTCCTCCTCCGAAATAATAGGGTGGCTCTCCATGGGTCCCCTTGTTGCCATGGTGATGCGCCCCATCTTCCTGTTGGTGCTTCTCTACTTCAGTAAGTCCCTTCCTGTTATCATCCTGGGAAATATGCCTGGAGCTTCTTCAGAGCTAATAAATGGTACCCATCATTCCTGTCATCTCATCACCATTGCGGGGTTTGTGAGTGAGCTTGGAGTCTGAGTTGCGCAGCTGCCCTAAGGGAACTGTGAAGAATAAGCCCCGAGGCAGCAGCAGGAGTGCAGAAGAGGCTTCCACCTCTCCCTCATCCCAAACTTGAGCTGCTGGGATGCAGAGGAGACCCCAAGCAGCTGTGCCTTGTTTGGACATTAGTGTAAGGACCCAACCACTCAGCCTTTATTTGTTTCAAAACAGAACTTTGAGCATCCTAGTAGCTCAGAATATTTTTAAAGATAACCCACTTGACTAAAATTGCCCTGTGTTCGCTTTATTGTGTTTCTCCTCCCCCAGGAGTAAGATGGAGAAGAGTTTTTTGGAGCTACTTGAGTTTAATATTCATGTGTCTGCCAGTGTTTATACGAAATATTACTTTGACCTGCGTGCCTTGGCATACGACCATGACCTGTGTTTTCTATTTAGTTTTCTTCGCAAAGATAAAGCAGAGAGATTGAAGGTAAGGCTGTGAAGTCACTTAGTGGAGCTTCCCATTGGCCGCAAAAGCCAACATCTGTGACAAAATCATATTAAATAGTGATTAGGAAAATGAAAGCCTTAAAATTAACAGACCAAAGTGCTTACTTTTTTGGCATCATATTTCAAGTCTTTTATGCATTATACAAGAATCATTATTATTATTATTATTATTATTCTTTTAGGAGAAGGAGTTTCACTCTCATTGCCCAGGCTGGAGTGCAATGGTGCAATCTCAGCTCATTGCAACCTCTGAATCCTGGGTCCAAGCGATTCCCCTACTTTGCCTCCTGAGTAGCTGGGATTATGTGCAGGCACCATCATGCCCGTATATTTTGTATTCTCATTAGAGACAGGATTTCTCCATGTTGGTCAGGCAGGTCTCGATCCCTGACCTCAGCTGATCTGTCCACCTTGGCCTCCCAAAGTGCTGGGATTACAGGGATGAGCCACTGTACCCGGCCATGGATCTGTATTTTAAGACGTTATTGATATTCTCACTGCTTTGACCATAATTCAGAATATTTTCAGTTAAATTTAATCTGTTCTTAATGGGTTTTATTTTCTACCTGTTCACATAGCATTCATGAATAAATGCAGTTGTATTCCTAATTATATGTAAATAGACAATACACTTACTGCTCTTGACTTGTCTTTTACTTAAGCAATTGCAATTTCGTGTCCTTGTCTATTCTGTATATCTCGGTGCAGTCCCAGGAGTTTATCAGACAAAGCAGTAGTGGCTGAGAGACTTGTGCTTGTCCCGACCTGCAGGACGACAACAGGGGCCCGAAGGGAGGGAGTGGGGAAGGATGGGCAGGAGACGCGAGAAATGGAGACAAGACAGGAGTCTGATCAAGTCTCGTTTATTGTTGCTGAGCTCACAGCTTAAATAAACCAGGCAGGGAGGCGGGGCAAAGGAAGCTTGCAGTTGGAAAACTCCGGCCTGGTGTGCCTCGTGCCGCTACCAGCCCCGTGCCGCCTCGCGCCGTCCACGGGCTGGACCTGAATCATCAGGACTTGAGCCTTCCACAAGCGGCACCTGGGCTCTCTTGGCCCCAGGATTTGGCCTGCTGCTCACAGCTCCCCAAAAGCGGCACCTGGGCTCTCTTGGCCCCAGGATTTGGCCTGTGCCGCTCCCCACAGGTCCCCCTTTTTTATTTTATTTAGAAATAGGCTGAGTGGTAGTTATGCCCGCGGGAACCGTGCCTGTCTTAGGTCAGAGGACCCCACATGAGAGAACATTGACTCCTTATTCATCATGGGGAGGGAAAAACGTTTTCCTCCTTATCTTAGGCAGAGTGTCCTTACTCATGCTCCTCAGTTGCCCGTCATTGGCTAACCGGTTCAGCTCGCCGGGTGACCCGAGAGGAAGGGTATCAAGCTCCATCTCTAGGTCTACCATCTCCTGCTTGTGGTAATGGACCTGAATGGGCTGCATCTTCATGGCCTCAATTTGTGATCCTGAGAAGCTCCTGAGTTTGCTGAGTATAACAAGACCGTTTAGACAATAAGACAAAGAGGGAAAGCAATCAGAATAAATAATACCATGTTGTTGACTCCTAAAAAGGAAAAAGAAGACCCTCAGGGCTCGATGTCGTCCCTGGGTGGAGTTGGTTTTTCGGATTTTTTGATACTTACTTGCTTTACAAGTCTCTCGGGAAGCCACCTGGCCGAATCGGCTTCCTTGGCATAAATGCACACCGATCCTCGACCCCAAATCAGGACCGGGTCCGGGCCATGCCATGTGCCCGTCATGGGATCTTTCCATATTACCGATGCATAATGGCTTTTGGATTCAAAATGCCAGTGTCGATCAGCAGCAGAGTGTCCTTCTTGATCCAGTGTTAAAAAATTTAAAATAAAGAGTGTGATAAAAGGTTTTTTGGTGATCCCTTATGGGGGTACCATTCCCCCTTTTTTATTTTATTTAGAGTGGTTTTTATGGTGAGATGAGCTCTTTCTACTATGCCTTGTCCCTGGGGGTTGTATGGGATGCCTGTAACATGTTGAATGTTTAGCTGAGTACAGAATTGAGTGAAGGCTGTATTGACATAACCAGGCCCGTTGTCAGTTTTGATTTTACGTGGACACCCCAGGGATGCAAAGGCAGTTAAAAGATGAGCAATAACATGTTTTGTGGCTTCTCCGGTTTGTAAAGTGGCAAAGATATATCCACTACAAGTATCAATGCAAACATGAACGTATTTAAGATTTCCAAATTCTGGGATGTGGGTAACATCCATTTGCCAAAGGGCATTAGGTAGGAGGCCTCGAGGGTTAACTCCAAGATGTGGGACCGGTAAGTGAGGTGCACATTGTGTGCAGGACTTTACTATTTGTCGGGCTTGTTCTCTAGTTATGTGATGGAATAGTCTTAAGGATTGAGCATTAAGATGATGCAAGTTGTGCAAATGTTGTGCTTGAGCTAGAGGGGTGTTAGGAAGTTGAACTAACAAAACACGGGTGGCTAGGTCTGCCTTGGCATTTCCAGAGGCCAATGGACCAGGTAAGCCTGAATGAGCACGTAAATGTCCAATGTAGAAAGGTTGTGTTCTGGAAATTAATAGCTTTTGTAGTTGAGAAAATAGTTTTGCAGCAGTTGAGGTGTGTTTTATGAATGGGGCTGTTTCTAACTTTGGGACAGAGGTAGCAATGTATGCGCTGTCTGTATAGATATTGAGAGGATCATTGGGAAACATGGAAAATGCAGCTATAACTGCATGTAGCTCTGCTGATTGGGCAGACGAAGATTGGGATTGAAAGCTGATAGTTTGGTTTGGGGTAACAAAGGCTGCAAGCCCTGTGGATGACCCGTCAGTGAAAATGGTAATTCCATTTGGAAGAGGATGAAGTCTGGTATTTTTAGGAAAAACGAAATCATGTCTGTTAACAAAATCTAGAAGCTTATTGGGAGGATAATGATTATCGAGGTTGCCAGTATAAGAGGCAAGTGCAATGGGCCATGCTTCAGTATTTTGCATGAGCCAATGGATCTGCTGTTTGGTATAAGGTTGGACAATGTTGTTAGGTTCCTGTCCGAAATATTCCTTTCCTAGGGTTCTTCCTTTGGTAATTAGACTGGCTACCATAAGGTAGTAAGGTTCAATGACTTTAGTGGGCATATTAGGAAGATGGATCCACATAAGTGGAGCAGTTTGCCAGAACACAGCTGTGGGAGATAATGAGGTATGACATATAATAAATTGGAGTGGTTTGTCAATATCGAAAAAGGTGATGGTTTGGTTATTGATAGCTTGGTTAACTAAATTGATAGCTGATTTTGCTTCAGGGGTGAGTTGTCTTAAAGAAGTAGGACTGGGATCTCCTACCAATGTATCGTATAGGGGCTTGAGATCAGCTTTGCATAATTTTAGATAAGGTAACAGCCAGTTTATGTCTCCTAATAATTTTTGAAAATCATTAAGGGTTTTTAAACAGTCTAGCCTGAGTTGCACCTTTTGAGTCGATAGGCGAGTTCCACTTAACTGAAATCCTAGGTAAGTGTAGGGATCAGTAAGTTACACCTTCTCTGGGACTATGACTAATCCACTAGCGGTAAGGGCAGTTTGTAGACCTTTGAAACAAGACAAGACCACTTCCTCTTTCGATATTTTGGGTTAGCTAATTTTTGTTTAAGGCCTGCGGCTACACGTTCAGCAAATTTCTCTAAGGAGCACACAGACCCACCGCTCTCCGCGGGTTTCTGTTCCTCTTTACCAGAGTTGCTATTGAATGACATTAAGTCACCTTCCCCTGACTTTTTCTCCTTGCCCTCTTTGGGTTCTGGTTTCTCCAAAACTAATGAATTTTCTTTAAAGGGGTGACTTTTATCTGACAAATTTTTTACATGAGTCTCTCAGGCAAGTTTACCCCTGGGTTATGAGATTAGCAATGACTGGATCGTCATGTTTTCGGGTAATGACCTCAGTTATCAGATTCCAGTATGAAAAAGCAATTACAGGGACCTTTTGAAGCCCAAAAGCATCATAATTATTTTTTAGGACTTCCCCTACTCTTTTCCAACATTTTTGATCTATGGTTCCTTCCTGAGGGAACCAGGGACAAACGTCCTTAATATAATCAAAATATTTAATTAACCGGTTTACTTTCACCTTTACTCCTCCCGCCTTTAATGCTATGCTTAATTCTTCTACAAACAACTCATGCTTACTAATTTCCTGACCCATAATATCGTCGTCCTCTTACCAGAGAGCAAGGCCGCAGGAGGTTCCCGCGGTGACTCCTCTTCTGGATTTCTTCCTTCAATCCGGCCGGCTTCGACGACGTCCCTCACTGTGTCCCTCTTACTTCGAGTCCCTGTTCGGGCGCCAAACTGTCCCGACCTGCAGGACGACAACAGGGGCCCGAAGGGAGGGAGTGGGGAAGGATGGGCAGGAGACGCGAGAAATCGAGACAAGACAGGAGTCTGATCAAGTCTCGTTTATTGTTGCTGAGCTCACAGCTTAAATAAGCCAGGCAGGGAGGCGGGGCAAAGGAAGCTTGCAGTTGGAAAACTCCGGCCTGGTGTGCCTCCTGCCGCTACCAGCCCCGTGCCGCCTCGTGCCGTCCACGGGCTGGACCTGAATCATCAGGACTTGAGCCTTCCACAAGCGGCACCTGGGCTCTCTTGGCCCCAGGATTTGGCCTGTGCCGCTCCCCACATGTCCTTAGACTGTATAAGGTGCCAGTGTTTCAAGTACTAGGTGTAGGAACGACATGAGTTTCAGTGAAAATGGCTTCATGGGACAATGTAAGATTTGTGGCTTATGACTCTTGGTGAGTATACAGGAAAATTCCAACTGACACAGACACATTTAAAATAGGCACTGTCTCTGGTGTCTCGGTGGTACTTTGGAATAATACATTTCTCTACCACAATGTGCAAGTAAAGTAGCACCTTGTGGTGCTTCCATCATTAGACTTCTTGGGTGTTCTCAAGCAGCCCTGCACGCACCTACCTCATTAAAATCTGCTTGGAGTGTGTAGTAACTACTAAGGATTCGGTAGAATTTGAATCACTGAGTAAGTTGATTGTTTGGCACAAGTGTATGTTAATTATGCTGAAGGAACAAGTGCACAGGTAACAGATAATATTGTTACAAGCTTGTCACAATACTCTGAAAATCTTTTGGAGCCCTATTTTATTTTTTATGTGACAGTATCACCGAGCAATGAGCCCAATTTTCAACCTATAAAGTAAGTTTGTCTTGCCTCTGGCAATCTTTTCATAGCTCTTAAAGGAGACCACCTTAGTGAATGGGCAGGGAGTTGCATCCTCAGAACCTGGCACTGTAAAACTCAGCCAAAGCAGCTACAAGGGAACCCTCCAAAGGAATCTCTATGTGTGGTTTCTCATCAATGATGCCTTTTTAAAAATGTTGGAGCCTTTTTAAAAACTGTACCCATTTTCTCTTTAATTGACTTTCCTAGGCTATGTCACCGCCATGTGAATACAAAGACTTATATAAAGATGTCGCCACTGTGAGAAGGGCCGACAGCATGGATTTCATCGCTATTCAGCATACTAATGCCATCTTACCTTAAAGACAGAAATTAGCATTATAAGATCCTGGACTCGTCAACTGTAAAGACTACAAAATATCACTTCTATTGCTGAAAAAGTCCAGGAAAATTAGGATCTTCTTTTTTTATGTTTTCTTTTTTAATTTTTCTTGTTGTCGTTGTTGCTATTGTTGATTTTGTTGTTGTTGATTAGGACTTTCATAGAGCACAGATTTCTTCAAATAACCACACCGTAAAGCTGGGTGATGGTGGCATGAACAGTGGGTGCCAGGTGCTACCTGCCCTTCTTGTTCCACTGAATCCAGATGGCATTCCTAGGGCACTGCCTTCTTGAACAACTCTTGGGGAAGACTACTGTCACATGGACACACCACATCCCAGTGCAGAGTCAACAGTCACCCACAGTCCCAAGCAGGTGACAATCTGAACTCAGCTGGAATTCAAAAAACTATAGAATTGGCCCCAGATTTGTGAGAGTGCCTGGGTTTGAATCTCTGTCCACAGAGGCACTGAATGCACGATGGCCCGAAACAACAAGTGTGGGAAGATAGAATGCATGGGGACAAGGCTGTCATTACTCCAAATTCCATGGGGGCTCAGGCCTGTTCATCTCGTCTTTGAAGGGAATCTGTGCATGTGAAATGAGGCTCCCACCTCATGGTAATAAAAGGAGAGACGAAATCAGCTCATCTTCCCCCAGGCCCATACTGGTCATACCAAAACACAGAGTCTTGCTGTGTTGCCAGGCTGGAGCGCAGTGGCGAGATCTCCAGTCCCTACAACCTCTACCTCCCGGGTTCAAATGACTCTCCTGCCTCAGCCTCCCAAGTAGCTTGGACTACTGGCATGAACCACCAACCCAGCTAATTTATATATTCTTAGTAGAGACAGGGTTTCATCATGGTGGCCAGGATAGTTTTGATCCCTTGACCTCATGATCTGCCTGCGTCAGCCTCCCAAACTGCTGGGATTAAAGGTGGGAGCCACCGTGCCCGGCCTCTTGCATTTACGTTCACAATAAAGTGGTTTGGAATATCCCACTGTTGATTTGTGATTTCCTCCTCCAAACATACTCTGTGGCCCCATATACATAACTGAATATTTTCATGTACCGATATTTTGTGTCTGAAGATGAATTATTAAATGAAACATGTTAAAACATTTCATGCAAAGCCTTCGGTGCTTGTAGAGTCTACTCTTTGGTGAATACACAAATTCATCTATTTTAAATATTAACATTTGTATTAGATATGATAATGATATTTTCTTTCTCAGCTTCACTTGTTAGATAGTTACGTATGTTCTTTCATAATTAATGATATTGTATCTGATATTTGATGTAAAAAACTCCTAGAATATTTGAAATTGATACTTGAAATTAAACAGCAAAATGAGAACTGCTGAAACCTAGTGATAATGTACTTATGATGGGTTTATTATCTATGATCTCTTTCATTGTTAATTTTTAAAGTTTCCGTGGAAAACTGTACTAAGAACTTAAAATTGTCTATAAAACCCTTCGTGCCCTGCGCTTTAGCTCCAATGCATAATGAATAAAGGAAAATAGATTTTCCTTCAGGAATTCTGGTGGACTCTTCCTTTCTTTTCCCTTTAACCTGGGGGCAGCGTCTTCAGGTCACCTTGGGGTGAGGTGACCATGAATGGGGTCCCTAGAACTGCCGCTGAGAGGACTGTGTATGTGGAGATGGGTTTCCTGGCCACGTTTCTTCCTTGGGTCTTTCTGGTTGTCATGGTGGCTTTGAGGATGGTTTCTGAGGATCCTCTCCAGGGGATTCCTCCACCTTTGGTGTCTCCCCTTGGGGGAAGGCCCGAGAAAATCTGGAGAGGGATTCCTAGGGTCACCCCTGTGTGACAGAGGTGCCTTGTGCGGGTCCAGAAAGCCGCGTTTTTGGGGTGGTGGAGCCTCGTCTCCCCTGTAGGGTGGGCGGGATGTCTGAGGGAGTGCTGGAGGAAAGCCCTGTGTGTCGGGGTCGCTGTGCAGTCTCAGTACAGCCCTAGACCTGGGGAAGTCATGATGCAGACTCAGAGGTGCTTGGGGCAGGGAAGGGGGTGGCCTAGGCAGTCACCAAGGTGTGACAGCATCGCTGATGCCAGGAGGCAGTTTTGGGAGGGGTCTTTGGAGGAGAATAATTGTGGAGTCTCCACAGGCGGGGAAAGTGTGAGGGTGCTCCAAGGCTGAAGGTCAATGCGGGGGTGGGTGGAAATAACCTAGGGAAGCTCTCAGGAGAATAATGGGCCCTACAAGGGTTGGGGTGGAAAGAAGGCGCCTAAACAGGTCCTGTCTTGCAGGGCCCTTCTGCAGGGTGTCTGAGAGATGGATCTCTGGGGCTCCTGAGGTCACCGATACCCTGGGTGGGGTGTTTTCCAGGGTCAGACCTTTCCAGGTGCTGGAGCAAGGAAATGAAACTGGCTTCTTCCTCCCCACCGCCTGGTTGCTGCTTGGCAAACAACCTTCGGGAAGTGCCATGGCTCCTGGCATTCCCTGACAGGCCACAGAAGCGGCTCAGGGCTGGGCCCAGATCAAGGGGTCCTCTTAGATATTTATATTTGATGTTGAAAGTGACATGGGAATAAAGGCTTCATCTGCGCTTTTGTTTCTAGTCTCAAACTCCATTTTGCTGTGTCATCTTCAGCAACATTTCCCTCTTGGGGCCTCATATTTCCTATATATTTTGTGGGAAATCTGGAGTTTGGAACATGAGTTTCCTGTCTCAGGACTCAGTCTAACATCTATAAATGGCTGATAGGACATAAATGAGACTTATTTATTTATTTATTTATTTATTTAGAGATGAAGTTTAGCTCTTGTTCCATTGCCCAGGCTGGAGTGCAGTGGCAGGATCTCAGCTCACTGCAACCTCCATCTGCCGGGTTCAATAGATTCTCCTGCCTCAGCCTCCCAAGTAGCTGAGATTACAAGCACATGCCACCACCGTCCAGTTATTTTTTATCTTTATTTTTATTTTTTGTATTTTTAGTAAACACAGGTTTCACCATGTTGGCCAGGCTGGTCTCAAACTTCTGACCTCAGGTGATCCACCCACCTCAGTCTCCCAAAATGCTGGGATTACAGACATGAGCCACCACTGCCAACGAGGGCATGAACCAGATCCATGACACTCAAAAAGTGCTCCACTAGCCAGCACTCACCTCACCTGGGAGCTTATTAAAAATACAGAAGAATCAGGTGAGGTGGCTCACCCTTGCAATCCCAGCACTTTGGGAGGCCAAGGTGGCCGAATCACTTGCGGTCAGGAGTTCAACATAGGCCTAGCCAACATGGAGAAATCCCATCTCTACTAAAAATATAAAAAAATCTTAGCCAGGTATGATGGCCGGCGCCTGTAATCCCAACTACTGAAGAGGCTGAGGCAGCAGAATCTCTTGAACTCGGGAGGGAGCCACAGAGTGAGACTCCACCTCAAATCAATAAATAAATATTTTTAAAAATTAAAAATAGCAAAAAAATAAGAAAAATAAATAAAAAATAGCTTTCTTGTCGTGGCCTGCACACTGTTGGCTCATGGGTCTCTGAGACCTGAAAATTGAGCGTTTTCACACCCCAGGGGCTTCCTCTGGCAGCTCTGCAGCTGTCACCATGCCACAGAATGAATATATTCAATTACACTGGTAACGCTATGGATACCGTTTGGATGACCATGAGAAAAAGAGAAAGAAGGAAAGTCCTGAGGTTCATGAACGTTCAAAGAAGGCAAAGAAAATGATTGGTCTGAAAGCTAAGCTTTACCATAAACAGTGCCGTGCTGAGAAAATACAAATGAAAAAGACTATCAAGATGCATGAAAAGAGAAACACCAAACAGAAGAATGATGAAGAGACTCCACAAGGAGCAGTATCTGCCTATCTGCTGGACAGAGCGGGGCAACCTCAAGCTAAAGCACTTTCCAGTATGATTAAACAGAAACGAAAAGAGAAGGAGGGAAAATGGGAAGTCCCTCTGCCTAAAGTACGTGCCCAGGGAGAAACAGAAGCATGGAAAGTTATTCGAGGGCCAGGCATGGTGGCTCACGCCTGTAATCCCAGCACTTTGGGAGGCCAAGTGGGTGGATCACAAGTTCAGGAGTTCAAGACCAGACTGGCCAACATGGTGAAACCCCATCTCTACTAAAAATACAAAAATTAGCTGGGTGTGGTGGCAGGCACCTGTAATCCCAACTACTTGGAAGGCTAGGCAGAGAAGTGCTTGAACGCGGGAAGCGGAGGTCACAGTGAGCCAAGATGGTGCCATTGCACGTCAGACTAGGTGACAGAGCAAGACTCTGTCTCAAAAAAAACAAAAATTAAGGAAAGAAAGAGTGGGATTATCCTGGAGTACAATGGAAAGAAACCCTAATACCACAGCTATACAGCTGACCTAAAAGAAATCAGTCTTCATTAGACGTCCAAGAACTCTATGAAAACTATTCTAAAGACGAATGTAGATACCATAAACTATGTGGTTTCAAACTTAAAAGTTCAAGCTCTGACATAAAGCAATGCATATTTTTAAGCAAAAGGCAAAAATAACCCACAAAAATCAACTATATAAAAGCCATGTTCCATAAAGGAACGTATAGCACTTTTACACAATTAGCATGTAAGAAATGATGCATGATGCTAGCTTTTCTTTTTATAATTATTGTATTTTTAGTATAGATAAGCTTTCCCCATGTTGGCCGGGTTGGTCCTGAACTCCTGACCTCAAGTGATCCACCTGCCTCAGCCTCTCAAAGTGCTAGGATTACAGGTGTGAGTCACCGAACCTGGCTGGCAAGTAAAGAACAAGCTTTCTGAGTAACACAAGCAAACCTCCCACAGTTAATTCAGAGTTGAGGACCACTTACACTACCGAATTAACAATCACTTTAGATTTATGAAAGGTACAGGCGATAATCATGTCTCCTTTGTTTTTTCCTTAACTAAAATCGAACGTGTCATTTATGAACTTCTTTTCTTATCAGCCTTTGCCTATTAACTTATATTAAAGAATAATCTGGGCCACGCACAGTGCCTCACACCTGTAATCCCAGCACTTTGGAAGACCCAACAGGGGTGGATCACGAGCTTGGGAGTTTACAACCAGCCTGATCAACATCACGAAACCTCGTTTCTACTAAAAATACAAAAAATGAGCAGGGCATGGTGGCGCGTGCCTGTAATCCCAGCTACTCAGGAGGCTGGGGCAGGAGAATTGCTTGAACCCGGGAGGCCGAGGTTGCAGTGAGCCAAGATCACGCCACTGCACTCCAGCCTGGGCGACAGAGTGAGACTACGTCTCAAAAAAAAAAAAAAAAAAAAGAACAATTCGAAAACTAAGATTTCTTTCCTTTTTTTCTCGTTTCCTTCTCCCAATAAAAAACTGGAAGGTTGTTATTTGACTATACTTACCAAAACCTTATAGTCACTGAAAATTATAAGTTAAAATACTAATAAGCCAATTATAATTTCCTATTGTCTCAACTATTTTTCCTTACCTTTACAGGAACTCTACATTTTAAATATTATTAAATTTTAAATTCTACATTTTATGAACTAGTATCTCATTTAGAAACTCACTTTCTCTTCTATAGTTTTTATAATTAAAAATTTATATTTCAAATTTTTTATTTTTCTAAATTTTTAGTAGACATGGGGTTTCACCATGTTGGCCAGGCAGGCCCTGAAATCCTGACCTCAAGTGATCCACCTGCCTCAGCCTGTCAAAGTGCTGGGATTACAGGCATGAGTCACCACGCCTGGTGACTGGCGAGGTCACTGCTCACTGCAGCCTCCGCTTCCCAGGCTCAAGCAGTCTTCCCACCTCAGCATCCCAAGCAGACGGGACAACAGGCACGCACCACTGAGGCAGCAAAACAGGATCTGGAGGCGGGGAACATAAAGTCGATCTCACACTTGGGCTGTAACAGGAAATATCCTCTCCACAGAGAACAGGCCAAGTAAATGGCTCTGTAACCTTACCGTTTCTCTGAAAACATGGGCGATGTCTCCACTTGTCCGGGGTGCATTCCAAGGGAGTTCTGCCATATTCCGCGAGGAACTGGGGTCCGATCTAAACTTTTCATGGGAAAAGTACTGCGGTCGTGGGATGAAGTTACGTAGGAGTAAGGGGGAAAACCACGTCGCCGAAGTGACCGGTGAAACTGTCCTACAGCCCCTGGTCCGTGCGGCTCGGGCCGGGAATCTGCGGCGCAGGTGGCGGCTCCTGGTGCTGCAGCGGGGTCGGGGCGGCGGCCGAGGCGGCGGAGGCGGAGGCCGAGGTGATGCGCAGCCGCTGGAAGCCGCTGCGCGGGAGGCAGGGCACCTCCAGGCCGGCCGCCAGCTTGGCCTTGTTGGCGCCGGTCCGGTGCTCGAGGTGCACGAGCAGCTGCGTCTGGCCGCGGCGGAAGTGCCGGTTGCGGAAGTGGTGGAGCGGCCGGTCCCGCCGTCCCGCCGCCCCCCGGCCCCGGCCCAGACCCGGCCTCGGCCCGCCCTGCACCACCTTGTGGAAGCCGGAGACGTTGAGCTGGCGGACGAAGCTGGTGAAGTTGCTGGTTTTGAAGAGCCCGGGCTCGGCCCCGGCCCCGCGGCCCCGCCGCCGCCCCGCGGCCCGGGCGGGCTGAGCAGCACCACCTCGAAGAGCGGCTGGTGGATGAGCAGCCCCTCGCCGCGGCCGTCCCAGCGGGTGGACCGTTACCACGGGCTGTTCACCAGACGCCACCGTTCGGCGGGGAAGTTGTTGGGGTTGATGGGGATGGAGAGCGGCGCCGCCTGCATCGCCCCGCCCGGCCCGGACCTCGCGCCCACCCACCCAGCCTACCTCTCCCTCCACGTGCTCGATTCCCGCCCCCGACCCCCGCCGCGGCCTTCGCCTCGCCCTGTCGGCTCCTGCCTGCCCGGCCGCCGCGGACCCCATGAATGTCTTTTGAGAAGTGTCCGTTCTTGTCTTTTGTCCATTTTTTAATGGGGTTGTTTGTTTTCTGCTTAAAATTGTGTTAATTTCTTTATAGATTCTGGATGACACTTTTGTCAGGTGCATCGTTTGTAAAATTTTTCTCCCATTCTGCAGGTTGTCTGCTTACTCTGTTGACAGTTTCTCTTGCTGAGCATAATCTCTTTAGCTTCCTTAGGTCCCATGCGTCTATGTTTTCCTTGTGATAGCTTTTGGAGCCTTAGTCTGGAAAAATTTGCTATGGTTTATGTCCAGAATGGTATGTCCTGGAGGGTTTTTGTTTAGGATTTTCATAGTTTTAGATTTTGTAACGTAGGTCCTTAATTCATCTTAAATTGATTTTTTTATATGATAAAAGGAAGTGGTCCAATTGGAATCTTCTGCATATGGCTAGCCAGCATAGTTTGAAAAGTTGGGTAGTGTGTTGCCTCTAGCTGTATTCTTTTTGTTTAAGATATCTTTGGCTATTCGGACTGTTTTTCGGATTTACATAAATTTTAAAATACTTTCTTTTCTCATTCTGTGACAAATGACTTGGCAGTTTGATATAATAGTATTGAATCTATAAATTACTTTGGACAGTAAGGCCATTTTGACATTATTTCTTCCCATTCACGAGCATAGAATGTTTTTCCATTAGTTTGTATCATCTCTGGTCTCTTTCTCTTTCGTTCTTTCCTTCGTTCCTTCCTTCCTTCATTCATTCTTTCCTTCCTCCCTCTCTCTCTCTTTCTTTCTTCCTTCATTCCTTTATTTTTTCTCTTTCTTTCCTTCTTTCTTTATTTCTTCTTTCCTTCTTTCTTTTTTCTTTCTTTCTGATGGAGTTTCACTCTTTTTCCCCAGGCTGCATGGAGTGCAATGGCATGATCTCAACTCACTGCAATGTTCACCTCCCAGGTTCAAGTGATTCTCCTGCCTCAGCCTCTCGAGTGGCTGGGATTACAGGTATGCACCACCACACCTGGCTAACTTTGTATTTTTAGTAGACATGGCGTTTCTCCAGGTTGGCCAGGCTGGTCTCGAACTCCTGACCTCAGGTGATTTGCCTGCCTCGGCCTCCCAGAGTGCTGGGATTACAGACAAGAGCTACGGTGCCCAGCCATCATCTCCGATTTCTTACGGCAGTGTTTTATGATTCTCACTGTAGAGATCTTTCACCTCCATGGTTAGTTGTATTCCTAGGTATTTCGTTCTTCTTGTGGCTGTTACGAGTGGGGGTGCAGAATGGATTTGGCTCTCAGCTTGGACATTGTTGGTGTATAGAAATGCCACTGAGGAATGCCATTTAAGAATTGCCACCTAGTTTTTGACAGTGGTTGAACTAATTTACACTCCCACCTGCAGGATATACATGTTCCTTTTTCTCCATAACCTTGGAGAGAAAAAAATGCCACTTTTTGTACAATGCTTTTGTATCCTGAGACTTGATAATCAACTGAAGTTATGTATCTGTTCTAGGAGCCTTTGGGCAGGGACTGAAGGGATTTCTAGGTATGGAATCATATTGTTAACACTGTTTGTGAAAAGAGATATTTCACTTCCTCTCTCCTGGTTGGATGGCTTTTCTTTCTTTCTCTTGCCTGCTTGCTCTGGCCAGGACTTCTGGTACTGTGTTGAATAGGATGACAGTTGACATCCTAGTCTTGTTCTGGTTCTCTGGGGAATGGTTCCAGCTTTTGCCCATTCACTATGATGGTGGCTGTGGGTTTGTTATAGATGGCTCTTACTATTTTCTGATATGTTTCTTCAGTGCCTAGTGTTTTGAGGATTTTTAACATGTTAGATGCTGAATTTTATGGAAAGCCTTTCTGCATCCTTTGACATGACCATGTGGATTTTGGTTTTAGTTCTCTTTATGTGAAGAATCACATTTGTTGATTTGCATATGCTGAACCAGCCTTGCAGGAATAAAGCTTCCTTGATCATGGTAGATTAACTTTTTGATGTTTTGCTGGATTTGGTTTCTCAGTATATTGTCGAGGTTTTTCTTTTCTGTTTTTGAGACAGAGTCTCAGTCTTGTCGTTAGACTGGAGTGCAGTGGCACAATCTCTGCTCACTGCAACCTCCGCCTCCCAGGGTCAAGTAATTCTCCTGCCTCAGCCTCCCGAGTAGCTGGGACTACAGGTGTGCGCCACCACACCCAGCTAATTTTCTGGTGTTTTAGTAGAGATGGGGTTTCACCATGTTGGCCAGGATGGTCTTGATCTTCTGACCTCGTGATCCACCTGCGTTGGCCCCCCAAAGTGCTGGGATTACAGCTGTGAGCCAACCCGTCTGGCCTTTGTTGAGATTTTTTCATCTATGTTCATTAGGATAATAGCCTGAGATCTTCTTTCTTCATTGTATCTTTGCCAGGTTTCAGTATCAGGATCATGCTGGCCTTGTAGAATGAGTTAGGGAAGAGATTCTTCTCACTGTTTGAACAGTTCCAGCAGAAGTGGTATCAACTCTTTTTTATACATCTGGTAAAATTCAGATGTGAACCCATTTAGCTCTCGGATTTTTTTTGGTTGATAAACTGTTACTGCCTTGATTTCAGAGCTCATTATTGGTCTTTTTTGGGATTCAATCTGTTTTTCATTGTGTCTTGGTAGGGTGCATATGTCCTAAGAATTTATCAAATTTTTCTCTATTTTATGTGCATACAGGTGTTCATAATATACTCTGATGTTGTTTGTATTTCTTTGGGGTTAGTGGCGATATCCCTTTTGTTGTTTTTAATTGTATTTATTTGGATCTTCTCTCTTTTCTTTATTAGGCTAGCTAGTGGTCTATTATATTAATTGTTTGAAAAACAAGCTCCTGGATTCTTTGATATTTTCAGTGGTTCGTAACATCTCAATTTCAAAAGGAGACTGGACAGTTAAGGCAATTATAATCAAAAAGAACAAAAGTGGGGGCATCACATTACCCGACTTCGGATTATACTACAGTAACCAAAACAGCATGGTACTGGTACAAAAACAGACACATAAGCCAATAGAAAAGAATTCAGAGCCCAGAAATCAGGCTGCATACCTACAAACATCTGATCTTTGACAAAACTGATGAAACAAGCAATGGAGAAATGATTTTCTATTCAATACAGAGTGCTGGGATAAGTGCCTAGCCATATGCAGAAGATTGAAAGTGGACCCCTTCCTTACAGCATTTACAAAAATTAACTCAAGATGGAATCAAGACTTAAATATAAAACTCAAAACTGTAAAAATCCTGGAATACAATGTAGGCGATACCATTCTCAACATAGACAGAGACAAAGATTTTATGATGAAGATACCAAAAGCAAAAATTGACAAATGGGATCTAATTAAACTAAAACCCTCGGTACAGCAAAAAAAAAAAAAAACTATTAACAGAATAAACAGACAGCCTACAGAATGAGAGAAATTTTTTTGCAAACCACAGCTCACAAAAGTCTAATGTTCAGCATCTATAAGAAACTTAAACAAATTTATAAGAAAAAAACATTATAAAGTGAAAAGAGGTCATGAACAGACACTTTTCAAGAGAAGACACACTTGTGGCGAACAAGCATAGGAGAAAAAGCCCAATGTCAGTGATAATTAGAGAAATGCAAATCAAAATCACAATGAGATGCTATCTCACACCAGTTAGAATGCCTATTACTAAAAAGTCAAAAAATAACAGATGCTGCAATATTTTAGAGAAAAAGGAATACCTATGTCCTGTTGGTGGAAGGATAAATTAGTTCAACCATTGATGAAAACTGTGTGACAATTTCTCAAAGACCTAAAAGCAGAACAACCATTCGACTTAGGAATCGCATTGCTGGGTATATACCCCAAAGAATATAAATCATTCTGTGGTAAAGACACATGCACGTGTATATTCATTACAGCACTATTCACAATAGGAAAGGTGAAATCAATCTAAATGCCTCTCAATGGTAGACTGAATAAAGAATATTTGGTATGTATATATTATGGAATAGTATGCAGTTAGGAAAAACCATAATACTACGTCCTTTGCAAAAACCTAGATGGAGCTGACTTAGCAAACTAACACAGAAATAGAAAACCAAACAGCACATGTTCTCAATTATAAGTGGGAGCTAAATGATGTGAAGACATATAGAAGAAAAACACACTCTAGTCCTTACTGGAGGGTAGAGATTGGAAGGAGGGAGAGGATCGGGAAAAATACCTAGGCTTGAACCTGTAGAAAATTAAGGTGGAGCTCTAAAACTGTTTTCCATGGTGTCGAGATGTAACTTTCCCATGTCATACTACGTGCTGTTTCCCATGTTTTCATACGGTGATGGATGGGGGTGTTACAAGCATTGGGAAAAGAAAACTGAGATGTCTTAATGTTTCTGTGTTTCAGCAGTTGAATGTTTTTATTATTTATCTGTGTTTTTCTTTGTGTGCTTATTTGGTTAGTATTTCATATCACGTAGTGCTCTATCTTCTCCCAAAAAGATGTGTATTTAATTTAGGAAAGAAATGTAAAGTGTGGTAAATACGATGGGTCATGAAGGTGCAGTGACACTGACTCCATCCTACCTTCAGGGATAAGCCAACCCTGACAGTGAAAAGAGACACTATCTTTATAGCATAGTACCACACAGGGCTAGAGCTTCCCAGAACCAGCTGGGGATTGTTACCTAGACCCAATGTTGTTTATTGTTAAATCTTGTGGCTTGAGACATCTTCTAATTGAATTCGATATTTTAGTGTAGGTTACTATCTTTGACATACATCATTGAATAAAATGCAGGATATGTATTTTAATTTTTTTCATTTACCACTTCAAGTTATTCTACCAAGCTCATGAAATATTTCGCTAATTGTCATAAAAGTGAGGTTATGGCACGGGCGTTCTAAGATTTAATACATTGTTTCTAGGGGAGGTTGAAATACAGTAAACTGAATCTTAAATATTATAGAACTTTTAAAGAATTTGGCTTAGTTGGAGAAGGCTGTGGTATATTTAAGGATGTTATGTATTCTACATTACTCCTTAGGAAACAGATTTTCAGACCTGGTGTGCTGGCTCACGCCCATAATCCCAACACTTTGGGAGACTGAGGCATGAGGATTGCTTGAGGCCAGGAGTTTGAGACCAGCTCAGGCAACAGGGCGAGACCTGGGTTCTATGAAAAAATAATCAAATAGGGAACATGCTTTTGAGATAATAGAAACATTTGATTCTGTTACATACCACACTAAGTTTAATTGAAGATTAAAAAAGCTGATTCTGGAGATAAAACAGACAAGTCAGAACACATTGATTTCTGATGTGACAGTCAGTGTTCGATGAAACTGTTTATAGAAATTAAAGCCAAAGTGCCTTATTTTACGGGGATGCCTTTTAATAACCCAACTGTTAGACGAATAAAGCTTTTTTAAAAACTCAAAGCAAATGTTACTAATCATTTGGAGTCTGGACGTCCCAGTTCACAGGGTTACTTCTAACATGTAGAGCACATGCAGCCTTCTGATCAATCGAGAGTGAGGGGACTGCCCCTGCCAGAGTTCAATTCAGCCCGAGGACCCCATGGCAGCCCAAGGTCTTGGTTCATGCTGTGGAAACAATACGGAATTTATTCACTCAGTAAACATTCACTAGGGTTACAGTCATTTTAATATAATTCATGGTAAGGTGATGATCTCTAGGAACGTCATCACAGTGGAGCAACCTGAAAGCTCCCAGCAGCCAGCATGAATGAAAGGTAGGGGCGGGGCTGCCAACAGGGTGGGGCCTGGTGAGCCACGTGCCTGGGCTCCCACATCACAATGTGGGTAGGGCGCCTCGTGGAGGAGACTGTGCCTGATTGGTTCCTGGGCACCAGGTTGGTAGGGCAACCTCCTTCAGTTGGTAGAAAACACTGGAAGGAGGAACTCCCTCTGCGCTGTCTTCTCCGAAATCTCCACTCTCAGGCTTATTGTATCTAGACCCATATTGAATCAAGCAGGTTCCCTTCAGACCAGTCATCTCAGGGGAGGCAGCTGAGGCAGGGAGTGAGCTGTCAGTGGGGTGCGGCCCCCTAGCCAGGCGCTGGCCCTGCCAGCGTGCCTGTGTTTCAAAGAGGTGAAGTGCTGAACTGTGCGGACCGGGAGGCAAGGGAAGGTCCAAGTTGCTGGAGCGCACCCAAGGTGCCCCATGGGGAACACGCTGAGTTGTTGTTTGTGCCCCAAAGGCAGACCCAGGCGAGGTCTGCGTAGGTGGCCTGAGGATCTGTCCTTCGGCTCTGACATCAATGGGGCGGTGGCAAGCAAAGGTCCAGGCCAACACAGAAGGAACAAGTCCAACACCGGTGCCAGACCCATTTGGTGCCCGTGCTGGCTGTGTGGGGCGGTGTCCGGCAGCTATGACCTCGACGAGGCAGTGTCGAGCACAAGTGCAGACCAAGGCAGAGAGGAGCAGAGGCCGAGCAGAGAGATCACGGAGCTCCCCAATGCCAGACCCAAGCAGAGCCAGCACAGGGTGCACTGGGCAGAACCGATCTGCAGCCATAACATCAATGAGAGGGAGGTGGCGAAAGCGCCAGACCGTACTGCTGTGGAGCCTGCCCTGCGGGATTTGGGAGCCGGCGACGGCCATGACCTGCAGCACATCAGGGACCAGGAGATGCCCAAAGGTAAGGCAATGAATGATGCTGTTTACCCTCAGGCACGCCTCTGGCTGACACTCCTACCAGTTCTCATTCCTCCCCCCAACCCCCCGAGGTATCCACGGCCTCGGGCTCCTCCTTCCTGGCCCTAGCCAGCTTTCCCAGGTCCATGCACCAGGCAGGAGGACTGGCCCTGCCTGGTGCCTGCCCCCACCCTTCATGCTTTTTCCCTGCTGCGTCTGGTGGTTTCTTTCTTCCTCCCTACCCCAATGCCCAGTTGTGGCCCCTTTCTCAGCCCCAGGCTGGATGAAAGCTAAGTTTTCCAAATTGAAAACGCATGCTACAGATTTCATTGCTGTAGAGGAAGTGTCTTATAGCTCTTCTGTTTACTTTGGTTGGTCTCTTAATTTATTTAAACCTTAGAATAATTAAGTTTCATGATGAATGTGACTTTGTAGCTGAAAGATATCGTTCTCTCAGAATATTTAAAAAAATGGTGAAAGAATGAACAAAGATAGTATATGAATGAATTCTGCCTTTATACACAAAGCATGAAAGGACTTTTGAAAGTCCTTGTTTGGTGGCGTAAAGTAAGCCTCTGAGTGCTTTCACACACCAGGTAGAAGATGGGTAGTGTTTGATGACAGCCCAAAATAGACTCTTCATTTCATTTTTGAGAATTTATTACACATTTACAAGTATGTCTCATTTGACCCTGTCTCCACAAAAAAATGGTTAAAAAATAGCCGGGTATGGTGGCTTACACCCACAGTCCCAGCTGCAAGAGAATCTCTGGAGCCCGGGAGTTTGAGCCTTCAGTGAGTTATGCTGGCTCCATCTCACCATTGCACCACTCCAGCCTGGGCAACAGAGTGAGACTTTGTCTGTTTAAAAAATTGTTTTTGCCCAAGACAGCTCTTTGTTTTAAGACATTTGAAATACTGAGCTGGTGTCTGACCACAGGAATTGACCACAGCATCTCTTCCTGCTTGAGACTTTCCCTGAAATGTGCTGGTAATAGCAGCCTAGAGGAAGGTGGTTATATTTGATAAGTAGAGGGAGGAGGGCATATATGTGATTCATCTGAAAGTTGCATCCGTTTATTTAGGTGCAAGGTTGAAAAAGAAGTTCCAGCCCCAGCCCGGTTTTACTCCACATGCATGCAGAGATTCTGTGATTTTTGTATTCTCCAGTGGAATTGGGACATTGGTGCCTTTATTTTCTTGACATTTATTACTAAAAGCTTTTCTCAAGACTGTAAAAGTGATTAAAATGGCTATGTCGCTTTAAAAAGAATCTTTTGTACTCACCTCACTTAGGACAGTGTTTCCTCTTCTTCCTCTACAGGTCTTGCTTCTGACCGTCCAAGGGCAAGCACACTCTTCCTGAGAAAGTATCAAATGAGTGGTAAGACAATATTATTTCTGCTTTCAAGGAAAACCTAAACATTTTCTGTCTTGTATATTACAGAGAGTATTTAGAGAAACTCAGATATTAGTTAAAAATGTTCAACTTTTCATAGATTTACTTATTTTCACATGTGATATAATTTCCTTTAGTTGTCACTGTTTTTGGAAACATACAGACTTTGTGTTTACACATTTGGTGACATTTTCACCAACACAATTAATTGGCCACATGATTTAGTGTAGTAGTCACGGATTTATGCCTTTTTCTTCATACGTCTTTGACATTTTTCCCTTGCTCTAAAGAGTATGTTTTAATAATGACTGATAGGATTTAGGCCACAGCTTGGATTTCACTGCAGCAAATCAAAAGAATCCATTGTTCTAGATTGGATCTGTGATGTTGGCCTCCTTTTTCACAGTGCTCTAACCACAGTCACATCCAAGTGGATGCTACAACTTTTTCATTGCAATGTAATAGAAACGTAACATGCCCTGTGCTGTTTTCCATATTAGCCTTAGTGTGTGAAACTAGTGTAAAGTTTCCATATCCTGCCTGTTTTAGGATGAGAATTAGAACTGTAGGATTTTTCTGTACTGTTGCTTATGTTTCATAATGTTCTGTTATCTTACTCTATTTTCAAAAAGCCATACATCATGTTTTTCAGTTAATTTTAACGACAAGAATACAAGAACTGTGGGTTCTAGAATAACATCAGAACTAATGCAGCACAAGAAAAAGGGGTCGTTCACCTACATTTTCATAGTTTGCGAGGACTTTGTCTGACTTGAGCTAGTAATTTCTGGTTAGGATTCTTAAATTTCTCAGTTTCTTCCAAGAGCCATGGGCTTCTCACACATACAATGTACGGAAGTAGAAGAAAACCAATCCCCTGCCCCTGTCACTTCAGTGGTTAGAAATGTGTGTCAATGAGACCAGTTCAACTTCAAAGGAGGAGGTATTGTAGAGAAGAAAGTGTGGCCCAAGTCCCTCTTTGGAGCTTTTATTCTTTGGACATTGGTAGAACAAAATGATTGTGTGTGCTGAGGATACCCTGTTCAGTTAGGTTGGCATACTCATTTTGACATTTAAGTTTAAGGTAGGCTACCTTTCAGTTGAGTAAAGACCCATTTATTTTATCAGTAATGTATGACTAGATGACCGAGAGGTCATTCGGGATACTGCCAGATATTCCTGCGCATCTCACGATTGACTCCTGGCCAGAAACTGGTTCTTAGAGCTGTCAGCTATTAGATCCTGATAATGAAAGTAAGCTATGTGTAAATGTAGAATGAGAAAACAAAACACTGCTGCATAGGGGTTCAGAAATACAATAGGTAAACGTTTTTATTAGCTAAATTTCTCATCTGTCCCAGATATTGGCATTTTTATGAAGGAATACTTGAGATACAATAATTTATAAAGAAAAGAGGCTTCATGGGCTCACGGTTCAACAGGCTGTACAGGAGGTGTGGTGCTAGCATGTGCTTCTGGCAAGGGCCTCAAGAATCTAATGATCTTGGTGGAAGGTGAAGTCATCATTCACATGGTGAGAGAAGGAGCAAGAGAGAGTGGGAGGTGCTGCAGGCTTTTAAATCAGCAGATCAGGCCAGGTGCAGTGGCTCACACTTGCAATCCCAGCACTTTGGGATGCTAAGATGGGCAGATCACTTGAGCCTGGAGTTTGAGACCACCTTGGGCCAACAGAGTGAGACCCTGTGTCTATGAAACATTTAAAAATTAGCCAGATGTGGTGGTGCATGCATGCACCCCCAGCTACTCTGGAGAGGAAGGTGGGTGGATGACTTGAGCCCAGGAGGTCAAGGCTGCGGTCAACCATAATCACGCCACTGTACTCCAGCCTGAGCATCAGAGTGAGACCCCGTCTCAGAACGACAACAGTAACAACAACAAAACCCCAAAAAGTTCCTCCATGAACTCAAAGCAGGACCTCACTAATCACCAAGGGGATGGCACTAACGCATTCATGAGGGATCTGCCCCCGTGATCCAAAGACTTCCCCACCTCAAACCCTGGGGATTACATTTCAGCGTGCGATGTTGAAATGTAATCACAGACATTCCCTAATTTATTTTGCCTTTCCTTATCTACACGGGGATTCTTTCATTTGAACGTAATAGAATATGTGTTAGGTCAAGAAGTAAAACTGTGTTTTCAGATTTTACACACAGAGATTCATCATGCCAGATTATTTAAATGTTAAATTTTGTTTAAATTAAAATTTTTTAATTGATTTTTTATATAGCGATAATCAGATGTATCTTGTTTTATATAGTGATGATGAGATAACTAGAAACTACTTTTATTCTATGGTATTTTATTATACCAAAATTGATTAGTTATATTTTTACTTTTAGTGCAAGAAAAGAGGAGAAGCTTTCGCATATATTCTGTGAGTAAACTTTCGAAAAGTTAAGAAATTAATTGTTTAAATTAAAAGTCGATCTGTCATGATTCCTTAGAAATGTAACAGGGACCCAGTGCTGTTAGCATGATCCTTTTTTGGTGAATTTTCTAACTCTTTTCTATTTTCCTAAGTGTCAGATTTATGCAGGAAAGTCTTTAACTTACTGTGCCCATTTTTAAGGCTGTCTGATTTTTAAGTTAAATTTAAATTGGTTGTGATATTGCCTGGGCGGTGCAAGCATGGTTGCTGGTTTTCTGGAAGCAGGGTTGGGAAGCAAGGTGGAGTTTCCCTTTGTGTGTGCCATTTTCTCCCATTTCCCAGGTTTCATCCCTGGTGGGTCTGAGCTCAGAAACCTTCAGGTGTAATATATCCAGGGAATACACATCCACATTCCTTCTAAGATGGGAGGATAGGTGGACCTACGGTTCTAACCACAGATTTACTATTGACCTTGCCGGCTCTGTTGTGTTTCACCCTACCTTCCCAGGTACCATGTGCTATGATTTCGGTGACTGTGTTGGGTTCTTCAAAATACACGGGATTGCTTGTTTCTGTTCAGGTCACTCCCTGTGGGCACCAGGGTTGTGCTTTTATGTCAGTTACCACTCCTCTATCTGCTTGCCACCTTGCAACATTGACTCAGAATCATCTGCTGTCAATCCTGTCTCCTGATTCTGTGTATAATGTTTACTTTACGACTAACTCTCCTGACATTTCAGAAGGAAGAGAAAATAAATTTGTGGTCAATCCATCATATTTAACCCACATTTAGAACCTATATGTAAGTGTAAATCTAAGTTTAATGGAACATAATTATGACCTTAATTCAGACAATTTTCTAGTTATACCTATTATAAGCATATTACACTTTTCCACTCAGGCCTTGTGTAATAACTCTATTCAAACTCCGTACCTGCCATGTGGTCCCATTGCTGTGCAACATAGATGGAGCCGATTTTGTTAGCACACAAAGTGTTGGAAATTTTCAAGTGAGCTAAAAGTCATTAATTATTTTAAAAACATCTAAAACATGTCATAAAAAGTGGGGAGAAAACCGTGATCTCCAGGGCCGGGTGTGGTGGCTCATGTCTGTAATCCGAGCACTTTGGGAGGCTGAGGCAGGTGGATCTCTTGAGGCCCGGAGTTCAAGACCACACTGGCCAACATTGTGAAACCTCATCTCTACTAAAAATACAAAAACTAGCCAGGCATGGTAGCACATGCCTGTAGTCTCAGCTACACGGGAGGCTGAGCCAGGAGACTTGCTTGAACTTGGAGGTGGAGGTCACAGTGAGTGATAGGAAATTTTAATTAAAAAAAACGGGGACAGATTTCACCTGAGGCTGTACCAATTAGTCTGTGTTTTGGTGCGTTATTCCTGTTATTTTTATTCTCATGTATGGAATTTTCCTCAGAATTGACTTTTCTTATTTTAAAGTATTACGCTGCACTACCTCAACAGTAGTGACATTAAGGGATACCTTCTTTCCCTTTGAATGAAAGTATCTGAATCAGTCCATTTTTATTTTTTATGCCATATTTGTTTTTCAGACAACAAAAGTATACACATATAATCACATAACACTGTTAATGTAATCTATAACAGAATAGCTTAAGAAACATAAGAGTTCAGCTGGAGTTAAAGCATTTCAATCTTAAAGGGTAATTTGGTCCTTCAAATAGTAATGTTGTTCAAAAACATCTTGGATTTTGGTTAAGAAAGAAGTGAATTTGCAGTACAAAGCATCTAAAGCAGCAAAATGCTGTTGGACTCTATGGATATTTCGGATTGTTGGCTACTAGCAATGTTTAAATGCAGCATAGGTTTCTAAACAACCACGAGATCTTCTCTGTACCCTGCCTTTTTTTTCATACTGGCTGATTAGTAGTAGATCCAACCCTGTTGTGTCTTTAATGAGTTTGCGAGAGACCCTAATGGAAGAGTGTGATAACATGATGCAAACAAGCATATTAAGAGGAGGAAAGAAAACTCATCTGAGTTATTTTTTTTCCAGTTAAAATAATCAGTATTTTGTGGTTTTAAATAAAGCTGTTGATCTTTTCAACTATTTGGTGATTGGCATTTGGCTACTGGGATTATTTTTAGTCAAGAGCACTTTCTCTCTCTCTCTTTCTCTCTCTCTCTCTCTCGGTCTCTCTGTCTCTCTCTCTCTCTCTCTCTCTCTCTCTCTCTCTCTCTCACTTCCCTTTTGTAAATTTGAGATGGAGTCCTGATCTGTCACCCAGGATGGAGTGCAATGGCACAGTCTCAGCTCACTCCAACCTCCGCCTTCAGGAATCAAGCAATTCTCTGCCTTAGCCTCCTCAACAGCTGGGATTACAGCCACCCAGCACCACGCCTGGCTAATTTTTGTATTTTTAGTAGAGATAGGGTTTCACCATCTTGTCCAGCCTGGTCTTGAACTTCTGACCATGTGATCCACTCACCTCAGCCTATGAAAGTGTTGGGATTACAGGAGTAAACCACCTCACCTGCCCAGCAGGAACATTTACTTAATATAATGGAGGCAGTTTGCGTATTGACTATCGCACTCTCAACAAAGAATAGATATTTTGAAAGTGTTTTAGAGATAGTTGATTTTCTACAGGGTTCAAAAGGTTCACTGTCATATCTCTGATAGCACTGTGGATGAATTTTCACTCATTTGTATCTGTAGGAAGATTTACTTTCCAAACTGTAACTGACTTGAATATTGGTCAAGCTCTTATTGAACTCCTTAATTTCTCCCACATTCTGTGCTAAGCAGCTGCAGGTAGGAGAGAAGGGGTTCTTCCTCTCCTGGAGAGGCTCACTTTCTCTTGAGGGGGATGCCCTGCAGGCAATTGTAGCATGTAACACACAGTGAATTAGACTGATGAGTACGCAAAAACAGAAGTGTTTTGTGGTGTGGCTGCAGGCAAAGGGATCCCAGAAGGTGGATGAGGTCAAGCTTGCTGGGACAAGGGAGAAAGGAATAAATATTCCAGACAGAAAGCAGCACGAGTGAGGCATGAATCTGCCATAATGTGCATCAAATAACTTAAAGAATGAAATCAATTAACTTTTGAAAAGAATGCAGAGTATTCTCAGAAGTTCTCATTTGAGTAGTGTCATAGCAGTCTTATGTAAACATGAAGTGAAAGTTACATTCCAAAAGTCGTTTTCATCATCTGATTTTTGGATGTGAGACAGTCTTAAAAGCAGTACTTTTTCCATCCTCCCACAAGGAAACAGGCCCAGGGAGACCTATGGCCCCTCACTTGTTTGGTGACTGAGCAGCTCTGGCACGCACACTCTCTGGCTCTAACACACTGGTTCCATCGCACTCTCTCTTGAATGCACACATTAAGGATTAGTAAGGGAGTAAATGTAGTATTAGGTCTTCATTTACTGCAATCAAATGCTCTTGTGTCAACATTATTTAATGTATGATATTTTGTTGCAGTTAATGAATAACAGAAATAGAAAATCTCAGTGCTTTTTCCTGCATCAGAAAAAGAACATGAAATTCCATTATAAATGTTTCCCATTATTTATAAAGGGAATTTATAATAGTGGCTTGCCAGGTTTGATGATCAGTGTCATATCAAGGGCAGCATTTTATAACCCATTTTTCAAACATCATCTGTGACGAGAGCCTCCAATGAGTTTCCCATAGAGCTGCACATGATACCACACTCGGACAGGTCACGGGGTATAAAAAATACCTTAATGCCTTATTGTTTGACATTGTGACAAAGGGAAAAAACCCAAACTTTGGTAAGTTTATCCTACTGTGATGTCTTTCTCTATCTTCCTTCTTCTTCAGATACCTCCATGGCATCTTGATAGAAAATACAGCTCGTGTTCCACCATACTCCTGGATAACAGCACAGTCAGCAAGCCTGATCTCAGCCAAATATTAGGATGGTGAGTACAACGAGGTTGCCAAGGGCTGAGTGACAGACCCCCGTATGCTAAAAGCATGCAGGCCATCCGCTGTTAGTTCAGCCATTTGGTTGCCCTTTTCAGCAGGCAGTTGAAGAAGCTGATGTCAATGATATATGGATTTTTCAGGACCTAAGGATGAATTTTTTTAATCTTAGACACTGTGTGGTAAAAGGGAAAGCCAGTTACAAATAAGCCATCCCAGAATAAGCATGGCTATTTATCTGATGCATTTCTGTTATGACAGTATTGAACCTAATGGGCAGGAGAGGTGCTTTTTATTGGATGTTTCTAGGAAAAATTAGTAGTTCTTTATGGGCCATAGGCCTAGCACGATGGGCACTACTTTGGGAACTACTCTTGGAAGAAGGAACAGCTTGTCCTCCAGTGGCACCATAGTGTATCTGCATTTAAATTTTCCCATCATGCACCAGCACATCATAGGCCACAATCAGAGATGCCCTTTCACAACACCCTTGACAGATGGCTTCAAGTTGTTTTAAAAAGCCAGCTCCAATGGAGATGTCCAAAAAATATTATTAACATGTCCTTCCATTATGAGTGTTGATTTTCAGAAAACAGTTTGACAAGTGGTACCTCAGAATGTTAATGTCCTTATCCCTAACTTCACTTTCCAGTCTATAAACACGACTAAGTTACAAGCTTAAGTTTGTCTCTAATGTACTAGTTTTAAGCTAATTTGTTAGTAACTTCTACTTTAATCAAAAATGGCCATTAATACTCCTAATAATGTAACTTTCCTCTCTCATGTATAACAATAATTGAGATCCAATTCTGTTTCAGCAAGAACTGGACTTCACCTGTGTCTAAAGCCCTGAGCTTTGATCTGTATGGTGGCATCACTTAATGTTTGTATTCAGTCCTAAGTAAAAAGCCACTCTTTCTTGGCTAGAGTCCCTGACTTCTTCTGATTTCAAAAGATTCTAATGTCTCAGTATGCAATTCAAAAGTACTTTTTAAGCTTGCCCTTGTTCAAACAAGTAAGAGTCCTACTTTTTCTTTCAGTGTGGTCTAAATTTTACAAGATGCTTTTAAAAATTGAAATATATATACAAAATGTATATATATTTTTGGAGAAGGGGTTTGCCGTGTTGGCCAGGCTGGATTCAACCTCCTGGGCTCAAGCAATACACCCAAGTCAGCCTCCCAAAATGCTGTGATTATAGGCATAAGCTTCCGTGCCTGGACTAGAAGTCTATTTTTGAAGCATAGTAAGTTTTAATTTACTCTCCAGTTTTAGAAGGGATTATTTGGTATATTTGCTTTTGATGAAAGAAAGGTTTACTGAGCAAGTTAATATAGAAAATTGGCTTTTAGGAAAGATTTTGAAAAACGTATTTCATGGTTAGTAGAGCATTGTTCTCAATGGAAGAAGTGAGCCATATTAGAATCACTTATACTGTTTCTTCAAAACATATGTCTGCAAACACATGCATCTTCCCAGCTCCACCTTCCCTCCGGCTCTGGACACTCACAAGCCTTTTAGGAAAATGAGGAAGTATGTGAGACATCATTATATGGATAAAAGCATCCCAGATGATTCTGATCTTCACCCTAATTCAGTCATTCCCAACTTTGCTGCACATTGGAATGACCTGGGGAACTTTACCGACAACCCTGATGCCTAAAGCATGCCCAGCACCAATTAAATCAGAATGTCTCCAGCTGACATTGAGGTCCTGTTTAAAGCTCCCCGGGTGATCCAGTGTGCAGCAAATGTGGAGGCTGCTGCCTCCTTTGTGTGAAAAAGTGATGGTTCTAACATAAAAATTACAGGTTTTCCCTGTCATTTGCTCTTCTTTCTACCCATAAAGCCTATCATCTGTGCGAGTCATTTCTATCTATGTGTGCATATGCTTCAATTTATACCATACCGTAGTGTTTTCTGAACACCTGCAGTTCACAGGAGCACTGTTCAGGGACCTTGGGTGAATCCGTTTTAAGCCTTGGTTCTCTTAACTGTAAAATGGGCGGTGCATGGAGTGTCACGTGAGGTTCGGTGGTCCTTGTCAGCATGTAACTTCGAATTTTGTGATCTTATAATTTGGAGATGACACTGTTGGAAGCACTATAGAAATATCTCTCTTAGATGCTAATAATGTTGTAAGGCCTACTTTTTACAACTCCAGTTTGCCTTCTCAAATTATTCTCAGCTTCATTTTAAATGTTGAGGGTGAATGGAAGGACAGACCTTATCAAAGAAAAGCCCCTGTTTCCTGACACACAACATCTGTGGATGTCTTTGGAACACAGTAACATACATCCAAAGAATTGTATTTGTTCATTCATACTTTCTATAAACTAATGTGGAAGTACCTGTCATTAATATTGTGTGATGTGGTGTTATGCTCTGTGTTTAGTACTGCTTATTTTAGGAGAGCTACAAGTGTCATCGATTTTTGGATGCGTTATGCTGTTTACTAATAAATTTTCTACTAATCATGCATAGGCGATTTTAAATTACTTTATTTGGTATAAAGCACATTCATTCTGTGCTTTTAGGGAAATAATGACAAATGGGTGAGTACTAAATCAGCTGAAATGCAGGGCCTAGCAACTTAAAAAGCAAAACACTACTGTCTGGCCTAAATGTAAGCATATGAACACATAGATATAAGTAACTGGCACAGAATGAAAGGTTCTATGGGCAGAAGAGCAAATGACAGGGAGAATATGTCATCATTTATACCTAAGAACCATCTGCAGACGCAAGTCTTCTATCAGCCTTTTGCGTAGTATTTTGCTTCTCCTGTTTTTGCTGTAGAGCCAGAGGACTAAAACAAAAGAAAAGTGCTCACATGATATTGTTTTGAATACACGATTCCAGGGCCACTGAGAGGGTTCCCTCCCCCGCCTTTGGAAATATATCTTCAGACCTAACAAATGATAAAATCAGTTCTTACAACTTTTGTTTTTCTCCACAGTGTGACCATGGCAATATGTTACAACATAAAGCACAGGTGAGCTCTTTGAAACCTGTCTTCTTATTCCAGCTCATCACTTTGTGTCATATGCAACACGCTGTCAGGTCCTAACTCTAGACATTATAAGCTGTAGAGTGCTTATTTTACAGTGCTACAGTAAATCGTTTGTGGGTTTTTTGGTTCGTAAAAATCTTTTAAATTATTAAGGGTTCCAAAGTGTATTTGTTTATGTCTTTGTTTGCAATTCATTTGGAAAGAAGCAGTAAAAAGATGCCCTAGCCTCATGCAAATATACAGTAGGAAAGAGGCGTATTTATAAAGCTATCAGGTTACTGTGGGTATTCTTTAACCCCACCAAAATCCAGAAGTGCTAACTGATTAAAATAGCTATAAGAGGATTGTACATATCAATGAATTCGTTCACTAATAGTCACTGAGCTTTCTTGTACAATAAATGGATCTGTCCCCTTACTGGCTGTTACAATATTATGCATTGGCTACTTGGTTTACTTAGAGTGTCAAAAACTCACTTTCATTAGTATCACCACCATTATAAAAATGTCTTCAAATATGGAGATGCCGTCAAGCTCACAGTAGTACGTATGAGTTTTCAAAGTTGAGATTTTCAGCTTGAAAGTTTTAGCTTTATTATAGAGAAATACTTGTTATTTTCCTTGAAATGACAGACTCACTTGACTTAATTTTATGGATAACAGTCAGTTATACTTTCAGATACAAATGGTGTACTGTGAAAAATTGGCTTGTTCAGCTCACAATTTAATCACAAGTGCTTTTCTTTAACATGACCATACTTCAGTATGCAGAAGCGCTTTATGTGAACTTTCTACTGAGGATACTAAAAAGAGAGGCCAAGATTTAGTAACATCATTAATTTTTACTGTTTCATCAAGGACATTCTTCAGTGAAACATGCTCTTTGATACAAACTGCAGGGGCCGTGAAGAGTGGAACGAATACTGGTATAATTCGGTAGCACTGCCCTTATTCATACTGAGAAACCATCAGTTTTACCCACGTTTGCTTTTAAACAGTCATTACAAGTCTTGAACAGGAAGAAAGCAATCAATGTCTTAATACTTTTTAAAAGTAATAAATTATTTGTGTGTTTTATTTTCAATCAGCTTCTCAGGTTAAATTAGTATTCTTGTAAGAACAGTTTGGGCCATACATGGTGGTTGACACCTGTAATCCCAGCTATTTAGGAGGCCAAGGTGGGATAATTATTTTGAATTGGGTGTTTGAGACCAGCCGGGGCAATGTGGCAAGACCCCATCTATCAAAAAAGACAAAAAACAAAAAAGAAAAGATTAGCTGGGCATGGTGGTATGGACATTTTGTCCCAGCTACTTGGGAGGCTGAGGCAGGAGGATTGCTTGGGCCCACGGAGTCAAGCCTGCAGTGAGTCAGGTTTGTACCACTGTGCTCCATCCTGGGGGAAAGAGCAAAACCCTATAATAACAACAACAACAACCAGTTCTGACATCATGGGTCTCCTAGGGAATCTCAGGGGTCCACCGACCACATTAGGAAAACCACTGGTTTCCTAAATAATCACATAATGTGTTAGTTTATAAAGTTCACTAAAGACTGCCTTCTTTTAAAATGAAAAGGCAATTAAGTGTGTAGCTCAAACTACTTCAGCAAACATATAGTATAATAAAGAAAGATTTGGGAAATCTTAATGGATTCTAAAAAGTTCTAAAATCCTTATTGCCAACAACTACTGCTTCCTAAAATGTTCCTGTGTTCCACTCCACCATGAGGTTAGAGGAGTAAAAATAGACATAGCTTCTTACCATTGCCTGTTAGCGGGAGTCAGTATTTAAAGGCAAGTCTGGCTCATCAATGTAGAAAAGACTTCCCAGTTCAGAACGTGATGTGTTGATGAAAAAGAGGTCAAGAAACCCTCTGAAGGCCAGGATCCAGGAGAAAAACTGGCAACAACTGTTTTGGTGAACAAATTTTACCAAAGCAAACAAGAAGTATCTCCCTCCGCCCTCCATGCCCTACTCCCAGCAGATACTTTACTAAGATATTAACCATTTGTGAATTAATCTCTTAAATGCACATTCTTCTTTTATAGATATGCAAATAGATCTCTGGCTGTTTTTGATGAGCCAATACATCCACTTTCAGTAAGTGTCACTTTCTCTGAGGTTCTGTTTATGTCTTATGAAGTTGTGTTGATTTCATGATGAAGTCAAAATCATCCACCATTAAGTCTTCACTAAGTTGTGTCTAATCATCTTATGTAAGGAGTGTTGTAAATTGGTCACACTGGAGTAAGAGCTGACGTACAGCTTTGTTTAATTTTTGCACTAAGGGGAATAAACATACCATCCAAATAACAAAATGTGTCATTTTAAAAGATAAGTTTTTATAGCAGCAAACAATAAGAATATTTGTAAGTAGTCCTAACAAATATGAACGAACTCTGTGAATGGAATTAGAAAACAATTTAAAGTTAAATTTGTTTAAATGCTATCAAAACTTAAAAACTTGCTGCTTCAGGCATATGATAGCCACAGGGCCACCTTAGCACCTATGGTTACACAAAACCAAAAATATTTTAAGATCCTGCCGTTTATAGTTTTAGAACTAAAAGACATATTATCCCAGCAAGATTATTCTAAGGGACATGTGGGCACCAATTTTAACATCCCCATCTTAAGAGTACTTAAGAAGTTTTCTTGAATGAATATGTATATTGACTTTCTTCTTCTTTCAGCAAGAAAATATTCCAGGGAAATCCTTTGAGGATGATCCCACACACAACTGCATTTTCAGTTATTTCTGTGCTCTTTCTAAAGTCACAAAACTAACAGCTCCAGGAGCAATCGTAGCATTGGTAAGCTATTTCTTATTTATAAAGCATCTTTAATAACTGGTCTCCTACACAGCGTATGACCGTGTTTCTAAATAAAAGTTCCTAAAGTTATCATCAGATCTTTTAAGAGAAACCTATGCAAACAAAGTAAATACACATATTAGAGTTTAATCATCGTCATGTTTTAAAATGATGCCATTGCTTTTCTTATCATAGAATAATTGCTACTGAAAGCAGCAGGAGAGACTTCTGGTTTCTCCCTCAACAGATTCCAATGTAGGTCTAAGCTGAGTTCCAGGCTGTATTTCCCCACAGTTCTGACCTGGAGCTGCTGCTCTGAATGCTTTGTTGTTCCTGTTGACCTCTTGTGCCTGTTCGGGAAATTGCCCAGGAATGTGGAACTAGTAAGACTTGGACGTGGGCTTTGCTAGTTAGCCTGCCAAGCCATAGCTGTGTCCTTACCTCTACATGGTTCTCCCAGAATTCCTGTGGTGAGACTCATTCAGAATATAAAGTCCTGTTCAGATGGCTGGGATGGTTTGACCCTCCCCACACTAACCATGTGGTAGAGGAATGTCAACTACATGGCCTGGAGAGAAAGGATACTTAGAGCAGTACCCTCTCCTTCAGCATCCAGCTAGAGCTTAGGGGTGAAGGCCTCAGCTGGGCACCTGCATAGAAACCTCTCCATGAGCACTGGATCAGATGCAGGCCATTTCATGGAGCTGCAGCCATTGGGAATGCCCAGCACATGCTGGGGGGAAGCAGGAGTGGTACTTCCAGATGGAGAGAGAGAGAGAGCTGAGGCAGGAGGGAAAGCTGGATTGGAAGAAGGGGGACTTCACTGTATACAGGCTAAATTTGGAGTGCCTGTGAGATAGCAGAGTGACGTGTGCAGTCATTATTTGAATCAACGGAACTGGAACATGAATCTGAGCAGTGCAGTCATCATTTGGATGTATGGGACTGGAGCATGAATCTGAGCTGGCGGTAAGGAATGAAGAGTAAGAGTAGCTGCTCAAGGCGAGGCACAATGGCTTACACCTGTCATCCCAGCTCTTTGGGAGACCAAGTCAGGCCATCACCTGAGGTCAGGAGTTCGAGGTCAGCCTGGCCAACACTGTGAAACCCTGTCTCTTCTAAAAAATACAAAAAATTACCTGAGCATGGTGGTGGACCCCTGTAATCCCAGCTACTTGGGAGGCTGAGGAAGGAGAATCTTTGGAACCTGGGAGGCAGAGCTTGCAGTGAGCCAAGATTGCACCACTGCCCTCCACCCTGCACAACAACAGCAACATTCTGGGGAAAAAAAAAAGAGAAAAAGAGTAGTTGCTCAAATGCAAAGAAACTGTTTAGAATGAAAGTGGACAAGCCGGACATGGTGGGATACACCTATAGTCACAGCTACTCAGGAAAAGGGAAAAAAGAGAAGATGGACAAAAGATAACTCTGTAAAGACCACCAGCATGTGAGGGGCAAGCCCCCAGAAAAGAGCCAGAGTACGAGGAGGAAGAGCAGGAGAATGTGATAAGAACAAAGGGTTCGCGATAGGAAAGGCTGGGGTCACAGTGCTACAGGCTGCCAAGAAGGTCCCCATTCCATAAACACCCCTGGGATGCCAACCCTGTGTCACTCTTCTAAATGCTGGGGTAGAGAAGAGGACAGGTCGAGCACAGTCCTTGTCTTTATGAGGCATTTGTTTTAATGAGGAAAGCAGTTCTTTTTTTAGGTAATGGCAAATAGCAAAATGATAAAGCACGATTCAGAGACAGTGATGGGAGGGGCTCGCTGTTTCTGATAGAATGATCAGGAAGAGCCTCTCTAGAGAGGACACATCTGAGCAGTGACCTGACTATAAAGCGAGGATGCTAAGGAATGCTGGCATTATAGGCAGTGGGCTGAGTGCCAAGACTGAGACAGGAACACATTTCACGTGTGTTCAAGGAACAGACAGCAGGGAGCCCGCCTGTGAGAGAAATGAAGGAAAGAATGGAAAAGATGCGGCCGCACAGGCGGAGCCGTCGCTCACAGGGCCCTTTGGCTTGCAGACCGGGGACGAAGTCGAGGTATTATTCCAGTTTGAAGCGGGGACTAATGGTAGATCTTGAGCAGGGGAGTGCAGCGTTCTTAATTTAGAGGTTATCCCAAGTGCTTGGGAGAGAGCAGTCCATAGTTGGGAGGGGGGTTGGGGCAGAGAAGAGGACTAAGTAGCAACTAGGCTGTTACAGGTGAGCCGTGGCACGTGGCGGCCCAGAACCTGAAGCAGGCAGCCTGCCAGTGAAGGTAGCCATGGAGGGATTATGCACGGATTAGAGGAGGGTAACTCACATGTAATTATTAGTCTCCAGGAGCTGGGCCAATGGCAATTTCCTGGACAAGATTAGGGCCAGGTTGGGGAGTGGAGCCTTGGGGTGAAGGGCTCTGGTTTGTGGGTGTGAAGGCTCCAGGGACCTCAGCAAGAGGAGTCTCAGGTGAGTGATGGGGTTGGGGGGTTGGTTAAGGTGAGATGGGAGGCAAGGAGCTGGCACCAGGGCATGACACTGTGAGCAAATGAGAGGATGTCATGGGGGAGCTGGGGAGAGCAGGATGGGAACAGGCAACACATTTGTATTGGGGAAAATCTCTGGCAGAGAGAGAGAAAGTCTTCAAGAAGAGGTGATTTGGGGAACAGTGTTCTGCAAAAGTGGATAGGATCCATCATGCTGATAGAAGAGTCAATGTTAAAAGAGAAACTTTCTCACTGACCCAGGAGGGCAAGTGGTATCGATGAGTGTCAGCGGGTCACTGGCTTACCAGTAAAGGTGACAGGAAGTTGAGGGCTTGCCAGTGCTGTTTCAGTGCTCTCTCATGAGTCCTGTGGAGTTGAACACTAGGAGGGAGGGTTATTCCTTGGAAAACCGACAGTGCAGGGTTTTAGAGAAAGGGAGCAGGATCTCTCATAAGAACATGTCATGTTCAAGGGCCATGTGATTTGGAAAACACAGTTGACTTTGGAGAACATTGCCAGATCTGAGCCACCGATCTGATAATGTTCAACAATAAATGAACTCTCTTAAAATAAACTGTTTTTCTTTCACCTTGATTCGAAGACCTCAAGTAGCATAGAGTCATACTCTTCTACAGAGCACCCTCTGAGGTAGCAACATCTCACAGCTTATCTCTGTAACCTTCCCTCAGCTGGTCCTTCTTCTAGTTCTTTATAGGATAGAGATTGGACAGATAGACAATCATTTCTGAGATTATCTCACAAACTGCTTGGCGGGTTTACAGCCACCCCAAGGATAGAGAGGCTGGCAGCTCTCTCTGCCTTCAAACCGCCAGAATTGACTGAATGCAGATACTGGAGGACAAGAAATAAGTTTTTGTGAAGTGATTGTGGAGACATGGAAAGTAGGGGCTGTGAGCAGGACCCTCCATTCCTTCACATGCGTTCCTCATCAAGGCTCTGGATACAGGGACTGTTTCTCAGCAACAGAGACCTGCCCTTGTCATGCTGTCTGCCCGGCAGCACTGGGAGGCACTCTTGACCTGCAGTTCCTAAGCCTGTGTCCCAAAAGCGGGTGAGTTGTTGTGAAAAGGAGAAGACAGCAGTGTTCTCATTATGACTTGGGTTCTACACGTTCTAGCATGGCACACCTGTAAAATTCCTATCTACCTGCCAGCCAGGTGTGACGCTGCACGCGGATGGCACTGTAGTGTTTCCTGAACAACCTTAATCTGCACCAGGCCTGTGTTTGTGCTGCCTTTCATGAGTGTGAAGGTGCTGAAGGTGCCTTTCTTCATGCTCACATCCCTGTGAATGAAATTGGCATGAAAATTTCTGTGGGCAGAGTATGCTGCAGAAGTATCTGACTATGACGGGGACTGGGCCTCTTGCTTTGTCTGAGCAAACTCTCTGCAGAACATGAGAATAAAAGGCACTTAACGTTCTGGCCAAAACCAGAAGTCTTTCATTCTTAAATGTTATCAGCACACTGAAACAGAACTGAAATCAAAGACAAGTGCTCTCTTTTGCAGGTGTACATTGAACGCCTTTTAACGAATGCTAACATCGATCTTTGTCCTACTAATTGGAAACAAATTGTCTACGGAGCCATGCTTCTGGCCTCCAAGTTTTGGGGAAATCGTCGTCACTGGAGTGCGGATGACAGCCAGAATCCCAAGGATGTTGCAGCTGAGACAATGTGAGTTTCTAAGGTTTTGGCAAACTTTGCCATCATTTTCCATGCCTCATTTGCTCTCCAAGTTATCAGTGTAAGAAATATCTTTATAGGTTTCCTTGTGCAGATAAAGGAAGTAGGCATAAGACCACAGACTTCAATCTATCCAGCTTTAGTATAACAGTTTATATTTTCCAGCATTAAAGGGTAAGTCTTGAAGTGTTATTGTTGTAATAACTGGCTGATAAACTGAAGTGTTTTTCTGATTGTTTTTTGGAAAACCTCTTACAAGTGTGCTGTCAGAATGACACAGTGCAGTAAATATCTTTATAGCTTTTTAGAAGCCACCTGCCAGTTTCAGTCCCCTTTGAAGGGGTAAACATCAGGCCTTTGAAATAACTGGCCACTTTTCAGGTGTTAAGGCCTCGGGACTATGCAGAACTTACAGCTTTAACCTAAGTCACCCATTGTGTATTTGCTTTTGCTGGTCCTTGTCTCCCCCTTTAATCTGAAGATCTGCTTTTATAGGAACCTTGAGATATGATGTTAAATAGCTACAGATTTCTCTGCCCTGGCTCCTCCCCATTAACCTTGCATGTGTTTGGAAATCGGTCTGATGAGTTAGAAGCTTGCACGTTCACCTCCCGCAGTGTGAGAAGCATTTCTGGGGCATCACGCCATGCCCACCACACTCACAGGCTCCCTGGGTACTCAGACATTCACAGAAGCAGGCTCGGGGCCAGTAGTTGTTTATGAGAGTCTGGGAGCTGTGCAGGGTCATGGAGTTCCTCCCAGATGCACCAACATGGCACTGCAACACAGCTTCCCCAGGGTTCCCTTCCCATTTGGCCTTATGACTGCTGTGAAGTGAAGGGCCCTGAAGCAGGCAGGCAGGGTGAGCAAGGGGGCATTTCCAGCAGAGCTGCCCTGGGTGCCCGCTGGACAGTGAGGACAGCTGTGTCAGCCGCATCTGGTGCAAGACAATGGAGCAGCTCTTGTTTACGTTGACCAGCAGAAAAGACAATGCCAGGCAGTGGCACAAGTTAGTTTTGTGATCCATCTTTGCCCGTGACTCCACATAGGAGGACTGCTATTCAGAATCACCTCAGTGTATGGCTGCAATTGAAGATACAGTTTATATTGTAGATACACTGCAGTGTGTATGTATCTACATTCAATCCCTTGTGCACAGGAGTTCAGACCTGCTGGGTAACACAGTGAAGCCTGTCCGTACAAAAAAATTTTAAAAAAATTAGCCAAGTGTGTTGGCAGGTTCTGTAGTAGTCCCAGCTACTTGGGAGTCTGACGTGGAAGAATTGCCTGAGCCTGGTAACTTTAGGCTGTAGTGAGCTGTGATCACGTGACTGCACTTCAGTCCTGGGTGAGGGAACCAGACTCTCTCTAAGAAACAAACAAACAAACATTTTTGTCACCACTTTGCTAATAGTATAAACCAAGTGATAATTGTGATATTTGGGGGAGCCATTTTAGCAAAGAGTATGACAGCAAATGAATTTGAAACAAATGGAAGTACTTTGAAAGCTGCAAATGCTAAAGGGAGTTTAATCATAGTCATCCACTGCAAACTGTTCCCTAAAAGGAAGCAAGATTTGTGACTGCCTGATTTCTCCTTCTCTGCTGCCTAGCCAGAGCTGATTTATCAGTACAGGATAATTGCAATGGAGAAAGTGTTTAATTCATGCAGAGATAGATGTACAGGAGACCAGAGTTTGACTATTACTGAAATTAGTCTCTCTGAAAACTCTGGGATGGTTTTCGAAAAAAGTAATTTGGTGTGTAGTGTGTCAGAAAGTGGGGAGTGCTGACAGATCAGGTCAGCGATGAAATCATAGGGGAACGTTGAAGCTGTCCTCCTGCATTGAGTTGGCTGCTGGGTTGGGGCCAAAAAACCAGATGAGCCACGTTGATTTGTTAGGGTGGTGTCACCTGATCCCAGTACAACGTCTGCAAAATATCTCAAGCACTCAATTTAGGTTTTACAATAGTGATGTTATTCCCAGGATCAATATGGGCAGGTTCAAATTCTTGCAGCCTTCAGCCTCATGACTCCTAAGCCACAATTTCTAATCTTGTGGCTAATTTATTCATTGTGGAAAGGTCATCTATCTAGTTCCCAGGTGGGAAAGGGGTTTGTTTTGGGAAAGGGTTGTTACCATCTTTGGTTACAAAGTTAAACTACAAACTACATTCCTTCCAAAGTTAGTTTGGCCTCTGTGTAGGAAAGAACAAGGACAGCTTGGAGGTTAGAAGTGAGATGAAGTCACATCAATCCTCTTTCACTGTCATCATTTTCTCCGTTACAATTTTTGCAAAGGTGGTTTCAAATTTGTAATCATGAACACTTAGTTCTGCCATTTTGGCAGCTGAATTGTTCTCAAAACCTGCAGCTAAGCTGGCTGAGGCTCTGATTTCCAGTCACAAGATCAGAGAGCATGCAGGGATAAGTGCAGGTTTCCACAGAAGTGAGCTCCAGAAGCAGTGGAGGCAGAGGCCAGCCCCAAGAAGACAGGTTCCAAACAGAGCTGTTTGTGTGTGAACGGAGATATACCGGGAGCTATGGTCTGAACAGGCTGCTTCTGTTTGTGATCTTGGGAAGCTGAAAAGCATTACGTCCAAGCATTTAATAGACATGTGTCTCACCCTACTCCTCTTGACTATTTGCAATGATCCCATTTTGAGTGTCAGTTTAACAGATAAATAACTGCTCTCCCTCAGATTTTTCTTAAAACGTTCCAACATCGATGTGTCTCCCCGGAATATATATCTTTTCTAGAGAGTTAAACTGAGTAGCCACTATGCAGAAATGCTGTGTTGTAAAGGGTATGCTGTTCAGTCAACTAGCTGTTTAAAAACCCAGAAATCGGCCGGGTGCGGTGGCTCAAGCCTGTAATCACAGCACTTTGGGAGGCCAAGGCGGATGGATCCCGAGTGGGGATCCCGGATGGATCCCCCTCGGGTGGATCCCGAGGTCAAGAGATCAAGACCATCCTGGTCAACAAGGTGAAACCCCGTCTCTACTAAAAATACAAAAAATTAGCTGGGCATAGTGACGCGTGCCTGTGATCCCAGCTCCTCAGGAGGCTGAGGCAGGAGATTTGCCTGAACCCGGGAGGCGGAAGTTGCGGTGAGCTGATTGCGCCATTGCACTCCAGCCTGGGTAACAAGAGAGAAACTCCACATAAAAAGAAAAAAAAAAAAAAAAAACAGAAATCTTAGAAGATGAATCGGCTGTTCACAGAATACTTTTCTTCAGTGATTAAACCTCTATGAATAGCTACGTTAATTCTGGGAAGTGCCATTAATTTCTGTAGTAAGTCACGACCTGATTACCTGTCTATTCAAATATTGTTTCATTTACATTTCTATAGACCTAAGGACACGTGAAGAGGATATTAATTTTAGAAGGAGGTTCAGTTGGATTTTACGTTCAGCAAATGAGATCCCCCATCTTGACTTAGAGTCTAACTGCCCTCCACTTTCAAGCATTTGCTTACTTGGCCAATGGGTAAAATGTTAAAAACCTTCAAACCAAGAAACCAAATGTATTGTTCAGATATTGATCATTTTTAAGCAATTAACTCATTACAGGGCTTACTCTGAAAGCAGCCAGAATGACTCTAACTGTGTACCTATTAATTTAGCTTTGGTGAGGGCAGCTGGATGACCGTGAGGCAGAGGACGGCTCCCAGGGCTTTCCTCTCCCATTGCCTCCAACTCCCCCACATTCTGTTCTGTCCAGGGGTGACAGATGCCAAGTTCTTCAGGGTTGCATTCCCAACTCAAGAGCAACACTGCATGTGTTAAGGCCAGGGCCCTACTATAAATCACATTATAATATGAGTTTAGCCAAAATGACTCTCCTTGACTTTTCTGCCTTTCAAATTGGAAATGTTATTCTTCCCCAGTCTCTTCCTAATATTAAGGTGAGCAGAAACTTGCATTATGCCTCCTTGACACAGCCTAGTGTGCTGGAGCAGAGGGAAGGGGATTCTTTTTGCCATAAAATGTATCTTGCTTATGTATTTATTTGGGATCAATTCTCCTTGTAGCCTTACAGTTTTTCATCCTCTGAGGTAATAGGGTGGCTCTCCATGGGTCCCCTTGTTGCCATGGTGATGCGCCCCATCTTCCTGTTGGTGCTTCTCTACTTCAGCAAGTCCCTTCCTGTTATTGTCCTGGGAAATATGCCTGGAGCTTCTTCAGAGCTAAGAAATGGTACCCATCATTCCTGTCATCTCATCACTATTGCGGGGTTTGTGAGTGAGCTTGGAGTCTGAGTTGCGCAGCTGCCCTAAGGGAACTGTGAAGAATAAGCCCCGAGGCAGCAGCAGGAGTGCAGAAGAGGCTTCCACCTCTCCCTCATCCCAAACTTGGGCTGCTGGGATGCAGAGGAGACCCCAAGCAGCTGTGCCTTGTTTGGACATTAGTGTAAGGACCCAACCACTCAGCCTTTATTTGTTTCAAAACAGAACTTTGAGCATCCTAGTAGCTCAGAATATTTTTAAAGATAACCCACTTGACTAAAATTGCCCTGTGTTCGCTTTATTGTGTTTCTCCTCCCCCAGGAGTAAGATGGAGAAGAGTTTTTTGGAGCTACTTGAGTTTAATATTCATGTGTCTGCCAGTGTTTATACGAAATATTACTTTGACCTGCGTGCCTTGGCATACGACCATGACCTGTGTTTTCTATTTAGTTTTCTTCGCAAAGATAAAGCAGAGAGATTGAAGGTAAGGCTGTGAAGTCACTTAGTGGAGCTTCCCATTGGCCGCAAAAGCCAACATCTGTGACAAAATCATATTAAATAGTGATTAGGAAAATGAAAGCCTTAAAATTAACAGACCAAAGTGCTTACTTTTTTGGCATCATATTTCAAGTCTTTTATGCATTATACAAGAATCATTATTATTATTATTATTATTATTCTTTTAGGAGAAGGAGTTTCACTCTCATTGCCCAGGCTGGAGTGCAATGGTGCAATCTCAGCTCATTGCAACCTCTGAATCCTGGGTCCAAGCGATTCCCCTACTTTGCCTCCTGAGTAGCTGGGATTATGTGCAGGCACCATCATGCCCGGATATTTTGTATTCTCATTAAAGACAGGATTTCTCCATGTTGGTCAGGCAGGTCTCGATCCCTGACCTCAGCTGATCTGTCCACCTTGGCCTCCCAAAGTGCTGGGATTACAGGGATGAGCCCCTGCACCAGGCCATGGATCTGTATTTTAAAACGTTATTGATATTCTCACTCCTTTGACCATAATTCAGAATAATTTTTGTTAAATTTAATCTGTTCTTAATGAGTTTCTTTTTATTTTCTACCTGCATTTTTCTTTTTATTTTAATCTGTTCTTAATGAGTTTCTTTTTATTTCATGAATAAATACAGTTGTATTCCTAATTATATCTAAATAGACAATGCACTTACTGCTCTTGACTGTCTTTTACTTCAGCAATTTACAATGTCGTGTCCTTGTCTATTCTGTATATCTCGGTGCAGTCCCAGGAGTTTATCGGACAAAGCAGTAGTGGCTGAGAGACTTGTGCTTAAACTGTATAAGGTGCCAGTGTTTCAAGTACTAGGTGTAGGAACGACATGAGCTTTCAGTGAAAATGGCTTCATGGGACAATGTAAGATTTATGGTTTATGACTCTTGGTGAGTACACAGGGAAATTCCAACTGAGACAGACACATTTAAAACTGGCATTGTCTCTGGTGTCTCGGTGGTACTTTGGAATAATACATTTCTCTACCACAATGTGCAAGTAAAGTAGCACCTTGTGGTGCTTCAATCATTAGACTTCTTGGGTGTTCTCAAGCAGCCCAGCACGCACCTGCCTCATTAAAATCTGCTTGGAGTGTGTAGTAACTACTAAGGATTCGGTAGAATTTGAATCACTGAGTAAGTTGATTGTTTGGCACAAGTGTATGTTGATTATGCTGAAGGAACAAGTGCACAGGTAACAGATAATATTGTTACAAGCTTGTCACAATACTCTGAAAATCTTTTGGAGCCCTATTTTATTTTTTATGTGACAGTATCACCAAGCAATGAGCCCAACTTTCAACCTATAAAGTAAGTTTGTCTTGCCTCTGGCAATCTTTTCATAGCTCTTAAAGGAGACTACCTTAGTGAATGGGCAGGGAGTTGCATCCTCAGAACCTGGCACTGTAAAACTCAGCCAAAGCAGCTACAAGGGAAGCCTCCAAAGGAATCTCTATGTGTGGTTTCTCATCAATGATGCCTTTTTAAAAATGTTGGAGCCTTTTTAAAAATTGTACCCATTTTCTCTTTAATTGACTTTCCTAGGCTATGTCACCACCATGTGAATACAAAGACTTGCACAAAGATGTCGCCACTGTGAGAAGGGCCGCCAGCATGGATTTCATCGCTATTCGGCATTCTAATGCCATCTTACCTTAAAGACAGAAATTAGCATTATAAGATCCTGGACTCGTCAACTGTAAAGACTACAAAATATCACTTCTATTGCTGAAAAAGTCCAGGAAAATTAGGATCTTCTTTTTTTATTTTTTTTTTTTTAATTTTTTTTGTTGTCGTTGTTGCTATTGTTGATTTTGTTGTTGTTGATTAGGATTTTCATAGAGCACAGATTTCTTCAGATAACCATACTGTGAAGCTCGGTGATGGTGGCATGAAGAGTGGGTGCCAGGTGCTACCTGAACTTCTTGTTCCACTGAGTCCAGATGGCATTCCTAGGGCACTACCTTCTTGAACAACTCTTGGGGAAGACTACTGTCACATGGACACACCACATCCCAGTGCAGAGTCAACAGTCACCCACAGTCCCAAGCAGGTGACAATCTGAACTGAGCTGGAATTCAAAAAACTATAGAATTGGCCCCAGATTTGTGAGAGTGCCTGGGTTTGGATCTCTGTCCACAGAGGCACTGAATGCACGATGGCCCGAAACAACAAGTGTGGGAAGATAGAATGCATGGGGACAAGGCTGTCATTACTCCAAGTTCCATGGGGGCTCAGGCCTGTTCATCTCGTCTTTGAAGGGAATCTGTACATGTGAAATGAGGCTCCCACCTCATGGTAATAAAGGGAGAGACGAAATCAGCTCATCTTCCCCCAGGCCCATACTGGTCATACCAAAACACAGAGTCTTGCTGTGTTGCCAGGCTGGAGCACAGTGGCGAGATCTCCAGTCCCTGCAACCTCTACCCCCCGGGTTCAAATGACTCTCCTGCCTCAGCCACCCAAGTGGCTTGGACTACTGGCATGAACCACCAACCCAGCTAATTTATATATTCTTAGTAGAGACAGGGTTTCATCATGGTGGCCAGGATAGTTTTGATCCCTTGACCTCGTGATCTGCCTGCCTCAGCCTCCCAAACTGCTGGGATTACAGGTGGGAGTCACCGTGCCCGGCCTCTTGCATTTACATTCACAATAAAGTGGTTTGGAATATTCCACTGTTGATTTGTGATTTCCTCCTCCAAACATAGTCTGTGGCTCTGTATACATAACTGAATATTTTCATGTATCGATATTTTGTGTCTGAAGATGAAATATTAAATGAAACATGTTAAAATGTTTCATGCAAAGCCTTCGGTGCTTGTAGCGTCTACTCTTTGGTGAATACACAAATTCATCTATTTTAAATATTAACATTTGTATTAGATATGATAATGATATTTTTTTTCTCAGCTTCACTTGTTAGATAGTTACGTATGTTCTTTCATAATTAATGATATTGTATCTGATATTTGATGTAAAAAACTCCTAGAATATTTGGAATTGATAATTGAAATTAAACAGCAAAATGAGAACTGCTGAAACCTAGTGATAATGTACTTATGATGGGTTTATTATCTATGATCTCTTTCATTATTAATTTTTAAAGTTTCCGTGGAAAACTGTACTAAGAACTTAAAATTGTCTGTAAAACCCTTCGTGCCCTGCGCTTTAGCTCCAATGCATAATGAATAAAGGAAAATGGATTTTCCTTCAGGAATTCTGCTGGACTCTTCCTTTCTTTTCCCTTTAACCTGGGGGCAGCGTCTTCAGGTCACCATGGGGTGAGGTGACCATGAATGGCGTCCCTAGAACTGCCGCTGGGAGGAGTGTGTATGTGGAGATGGGTTTCGTGGTCACGTTTCTTCCTCGGGTCTTTCTGGTTGTGATGGTGGCTTTGAGGATGGTTTCTGAGGATCCTCTCCAGGGGATTCCTCCACCTTTGGTGTCTCCCTTGGGGGAAGGCCCGAGAATATCTGGAGAGGGATTCCTAGGGTCACCCCTGTGTGACGGAGGTGCCTTGTGCGGGTCCAGAAAGCCGCGTTTTTGGGGCGGTGGAGCCTCATCTCCCATGTAGGGTGGGCGGGATGTCTGAGGGAGTGCTGGAGGAAAGCCCTGTGTGTCGTGGTCGCTGTGCAGTCTCAGTACAGCCCTAGACCTGGGGAAGTCATGATGGAGACTCAGAGGTGCTTGGGGCAGGGAAGGGGGTGGCCGAGGCAGTCACCAAGGTGTGACAGCATCGCTGATGCCAGGAGGCAGTTTGGGGAGGGGTCTTTGGAGGAGAATAATTGTGGAGTCTCCACAGGCGGGGAAAGTGTGAGGGTGCTCCAAGGCTGGAGGTCAATGCGGGGGTAGGTGGAAATAACCTAGGGAAGCTCTCAGGAGAGTAATGGGCCCCACAAGCGTTGGGGTGGAAGGAAGGGGCCTAAACAGGTCCTGCCTTGCAGGGTCCTTGTGCAGGGTGTCTCAGAGATGGATCTCTGGGGCTCCTGAAGTCACCGATACCCTGGGTGGGGTGTTTTCCAGGGTCAGACCTTTCCAGGTCCTGGAGCAAGGAAATGAAACTGGCTTCTTCCTCCCCACCGCCTGGTTGCTGCTTGGCAAACAACCTTCGGGGAGTGCCAAGGCTCCTGGCATTCCCTGACAGGCCACAGAAGCGGCTCAGGGCTGGGCCCAGATCAAGGGGTCCTCTTAGATATTTATATTTGATGTTGAAAGTGACATGGGAATAAAGGCTTCATCTGCGCTTTTGTTTCTAGTCTCAAACTCCATTTTGCTGTGTCATCTTCAGCAACATTTCCCTCTTTGGGCCTCATATTTCCTATATATTTTGTGGGAAATCTGGAGTTTGGAACATGAGTTACCTGTATCAGGACTCAGTATAACATCTATAAATGGCTGGTAGGACATGAACCAGACTTAATTTATTTATTTATTTATTTACTCATTTATTTATTTATTTAGAGATGAAGTTTAGCTCTTGTTCCATTGCCCAGGCTGGAGTGCAGTGGCAGGATCTCAGCTCACTGCAACCTCCATCTGCCGGGTTCAATAGATTCTCCTGCCTCAGCCTCCCAAGTAGCTGAGATTACAAGCACATGCCACCACCCTACAGTTATTTTTTATCTTTATTTTTATTGTTTGTATTTTTAGTAGACACGGGTTTCACCATGTTGGCCAGGCTGGTCTCAAACTCCTGACCTCAGGTGATCCACCCACCTCAGACTCCCAAAGTGCTGGGATTACAGACATGAGCCACCACTGCCCACGAGGGCATGAACCAGATCCATGACACTCAAAATGTGCTCCACTAGCCAGCACTCACCTCACCTGGGAGCTTATTAAAAATACAGAAGAATCAGGTGAGGTGGCTCACCCTTGCAATCCCAGCACTTTGGGAGGCCAAGGTGGCCGAATCACTTGCGGTCAGGAGTTCAACACCAGCCTAGCCAACATGGAGAAATCCCATCTCTACTAAAAATATAAAAAAACCTTAGCCAGGTATGATGGCCGGCGCCTGTAATCCCAGCTACTGAAGAGGCTGAGGCAGCAGAATCTCTTGAACTCGGGAGGGAGCCACAGAGTGAGACTCCACCTCAAATCAATAAATATTTTTAAAAATTAAAAATAGCAAAAAAATAAGAAAAATAAATAAAAAATAGCTTTCTTGTCATGGCCTGCACACTGTAGGCTCGTCGGTCTCTGAGACCTGAAAATTGAGCGTTTTCACACCCCAGGGGCTTCCTCTGGCAGCTCTGCAGCTGTCACCATGCCACAGAATGAATATATTGAATTACACTGGTAACGCTATGGATACCGTTTGGATGACCATGAGAAAAAGAGAAAGAAGGAAAGTCCTGAGGCTCATCAACGTTCAAAGAAGGCAAAGAAAATGATTGGTCTGAAAGCTAAGCTTTACCATAAACAGTGCCGTGCTGAGAAAATACAAATGAAAAACACTATCAAGATGCATGAAAAGAGAAACACCAAACAGAAGAATGATGAAAAGACTCCACAGGGAGCAGTATCTGCCTATCTGCTGGACAGAGCGGGGCAACCTCAAGCTAAAGCACTTTCCAGTACGATTAAACAGAAACGAAAAGAGAAGGAGGGAAAATGGGAAGTCCCTCTGCCTAAAGTATGTGCCCAGGGAGAAACAGAAGCATTGAAAGTTATTCGAGGGCCAGGCATGGTGGCTCAGGCCTGTAATCCCAGCACTTTGGGAGGCCAAGTGGGTGGATCACAAGTTCAGGAGTTCAAGACCAGACTGGCCAACATGGTGAAACCCCATCTCTCCTAAAAATACAAAAATTAGCTGGGTGTGGTGGCAGGCGCCTGTAATCCCAACTACTTGGAAGGCTAGGCAGAGAAGTGCTTGAACGCGGGAAGCGGAGGTCGCAGTGAGCCAAGATGGTGCCACTGCACTTCAGACTGGGTGACAGAGCAAGACTCTGTCTCAAAAAAAAATAAAAATTAAGGAAAAAAACAGTGGGATTATCCTGGGAGTACAATGGAAAGAAACCCTAATACCACAGCTATACAGCAGACCTAAAAGCAATCAGTCTTCATTAGACGTCAAAGAACTCTATGAAAACTATTTTAAAGACAAATGTAGATACCATAAACTATGTGGTTTAAAAGTTAAAAGTTCAAGCTCTGACATAAAGCAATGCATATTTTTAAACAAAAGGCAAAAAGAACCCACAAAAATCAACTATATAAAAGCCATGTTCCATAAAGGAACGTATAGCACTTTTACACAATTAGCATGTAAGAAATGATGCATGATGCTTGCTTTTCTTCTTATAATTTTTGTATTTTTAGTATAGATAAGCTTTCACCATGTTGGCCGGGTTGGTCCTGAACTCCTGACCCCAAGTGATCTACCTGCCTCAGCCTCTCAAAGTGCTAGGATTACAGGTGTGAGTCACCGCACCTGGCTGGCAAGTAAAGAACAAGCTTTCTGAGTAACACAAGCAAACCTCCCACAGTTAATTCACAGAGAACACTTACACTACCGAATTCACGCTCAATCACTTTAGATTCGTGAAAGGTACAGGTGATAATCATGTCTCCTTTTTTTTTCCTTAACTAAAATCGAACCTGTCATTTATGAACTTCTTTTCTTATCAGCCTTTGCCTATTAACTTATATTAAAGAATAATCTGGGCTACGCACAGTGCCTCACACTTGTAATGCCAGCACTTTGGAAGACCGAACAGGGGTGGATCACGAGGTTGGGAGTTTGCGACCAGCCTGATCAACATGATGAAACTCCGTTTCTACTAAAAATACAAAAAATTAGCAAGGCATGGTGGCGCGTGCCTGTAATCCCAGCTACTCAGGAGGCTGGGGCAGGAGAATTGCTTGAACCCGGGAGGCCGAGGTTGCAGTGAGCCAAGGTCACGCCACTGCACTCCAGCCTGGGCGACAGAGTGAGACTCCGTCTCAAAAAAAAAAAAAAAAAAAAAAACAATTGGAAAACTAAGTTGAGGTTTAATTTCTTTCCCTTTTTTCTTCTTTCCTTCTCCCAATAAAAAATCGGGAGGTTGTTATTCGACTATACTTACCAAAACCTTATAGTCACTGAAAATTATAAGTTAAAATACTAATAAGCAATTATAATTTCCTATTGTCTCAACTATTTTTTCTTACCTTTACAGGAACTCTACATTTTAAATATTATTAAATTTTAAATTATACATTTTATGAACTAGTATCTCATTTAGAAATTCACTTTCGCTTTTATAGTTTTTATAATTAAAAATTTATTTTTCAAATTTTTTATTTTTCTAAATTTATAGTAGACATGGGGTTTCACCATGTTGGCCAGGCTGGCCCTGAACTCCTGACCTCAAGTGATCCACCTGCCTCAGCCTGTCAAAGTGCTGGGATTACAGGCATGAGTCACCACGCCTGGTGACTGGCGAGGTCACTGCTCACTGCAGCCTCCGCTTCCCAGGCTCAAGCAGTCTTCCCACCTCAGCATCCCAAGCAGACGGGACAACAGGCACGCACCACTGAGGCAGCAAAACAGGATCTGGAGGCGGGGAACATAAAGTCGATCTCACACTTGGGCTGTAACAGGAAATATCCTCTCCACAGAGAACAGGCCAAGTAAATGGCTCTGTAACCTTACCGTTTCTCTGAAAACGTGGGCGATGTCTCCACTTGCCCGGGGTGCATTCCAAGGGAGTTCTGCCATATTCTGCGAGGAACTGGGGTCCGATCTAAACTTTTCATGGGAAAAGTACTGCGGTCGTGGGATGAAGTTACGTAGGAGTAAGGGGGAAAACCACCTCGCCGAAATGACCGGTGAAACTGTCCTACAGCCCCTGGTCCGTGCGGCTCGGGCCGGGAATCTGCTGCGCTGGTGGCGGCTCCCGGTGCTGCAGCGGGGTCGGGGCGGCGGCCGAGGCGGCGGAGGCGGAGGCCAAGGTGATGCGCAGCCGCTGGAAGCCACTGGAAACCGCTGGGCGGGCGGCAGGGCACCTCCAGGCCGGCCGCCAACTTGGCCTCGTTGGAGCCTGTCCGGCGCTGGAGGTGCACGAGCAGCTGCGGCTGGCCGCGGCGGAAGTGCGGGCTGCGGAAGTGGTGGAGGGGCCGGTCCCGCTGTCCCGCCGCCCCCCGGCCCCGGCCCGGACCCGGCCTCGGCCCCCCCTGCACCACCTTGTGGAAGCCGGAGACGTTGAGCTGGCGGACGACGCTGGTGAAGTTGGTGGTTGTGAAGAGCCCGGGCTCGGCCCCGGCCCCGCGGCCCCGCCGCCGCCCCGCGGCCCGGGCGGGCTGAGCAGCTCCACCTCGAAGAGCGGCTGGTGGATGAGCAGCCCCTCGCCGCGGCCGTCCCAGCGGGTGGACCGTTACCACGGGCTGTTCACCAGACGCCACCGTTCGGCGGGGAAGTTGTTGGGCTTGATGGGGATGGAGAGCGGCGCCTCCTGCATCGCCCCGCCCGGCCCGGACCTCGCGCCCACCCACCCAGCCTACCTCTCCCTCCCCGTGCTCGATTCCCGCCCCCGACCCCCGCCGCGGCCTTCGCCTCGCCCTGTCGGCTCCTGCCTGCCCGGCCGCCGCGGACCCCATGAATGTCTTTTGACAAGTGTCCGTTCTTGTCTTTTGTCCATTTTTTAATGGAGTTGTTTGTTTTCTGATTAAAATTGTGTTAATTTCTTTATAGATTCTGGATGACACTTTTGTCAGGTGCATCGTTTCTAAAATTTTTCTCCCTTTCTGCAGATTGTCTGCTTACTCTGTTGACAGTTTCTCTTGCTGAGCATAATCTCTTTCGCTTCCTTAGGTCCCATGCGTCTATGTTTTCGTTGCGATAGCTTTTGGAGACTTAGTCTGGAAATATTTGCTATGGTTTATGTCCAGAATGGTATGTCCTGGACGGTTTTTGTTTAGGATTTTCATAGTTTTCGATTTTGTAATGTAGGTCCTTAATTCATCTTAAATTGATTTTTTCTATGATAAAAGGAAGTGGTCCAGTTTGAATCTTCTGCATATGGCTAGCCAGCATAGTTTGAAAAGTTGGGTAGTGTGTTGCCTCTAGCTGTATTCTTTTTGTTTAAGATATCTTTGGCTATTCGGACTGTTTTTCGGATTTACATAAGTTTTAAAATACTTTCTTTTCTCATTCTGTGACAAATGAATTGGTAGTTTGATATAATAGTATTGAATCTGTAAATTACTTTGGACAGTAAGGCCATTTTGACATTATTTCTTCCCATTTACGAGCATAGAATGTTTTTCCATTGGTTTGTATCATCTCTGGTCTCTTTCTCTTTCGTTCTTTCTTTCCTTCCTTCCTTCATTCAACTTTCCTTCCTTCCTCCCTCTCTCTTTCTTCCTTCTTTCCTTTCTTTTTTCTCTTTCTTTCCTTCTTTCTTTATTTCTTCTTACCTTCTTTCTTTTCTTTCTTCTTTCCTTCTTTCTTTTCTGTTTCTTTCTTTCTGATGGAGTTTCACTCTTTTTCCCCAGGCTGCATGGAGTGCAATGGCATGATCTCAACTCACTGCAACGTTCACCTCCCAGGTTCAAGTGATTCTCCTGCCTCAGCCTCTCGCGTGACTGGGATTACAGGTATGCACCACCACACCTGGCTAACTTTGTATTTTTAGTAGACATGGCGTTTCTCCAGGTTGGCCAGGCTGGTCTCGAACTCCTGACCTCAGGTGATCTGCCTGCCCCGGCCTCCCAGAGTGCTGGGATTACAGACAAGAGCTACGGTGCCCAGCCATCATCTCCGATTTCTTACGGCAATGTTTTATGATTCTCACTGTAGAGATCTTTCACCTCCATGGTTAGTTGTATTCCTAGGTATTTCATTCTTCTTGTGGCTGTTACGAGTGGGGGTGCAGAATGGATTTGCCTCTCAGCTTGGATATTGTTGGTGTATAGAAATGCCACTGAGGAATACCATTTAAGAATTGCCACCTAGTTTTTGACAGTGGTTGAACTAATTTACTCTCCCACCTGCAGGATATACATGTTCCTTTTTCTCCATAACCTTGGAGAGAAAAAATGCCACTTTTTGTACAATGCTTTTGTATCCTGAGACTTGATAATCAACTGAAATTATGTATCTGTTCTAGGAGCCTTTGGGCAGGGACTGAAGGGATTTCTAGGTATGGAATCATATTGTTACACTGTTTGTGAAAAGAGATATTTCACTTCCTCTCTCCTGGTTGGATGACTTTTCTTTCTTTCTCTTGCCTGTTTGCTCTGGCCAGGACTTCTGGTACTGTGTTGAATAGGATGACAATCGACATCCTAGTCTTGTTCTGGTTCTCTGGGGAATGGTTCCAGCTTTTGCCCATTCACTATGATGGTGGCTGTGTGTTTGTTATAGATGGCTCTTACTATTTGGTGCTATGTTTCTTCAATGCCTAGTGTTTTGAGGATTTTTAACATGATAGATGCTGAATTTTATGGAAAGCCTTTCTGCATCCTTTGACATGACCATCTGGATTTTGCTTTTAGTTCTCTTTATGTGGAGAATCACATTTATTGATTTGCATATGCTGAACCAGCCTTGCAGGAATAAAGCTTCCTTGATCATGGTAGATTAACTTTTTGATGTGTTGCTGGATTTCGTTTCTCAGTATATCGTCGAGGTTTTTCTTTTCTGTTTTTGAGACAGAGTCTCAGTCTTGTCGTTAGACTGGAGTGCAGTGGCACAATCTCTGCTCACTGCAACCTCCACCTCCCAGGGTCAAGTAATTCTCCTGCCTCGGCCTCCCGAGTAGATGGGACTACAGGTGTGCGCCACCACACCCAGCTAATTTTCTGGTGTTTTAGTAGAGATGGGGTTTCACCATTTTGGCCAGGATGGTCTTGATCTTCTGACCTCGTGATCCACCTGCGTTGGCCTCCCAAAGTGCTGGGATGACAGCTGTGAGCCAACCCGTCTGGCCTTTATTGAGATTTTATCATCGATGTTCATTAGGATAATGGCCTGAGATCTTCTTTCTTCATTGTATATTTGCCAGGTTTTGGTATCAGTATAATGTTGGCCTTTTAGAAGGAGTTAGGGAAGAGTTTCTTCTCACTGTTTGAACAGTTCCAGCAGAAATGATATCAACTCTTTTTTATACATCTGGTAAAATTCAGATGTGAACCCATTTAGCCCTGGGACTTTTTTTTTTTTGGTTGATAAATGGTTACTGCCTTGATTTCAGAGCTCATTATTGGTCTTTTTTGGGATTCAATCTCTTTTTCATTGTGTCTTGGAAGGGTGCATATGTCCTAGGAATTTATTAAATTTTTCTCCATTTTATGTGCATACAGGTGTTCATAATATACTCTGATGTTGTTTGTATGTCTTTGGGGTTAGTGGCGATATCCCTTTTATTGTTTTTAATTGTATTTATTTGGATCCTCTCTCTTTTCTTTATTAGGTTAGTTAGTAGTCTATTTTATTAATTTTTTGAAAAACAAGCTCCTGGATTCCTTGATATTTTGAATGGTTTGTAACATCTCAATTTCAAAAGGAGACTGGACAGTTAAGGCAATTATAATCAAAAAGAACAAAAGTGGGGGCATCACATTACCCGACTTCAGATTATACTACAGTAACCAAAACAGCATGGTACTGGTACAGAAACAGACACACAGGCCAATAGAAAAGAATTCAGAGCTCAGAAATCAGGCTGCATACCTACAAACATCTGATCTTTGACAAAACTGATGAAACAAGCAATGGAGAAATTCTTTTCTATTCAATAGAGAGTGCTGGGATAAGTGGCTAGCCATATGCAGAAGATTCAAAGTGGACCCCTTCCTTACAGCATTTACAAAAATTAACTCAAGAGGGAATAAAGACTTAAATGTAAAACTCAAAACTGTAAAAATCCTGGAATACAATGTAGGCGATACCATTCTCAACATAGACAGAGGCAAAGATTTTATGATAAAAATACCAAAAGGAAAAATTGACAAATGGGATCTAATTAAACTAAAAACCTCGGTACAGCAAAAGAAACTATTAACAGAATAAACAGACAGCCTACAGAATAAGAGAAAATTTTTTGCAAACCACAGCTGACAAAAGTCTAATGTTCAGCATCTATAAGAAACATAAACAAATTTATAAGAAAAAACAAACATTATAAAGTGAAAAGAGGTCATGAACAGACACTTTTCAAGAGAAGACATACTTGTGGCCAACAAGCATAGGAGAAAAAGCCCAATGTCAGTGACCATTAGAGAAATGCAAATCAAAATCACAATGAGATGCTATCTCACACCAGTTAGAATGCCTATTACTAAAAAGTCAAAAAATAACAGATGCTGCAATATTTTAGAGAAAAAGGAATACCTATGTCCTGTTGGTGGGAGGATAAATTAGTTCAACCATTGATGAAAACTGTGTGACAATTTCTCAAAGACCTAAAAGCAGAACTACCATTCGACTTAGGAATCGCCTTGCTGGGTATATACCCCACGGAATAGAAATCATTCTGTGGTAAAGACACATGCACGTGTATATTCATTACAGCACTATTCACAATAGGAAAGGTGAAATCAATCTAAATGCCTATCAATGGTAGACTGAATAAAGAATATTTGGTATGTATATATTATGGAATAGTATGCAGTTAGGAAAAAGAATAATACTATGTCCTTTGCAAAAACCTAGATGGAGCTGAAGGTCTTTATCCTTAGCAAACTAACACAGAAACAGAAAACCAAACACCACATGTTCTCAATTATAAGTGGGAGCTAAATGATGTGAAGACATATAGAAGAAAAACACACTCTAGTCCTTACTGGAGGGTAGAGACTGGAAGGAGGGAGAGGATCGGGAAAAATACCTACTAGCTACTAGGCTAGAAACTGTAGAAAATTAAGGTTGAGCTCCAAAACTGTTTTCCATGGTGTCGAGATGTAACTTTCCCATGTCATACTATGTGCTGTTTCCCATGTTTTCATACGGTGATGGATGGGGGTGTTGCAAGCATTGGGAAAAGAAAACTGAGATGTCTTAATGTTTCTGTGTTTCAGCAGTTGAATGTTTTTATTATTGATCTGTGTTTTTCTTTGTGTGCTTATTTGGTTAGTATTTCATATCACGTAGTGCTCTGTCTTCTCCAAAAAACATGTGTATTTATCTTAGGAAAGAAATGTAAAGTGTGGTAAATACGATGGGTCATGAAGGTGCAGTGACACTGACTCCATCCTACCTTCAGGGATAAGCCAACCCTGAATGTGAAAAGAGACGCTATCCTTATAGCATAGTACCACACAGGGCTAGAGCTTCCCAGAACCAGCTGGGGATTGTTACCTAGACCCAATGTTGTTTACTGTTAAATCTTGTGGCTTGAGACATCTTCTAATTGAATTTGATATTTTAGTGTACGTTACTATCTTTGACATACATCATTGAATAAAATGCAGGATATGTATTTTAATTTTTTTCATTTACCACTTCATTTCAAGTTATTCTACCAAGCTCATGAAATATTTCGCTAATTGTCATAAAAGTGAGGTTATGGCACGGGCGTTCTAAGATTTAATACATTGTTTCTAGGGGAGGTTGAAATACAGTAAACTGAATCTTAAATATTATAGAACTTTTAAAGAATTTGGCTTAGTTGGAGAAGGCTGTGGTATATTTAAGGATGTTATGTATTCTACATTACTCCTTAGGAAACAGATTTTCAGACCTGGTGTGCTGGCTCACGCCCATAATCCCAACACTTTGGGAGGCTGAGGCAGGAGGATTGCTTGAGGCCAGGAGTTTGAGACCAGCTCAGGCAACAGGGCGAGACCTGGGTTCTATGAAAAAATAATCAAATAGGGAACATGCTTTTGAGATACTAGAAACATTTGATTCTGTTACATACCACACTAAGACTAATTGAAGATACAAATAACTGATTCTGCAGATAACACAGACAAGTCAGAACACATTGATTTCTGATGTGACAGTCAGTGTTCGATGAAACTGTTTATAGAAAGTAAAGCCAAAGTGCCAAATTTTACGGAGATACCTTTTAATAACCCAACTGTTAGACGAATAAAGCTTTTTTAAAAACTCAAAGCAAATGTTACTAATCATTTGGAGTCTGGACGTCCCAGTTCACAGGGTTACTTCTAATATGTAGAGCACATGCAGCTTTCTGATCAATCGAGAGTGAGGGGACTGCCCCTGCCAGAGTTCAATTCAGCCCGAGGACCCCATGGCAGCCCAAGGTCTTGGTTCATGCTGTGGATACAATACGGAATTTATTCACTCAGTAAACATTCACTAGGGTTACAGTCATTTTAATATAATTCATTGTAAGGTGACGATCTCTAGGAACGTCATCACAGGGGAGCAACCTGAAAGCTCCCAGCAGCCAGCATGAATGAAAGGTAGGGGCGGGGCTGCCAACAGGGTGGGGCCTGGTGAGCCACGTGCCTGGGCTCCCACATCACAATGTGGGTAGGGCGCCTCGTGGAGGAGACTGTGCCTGATTGGTTCCTGGGCACCAGGTTGGTAGGGCAACCTCCTTCAGTTGGTAGAAAACACTGGAAGGAGGAACTCTCTCTGCGCTGTCTTCTCCGAAATCTCCGCTCTCAGGCTTGTTGTATCTAGACCCATTTTAAATCAAGCAGGTTCCCTTCAGACCAGTCATCTCAGGGGAGGCAGCTGAGGCGGGGAGTGAGCTGTCAGTGGGGTGCGGCCCCCTAGCCAGGGGCTGGCCCTGCCAGCGTGCCTGTGTTTCAAAGAGGTGAAGTGCTGAACTGTGCGGACCGGGAGGCAAGGGAAGGTCCAAGTTGCTGGAGCGCACCCAAGGTGCCCCATGGGGAACACGCTGAGTTGTTGTTTGTGCCCCAGAGGCAGAGGCAGACGCAGGCGAGGTCTGCGTAGGTGCCCTGAGGATCTGTCCTTCGGCTCTGACATCAATGGGGCGGTGGCAAGCAAAGGTCCAGGCCAACACAGAAGGAACAAGTCCAACACCGGTGCCAGACCCATTTGGTGCCCGTGCTGGCTGTGTGGGGCGGTGTCCGGCAGCTATGACCTCGACGAGGCAGTGTCGAGCACAAGTGCAGACCAAGACAGAGAGGAGCAGAGGCCGGGCAGAGAGATCACGGTGCTCCCCAATGCCAGACCCAAGCAGAGCCAGCACAGGGTGCACTGGGCAGAACCGATCTGCAGCCATAACATCAATGAGAGGGAGGTGGCGAAAGCGCCAGACCGTACTGCTGTGGAGCCTGCCCTGCGGGATTTGGGAGCCGGTGACGGCCATGACCTGCAGCACATCAGCGACCAGGAGATGCCCAAAGGTAAGGCAATGAATGATGCTGTTTGCCCTCAGGCACGCCTCTGGCTGACACTCATACCAGCTCTCATTCCTCCCCCGAACCCCCCGAGGTATCCACAGCCTCGGGCTCCTCCGTCCTGGCCCTAGCCAGCTTTCCCAGGCCCATGCACCAGGCAGGAGGACTGGCACTGCCTCGTGCCGGCCCCCACCCTTCATGCTTTTTCCCTGCTGCGTCTGGTGGTTTCTTTCTTCCTCCCTACCCCAATGCCCAGTTGTGGCCCCTTTCTCAGCCCCAGGCTGGATGAAAGCTAAGTTTTCCAAATAGAAAACGCATGCTACAGATTTCATTCCTGTAGAGCAAGTGTCTTACAGCTCTTCTGTTTACTTTGGTTGGTCTCTTAATTTATTTAAACGTTAGAATAATTAAGTTTCATGATGAATGTGACTTTGTAGCTGAAAGATATCGTTCTCTCAGAATATTAAAAAAAATGGTGAAAGAATGAACAAAGATAGTATATGAATGAATTCTGCCTTTATACACAAAGCATGAAAGGACTTTTGAAAGTCCTTGTTTGGTGGCGTAAAGTAAGCCTCTGAGTGCTTTCACACACCAGGTAGAAGATGGGTAGTGTTTGATGACAGCCCAAAATAGACTCTTCATTTCATTTTTGAGGATTTATTACACATTTACAAGTATGTCTCATTTGACCCTGTCTCCACAAAAAAATGGTTAAAAAATAGCCGGGTATGGTGGCTTACACCCACAGTCCCAGCTGCAAGAGAATCTCTGGAGCCCGGGAGTTTGAGCCTTCAGTGAGTTATGCTAGCTCCATCTCACCATTGCACCACTCCAGCCTGGGCAGCAGAGTGAGACTTTGTCTGTTTAAAAAATTGTTTTTGCCCAAGACAGCTCTTTGTTTTAAGACATTTGAAATACTGAGCTGGTGTCTGACCACAGGAATTGACCACAGCATCTCTTCCTGCTTGAGACTTTCCCTGAAATGTGCTGGTAATAGCAGCCTAGAGGAAGGTGGTTATATTTGATAAGTAGAGGGAGGAGGGCATATATGTGATTCATCTGAACGTTGCATCCGTTTATTTAGGTGCAAGGTTGAAAAAGAAGTTCCAGCCCCAGCCCGGTTTTACTCCACATGCATGCAGAGATTCTGTGATTTCTGTATTCTCCAGTGGAATTGGGACATTGGTGCCTTTATTTTCTTGACATTTATTACTAAAAGCTTTTCTCAAGACTGTAAAAGTGATTAAAATGGCTATGTCGCTTTAAAAAGAATCTTTTGTACTCACCTCACTTAGGACAGTGTTTCCTCTTCTTCCTCTACAGGTCTTGCTTCTGACCGTCCAAGGGCAAGCACACTCTTCCTGAGAAAGTATCAAATGAGTGGTAAGACAATATTATTTCTGCTTTCAAGGAAAACCTAAACATTTTCTGTCTTGTATATTACAGAGAGTATTTAGAGAAACTCAGATATTAGTTAAAAATGTTCAACTTTTCATAGATTTACTTATTTTCACATGTGATATAATTTCCTTTAGTTGTCACTGTTTTGGAAACATACAGACTTTGTGTTTACACATTTGGTGACATTTTCACCAACACAATTAATTGGCCACATGATTTAGTGTAGTAGTCACGGATTTATGCCTTTTTCTTCATACGTCTTTGACATTTTTCCCTTGCTCTAAAGAGTATGTTTTAATAATGACTGATAGGATTTAGGCCACAGCTTGGATTTCACTGCAGCAAATCAAAAGAATCCATTGTTCTAGATTGGATCTGTGATGTTGGCCTCCTTTTTCACAGTGCTCTAACCACAGTCACATCCAAGTGGATGCTACAACTTTTTCATTGCAATGTAATAGAAACGTAACATGCCCTGTGCTGTTTTCCATATTAGCCTTAGTGTGTGAAACTAGTGTAAAGTTTCCATATCCTGCCTGTTTTAGGATGAGAATTAGAACTGTAGGATTTTTCTGTACTGTTGCTTATGTTTCATAATGTTCTGTTATCTTACTCTATTTTCAAAAAGCCATACCCCGTGTTTTTCAGTTAATTTTAACGACAAGAATACAAGAACTGTGGGTTCTAGAATAACATCAGAACTAATGCAGCACAAGAAAAAGGAGTCGTTCACCTACATTTTCATAGTTTGTGAGGACTTTGTCTGACTTGAGCTAGTAATTTCTGGTTAGGATTCTTAAATTTCTCAGTTTCTTCCAAGAGCCATGGGCTTCTCACACATAGAATGTACGGAAGTAGAAGAAAACCAACAACAGTAACAACAACAAAACCTTAAAAAGTTCCTCCATGAACTCAAAGCAGGACCTCACTAATCACCAAGGGGATGGCACTAACGCATTCATGAGGGATCTGCCCCCGTGATCCAAAGACTTCCCCACCTCAAACCCTGGGGATTACATTTCAACGTGCGATGTTGAAATGTAATCACAGACATTCCCTAATTTGTTTTGCCTTTCCTTATCTACACGGGGATTCTTTCATTTGAACGTAAAAGAATATGTGTTAGGTCAAGAAGTAAAACTGTGTTTTCAGATTTTACACTCAGAGATTCATCATGCCAGATTATTTAAATGTTAAATTTTGTTTAAATTAAAATTTTTTAATTGATTTTTTATATAGCGATAATCAGATGTATCTTGTTTTATATAGTGATGATAACTAGCAACTACTTTTATTCTATGGTATTTTATTATACCAAAATTGATTAGTTATATTTTTACATTTAGTGCAAGAAAAGAGGAGAAGCTTTCGCATATATTCTGTGAGTAAACTTTCAAAAAGTTAAGAAATTAATTGTTTAAATTAAAAGTCGATCTGTCATGATTCCTTAGAAATGTAACAGGGACCCAGTGCTGTTAGCATGATCCTTTTTAGGTGAATTTTCTAACTCTTTTCTATTTTCCTAAGTGTTAGATTTATGCAGGAAAGTCTTTAACTTACTGTGCCCATTTTTAAGGCTGTGTGACTTTTAAGTTAAATTTAAATTGGTTGTGATATTGCCTGGGCGGTGCAAGCATGGCTGCTGGTTTTCTGGAAGCAGGGTTGGGAAGCAAGGTTGAGTTTCCCTTTGTGTGTGCCATTTTCTCCCATTTCCCAGGTTTCATCCCTGGTGGGTCTGAGCTCAGAAACCTTCAGGTGTAATATATCCAGGGAATACACATCCACATTCCTTCTACGATGGGAGGATAGGTGGACCTACGGTTCTAACCACAGACTTACTATTGACCTTGCCGGCTCTGTTGTGTTTCACCCTACCTTCCCAGGTACCATGTGCTATGATTTCGGTGACTGTGTTGGGTTCTTCAAAATACACGGGATTGCTTGTTTCTGTTCAGGTCACTCCCTGTGGGCACCAGGGTTGTGCTTTTATGTCAGTTACCACTCCTCTATCTGCTTGCCACCTTGCAACATTGACTCAGAATCATCTGCTGTCAATCCTGTCTCCTGATTCTGTGTATAATGTTTATTTTACGACTAACTCTCGTGACATTTCAGAAGGAAGAGAAAATAAATTTGTGGTCAATCCATCATATTTAACCCACATTTAGAACCTATATGTAAGTGTAAATCTAAGTTTAATGGAACATAATTATGACCTTAATTCAGACAATTTTCTAGTTATACCTATTATAAGCACATTACACTTTTCCACTCAGGGCTTGTGTAATAACTCTATTCAAACTCCGTACCTGCCATGTGATCCCATTGCTGTGCAACATAGATGGAGCCGATTTTGTTAGCACACAAAGTGTTGGAAATTTTCAAGTGAGCTAAAAGTCATTAATTATTTTAAAAACATCTAAAACATGTCATAAAAAGTGGGGAGAAAACCGTGATCTCCACGGCCGGGTGTGGTGGCTCATGTCTGTAATCCCAGCACTTTGGGAGGCTGAGGCAGGTGGATCTCTTGAGGCCCGGAGTTCAAGACCACACTGGCCAACATTGTGAAACCTCATCTCTACTAAAAATACAAAAACTAGCCAGGCATGGTAGCACATGCCTGTAGTCTCAGCTACACGGGATGCTGAGCCAGGAGACTTGCTTGAACTTGAAGGTGGAGGTCACAGTGAGTGATAGGAAATTTTAATTTAAAAAAACCGGGACAGATTTCACCTGAGGCTGTACCAATTAGTCTGTGTTTTGGTGCGTTATTCCTGTTATTTTTATTCTCATGTATGGAATTTTCCTCAGAATTGACTTTTCTTATTTTAAAGTATTAAGCTGCACTACCTCAACAGTAGTGACATTAAGGGATACCTTCTTTCCCTTTGAATGAAAGTATCGGAATCAGTCCATTTTTATTTTTTATGCCATATTTGTTTTTGAGACAACAAAAGTATACACATATAATCACATAACACTGTTAATGTAATCTATCACAGAATAGCTTAAGAAACATAAGAGTTCTGCTGGAGTTAAAACATTTCTATCTTAAAGGGTAATTTGGTCCTTCAAATAGTAATGTTGTTCAAAAACATCTTGGATTTTGGTTAAGAAAGAAGTGAATTTGCAGTACAAAGCATCTAAAGCAGCAAAATGCTGTTGGACTCTATGGACATTTCGGATTGTTGGCTACTAGCAATGTTTAAATGCAGCTTAGGTTTATAAACAACCACGAGATCTTCTCTGTACCCTGCCTTTTTTTTCATACTGGCTGATTAGTAGTAGATCCAACCCTGTTGTGTCTTTAATGAGTTTGCGAGAGACCCTAATGGAACAGTGTGATAACATGATGCAAACAAGCATATTAAGAGGAGGAAAGAAAACTCATCTGAGTTATTTTTTTTCCAGTTAAAATAATCAGTATTTTGTGGTTTTAAATAAAGCTGTTGATCTTTTCAACTATTTGGTGATTGGCATTTGGCTACTGGGATTATTTTTAGACAAGAGCACTTTCTCTCTCTCTCTTTCCCTCTCTCTCTCTCTCTCTCTCTGTCTCTCTGTCTCTCTGTCTCTCTCTCTGTCTCTCTCTCTCTCTCTCTCTCTCTCTCTCTCTCTCTCTCACTTCCCTTTTGTAAATTTGAGATGGAGTCCTGATCTGTCACCCAGGATGGAGTGCAATGGCACAGTCTGAGCTGACTCCAACCTCTGCCTTCAGGAATCAAGCAATTCTCTGCCTTAGCCTCCTCAACAGCTGGGATTACAGCCACCCAGCACCACGCCTGGCTAATTTTTGTATTTTTAGTAGAGATGGGGTTTCACCATCTTGTCCAGCCTGGTCTTGAACTTCTGACCGTGTGATCCACTCACCTCAGCCTATGAAAGTGTTGGGATTACAGGAGTAAACCACCTCACCTGCCCAGCAGGAACATTTACTTAATATAATGGAGGCAGTTTCCGTATTGACTATCGCACTCTCAACAAATGAATAGATATTTTGAAAGTGTTTTAGAGATAGTTGATTTTCTACAGGGTTCAAAAGGTTCACTGTCATATCTCTGATAGCACTGTGGATGAATTTTCACTCATTTGTATCTTTAGGAAGATTTACTTTCCAAACTGTAACTGACTTGAATATTGGTCAAGCTCTTATTGAACTCCTTAATTTCTCCCACATTCTGTGCTAAGCAGCTGCATGTAGGAGAGAAGGGGTTCTCCCTCTCCTGGAGAGGCTCACTTTCTCATGAGGGGGATGCCCTGCAGGCAATTGTAGCATGTAACACACAGTGAATTAGACTGATGAGTACGCAAAAACAGAAGTGTTTTGTGGTGTGGCTGCAGGCAAAGGGATCCCAGAAGGTGGATGAGGTCAAGCTTGCTGGGACAAGGGGGAAAGGAATAAATATTCCAGACAGAGAGCAGCACGAGTGAGGCAGGAATGTGCCATAATGTGCATCAAATAACTTAAAGAATGAAATCAATTAACTTTTGAAACGAATGCAGAGTATTCTCAGAAGTTCTCATTTGAGTAGTGTCATAGCAGTCTTATGTAAACATGAAGTGAAAGTTACATTCCAAAAGTCGTTTTCATCATCTGATTTTTGGATGTGAGAGAGTCTTAAAAGCAGTACTTTTTCCATCCTCCCACAAGGAAACAGGCCCAGGGAGACCTATGGCCCCTCACTTGTTTGGTGACTGAGCAGCTCTGGCACGCACACTCTCTGGCTCTAACACACTGGTTCCATGGCACTCTCTCTTGAATGCACACATTAAGGATTAGTAAGGGAGTAAATGTAGTATTAGGTCTTCATTTACTGCAATCAAATGCTCTTGTGTCAATATTATTTAATGTATGATATTTTGTTGCAGTTAATGAATAACAGAAATAGAAAATCTCAGTGCTTTTTCCTGCATCAGAAAAAGAACATGAAATTCCATTATAAATGTTTCCCATTATTTATAAAGGGAATTTATAATAGTGGCTTGCCAGGTTTGATGATCAGTGTCATATCAAGGGCAGCATTTTATAACCCATTTTTCAAACATCATCTGTGACGAGAGCCTCCAATGAGTTTCCCATAGAGCTGCACATGATACCACACTCGGACAGGTCACGGGGTATAAAAAATACCTTAATGCCTTATTGTTTGACATTGTGACAAAGGGAAAAAACCCAAACTTTGGTAAGTTTATCCTACTGTGATGTCTTTCTCTATCTTCCTTCTTCTTCAGATACCTCCATGGCATCTTGATAGAAAATACAGCTCGTGTTCCACCATACTCCTGGATAACAGCACAGTCAGCAAGCCTGATCTCAGCCAAATATTAGGATGGTGAGTACAACGAGGTTGCCAAGGGCTGAGTGACAGACCCCGTATGCTAAAAGCATGCAGGCCATCCGCTGTTAGTTCAGCCATTTGGTTGCCCTTTTCAGCAGGCAGTTGAAGAAGCTGATGTCAATGATATATGGATTTTTCAGGACCTAAGGATGAATTTTTTTAATCTTAGACACTGTGTGGTAAAAGGGAAAGCCAGTTAGCAAATAAGCCATCCCAGAATAATCACAGCTCTTTATCTGATGCATTTCTGTTATGACAGTATTGAACCTAATGGGCAGGAGAGGTGCTTTTTATTGGATGTTTCTAGGAAAAATTAGTAGTTCTTTATGGGCCATAGGCCTAGCACGATGGGCACTACTTTGGAAACTACTCTTGGAAGAAGGAACAGCTTGTCCTCCAGTGGCACCATAGTGTATCTGCATTTAAATTTTCCCATCATGCACCAGCACATCATAGGCCACAATCAGAGATGCCCTTTCACAACACCCTTGACAGATGGCTTCAAGTTGTTTTAAAAAGCCAGCTCCAATGGAGATGTCCAAAAAATATTATTAACATGTCCTTCCATTATGAGTGTTGATATTCAGAAAACAGTTTGACAAGTGGTACCTCAGAATGTTAATGTCCTTATCCCTAACTTCACTTTCCAGTCTATAAACACGACTAAGTTACAAGCTTAAGTTTGTCTCTAATGTACTAGTTTTAAGCTAATTTGTTAGTAACTTCTACTTTAATCAAAAATGGCCATTAATACTCCTAATAATGTGACTTTCCTCTCTCATGTATAACAATAATTGAGATCCAATTCTGTTTCAGCAAGAACTGGACTTCACCTGTGTCTAAAGCCCTGAGCTTTGATCTGTATGGTGGCATCACTTAATGTTTGTATTCAGTCCTAAGTAAAAAGCCACTCTTTCTTGGCTAGAGTCCCTGACTTCTTCTGATTTCAAAAGATTCTAATGTCTCAGTATGCAATTCAAAAGTAGTTTTTAAGCTTGCCCTTGTTCAAACAAGTGAAAGTCCTACTTTTTCTTTCAGTGTGGTCTAAATTTTACAAGATTTTTTTAAAAATTGAAATATATATACAAAATAATATATATTTTTGGAGAAGGGGTTTTGCCGTGTTCGCCAGGCTGGATTCAACCTCCTGGGCTCAAGCAATACACCCAAGTCAGCCTCCCAAAATGCTGTGATTATAGGCATAAGCTTCCGTGCCTGGACTAGAAGTCTATTTTTGAAGCATAGTAAGTTTTAATTTACTCTCCAGTTTTAGAAGGGATTATTTGGTATATTTGCTTTTGATGAAAGAAAGGTTTACTGAGCAAGTTAATATAGAAAATTGGCTTTTAGGAAAGATTTTGAAAAACGTATTTCATGGTTAGTAGAGCATTGTTCTCAATGGAAGAAGTGAGCCATATTAGAATCACTTATACTGTTTCTTCAAAACATATGTCTGCAAACACATGCATCTTCCCAGCTCCACCTTCCCTCCGGCTCTGGACACTCACAAGCCTTTTAGGAAAATGAGGAAGTATGTGAGACATCATTATATGGATAAAAGCATCCCAGATGCTTCACCCTAATTCAGTCATTCCCAACTTTGCTGCACATTGGAATGACCTGGGGAACTTTACCGACAACCCTGATGCCTAAAGCATGCCCAGCACCAATTAAATCAGAATGTCTCCAGCTGACATTGAGGTCCTGTTTAAAGCTCCCCCGGTGATCCAGTGTGCAGCAAATGTGGAGGCTACTGCTTCCTTTGTGTGAAAAAGTGATGGTTCTAACATAAAAATTACAGGTTTTCCCTGTCATTTGCTCTTCTTTCTACCCATAAAGCCTTTCATCTGTGCGAGTCTTTTCTATCTATGTGTGCATATGCTTCAATTTATACCACACCGTAGTGTTTTCTGAACACCTGCAGTTTACAGGAGCACTGTTCAGGGACCTTGGGTGAATCCGTCTTAAGCCTTGGTTCTCTTAACTGTAAAATGGGCGGTGCATGGAGTGTCACGTGAGGTTTGGTGGTCCTTGTCAGCATGTAACTTCAAATTCTGTGATCTTATAATTTGGAGATGACACTGTTGGAAGCACTATAGAAATATCTCTCTTAGATGCTAATAATGTTGTAAGGCCTACTTTTTACAACTCCAATTTGCCTTCTCAAATTATTCTCAGCCTCATTTTAAATGTTGAGGGTGAATGGAAGGACAGACCTTATCAAAGAAAAGCCCCTGTTTCCTGACACACAACATCTGTGGATGTCTTTGTAACACAGTAACATACATCCAAAGAGTTGTATTTGTTCATTCATACTTTCTTTAAACTAATGTAAAGTACCTGTCATTAATATTGTATGATGTGGTGTTACGCTGTGTGTTTAGTACTGCTTATTTTAGGAGAGCTACAAGTGTCATCGATTTTTGGATGCGTTATGCTGTTTACTAATAAATTTTCTACTAATCATGCATAGGCGATTTTAAATTACTTTGTTTGGTATAAAGCACATTCATTCTGTGCTTTTAGGGAAATAATGACAAATGGGTGAGTACTAAATCAGCTGAAATGCAGGGCCTAGCAACTTAAAAAGCAAAACACTACTGTCTGGCCTAAATGTAAGCATATGAACACATAGATATAAGTAACTTGCACAGAATGAAAGGTTCTATGGGCAGAAGAGCAAATGACAGGGAGAATATGTCATCATTTATACCTAAGAACCATCTGCAGACGCAAGTCTTCTATCAGCCTTTTGCGTAGTATTTTGGTTCTCCTGTTTTTGCTGTAGAGCCAGAGGACTAAAACAAAAGAAAAGTGCTCACATGATATTGTTTTGAATACACGATTCCAGGGCCACTGAGAGGGTTCCCTCCCCCGCCTTTGGAAATATATCTTCAGACCTAACAAATGATAAAATCAGTTCTTACAACTTTTGTTTTTCTCCACAGTGTGACCATGGCAATATGTTACAACATAAAGCACAGGTGAGCTCTTTGAAACCTGTCTTCTTATTCCAGCTCATCACTTTGTGTCATATGCAACACGCTGTCAGGTCCTAACTCTAGACATTATAAGCTGTAGAGTGCTTATTTTACAGTGCTACAGTAAATCGTTTGTGGGTTTTTTGGTTCGTAAAAATCTTTTAAATTATTAAGGGTTCCAAAGTGTATTTGTTTATGTCTTTGTTTGCAATTCATTTGGAAAGAAGCAGTAAAAAGATGCCCTAGCCTCATGCAAATATACAGTAGGAAAGAGGCGTATTTATAAAGCTATCAGGTTACTGTGGGTATTCTTTAACCCCACCAAAACTCCAGAAGTGCTAACTGATTAAAATAGCTATAAGAGGATTGTACATATCAATGAATTCGTTCACTAATAGTCACTGAGCTTTCTTGTACAATAAATGGATCTGTCCCCTTACTGGCTGTTACAATATTATGCATTGGCTACTTGGTTTACTTAGAGTGTCAAAAACTCACTTTCATTAGTATCACCACCATTATAAAAATGTCTTCAAATATGGAGATGCCTTCAAGCTCACAGTAGTACGTATGAGTTTTCAAAGTTGAGATTTTCAGCTTGAAAGTTTTAGCTTTATTATAGAGAAATACTTGTTATTTTCCTTGAAATGACAGACTCACTTGACTTAATTTTATGGATAACAGTCAGTTATACTTTCAGATACAAATGGTGTACTGTGAAAAATTGGCTTGTTCAGCTCACAATTTAATCACAAGTGCTTTTCTTTAACATGACCATACTTCAGTATGCAGAAGCGCTTTATGTGAACTTTCTACTGAGGATACTAAAAAGAGAGGCCAAGATTTAGTAACATCATTAATTTTTACTGTTTCATCAAGGACATTCTTCAGTGAAACATGCTCTTTGATACAAACTGCAAGGGGCCGTGAAGAGTGGAACGAATACTGGTATAATTCGGTAGCACTGCCCTTATTCATACTGAGAAACCATCAGTTTTACCCACGTTTGCTTTTAAACAGTCATTACAAGTGTTGAACAGGAAGAAAGCAATCAATGTCTTAATACTTTTTAAAAGTAATAAATTATTTGTGTGTTTTATTTTCAATCAGCTTCTCAGGTTAAATTAGTATTCTTGTAAGAACAGTTTGGGCCATACATGGTGGTTGACACCTGTAATCCCAGCTATTTAGGAGGCCAAGGTGGGAGAATTATTTTGAATTGGGTGTTTGAGACCAGCCGGGGCAATGTGGCAAGACCCCATCTATCAAAAAAGACAAAAAACAAAAAAGAAAAGATCAGCTGGGCATGGTGGTATGGACATTTTGTCCCAGCTACTTGGGAGACTGAGGCAGGAGGATTGCTTGAGCCCACGGAGTCAAGCCTGCAGTGAGTCAGGTTTGTACCACTGTGCTCCATCCTAAAGAGCAAAACCCTATAATAACAACAACAACAACCAGTTCTGACATCATGGGTCTCCTAGGGAATCTCAGGGGTCCACCGACCACATTAGGAAAACCACTGGTTTCCTAAATAATCACATAATGTGTTAGTTTATAAAGTTCATTAAAGACTGCCTTCTTTTAAAATGAAAAGGCAATTAAGTGTGTAGCTCAAACTACTTCAGCAAACATATAGTATAATAAAGAAAGATTTGGGAAATCTTAATGGATTCTAAAAAGTTCTAAAATCCTTATTGCCAACAACTACTGCTTCCTAAAATGTTCCTGTGTTCCACTCCACCATGAGGTTAGAGGAGTAAAAATAGACATAGCTTCTTACCATTGCCTGTTAGCGGGAGTCAGTATTTAAAGGCAAGTCTGGCTCATCAATGTAGAAAAGACTTCCCAGTTCAGAACGTGATGTGTTGATGAAAAAGAGGTCAAGAAACCCTCTGAAGGCCAGGATCCAGGAGAAAAACTGGCAACAACTGTTTTGGTGAACAAATTTTACCAAAGCAAACAAGAAGTATCTCCCTCCGCCCTCCATGCCCTACTCCCAGCAGATACTTTACTAAGATATTAACCATTTGTGAATTAATCTCTTAAATGCACATTCTTCTTTTATAGATATGCAAATAGATCTCTGGCTGTTTTTGATGAGCCAATACATCCACTTTCAGTAAGTGTCACTTTCTCTGAGGTTCTGTTTATGTCTTATGAAGTTGTGTTGATTTCATGATGAAGTCAAAATCATCCACCATTAAGTCTTCACTAAGTTGTGTCTAATCATCTTATGTAAGGAGTGTTGTAAATTGGTCACACTGGAGTAAGAGCTGACGTACAGCTTTGTTTAATTTTTGCACTAAGGGGAATAAACATACCATCCAAATAACAAAATGTGTCATTTTAAAAGATAAGTTTTTATAGCAGCAAACAATAAGAATATTTGTAAGTAGTCCTAACAAATATGAACGAACTCTGTGAATGGAATTAGAAAACAATTTAAAGTTAAATTTGTTTAAGTGCTATCAAAACTTAAAAACTTGCTGCTTCAGGCATATGATAGCCACAGGGCCACCTTAGCACCTATGGTTACACAAAACCAAAAATATTTTAAGATCCTGCCGTTTATATTTTTAGAACTAAAAGACATATTATCCCAGCAAGATTATTCTAAGGGACATGTGGGCACCAATTTTAACATCCCCATCTTAAGAGTACTTAAGAAGTTTTCTTGAATGAATATGTATATTGACTTTCTTCTTCTTTCAGCAAGAAAATATTCCAGGGAAATCCTTTGAGGATGATCCCACACGCAACTGCATTTTCAGTTATTTCTGTGCTCTTTCTAAAGTCACAAAACTAACAGCTCCAGGAGCAATCGTAGCATTGGTAAGCTATTTCTTATTTATAAAGCATCTTTAATAACTGGTCTCCTACACAGCGTATGACCGTGTTTCTAAATAAAAGTTCCTAAAGTTATCATCAGATCTTTTAAGAGAAACCTATGCAAACAAAGTAAATACACATATTAGAGTTTAATCATCGTCATGTTTTAAAATGATGCCATTGCTTTTCTTATCACAGAATAATTGCTACTGAAAGCAGCAGGAGAGACTTCTGGTTTCTCCCTCAACAGATTCCAATGTAGGTCTAAGCTGAGTTCCAGGCTGTATTTCCCCACAGTTCTGACCTGGAGCTGCTGCTCTGAATGCTTTGTTGTTCCTGTTGACCTCTTGTGCCTGTTCGGGAAATTGCCCAGGAATGTGGAACTACTAAGACTTGGACGTGGGTTTTGCTAGTTAGCCTGCCAAGCCATAGCTGTGTCCTTACCTCTACATGGTTCTCCCAGAATTCCTGTGGTGAGACTCATTCAGAATATAAAGTCCTGTTCAGATGGCTGGGATGGTTTGACCCTCCCCACACTAACCATGTGGTAGAGGAATGTCAACTACATGGCCTGGAGAGAAAGGATACTTAGAGCAGTACCCTCTCCTTCAGCATCCAGCTAGAGCTTAGGGGTGAAGGCCTCAGCTGGGCACCTGCATAGAAACCTCTCCATGAGCACTGGATCAGATGCAGGCCATTTCATGGAGCTGCAGCCATTGGGAATGCCCAGCACATGCTGGGGGGAAGCAGGAGTGGTACTTCCAGATGGAGAGAGAGAGAGAGCTGAGGCAGGAGGGAAAGCTGGATTGGAAGAAGGGGGACTTCACTGTATACAGGCTAAATTTGGAGTGCCTGTGAGATAGCAGAGTGACGTGTGCAGTCATTATTTGAATCAACGGAACTGGAACATGAATCTGAGCAGTGCAGTCATCATTTGGATGTATGGGACTGGAGCATGAATCTGAGCTGGCGGTAAGGAATGAAGAGTAAGAGTAGCTGCTCAAGGCGAGGCACAATGGCTTACACCTGTAATCCCAGCTCTTTGGGAGACCAAGTCAGGCCATCACCTGAGGTCAGGAGTTCGAGGTCAGCCTGGCCAACACTGTGAAACCCTGTCTCTTCTAAAAAATACAAAAAATTACCTGAGCATGGTTGTGGACCCCTGTAATCCCAGCTACTTGGGAGGCTGAGGCAGGAGAATCTTTGGAACCTGGGAGGCAGAGCTTGCAGTGAGCCAAGATTGCACCACTGCCCTCCACCCTGCACAACAACAGCAACATTCTGGGGAAAAAAAAGAGAAAAAGAGTAGTTGCTCAAATGCAAAGAAACTGTTTAGAATGAAAGTGGACAAGCCGGACATGGTGGGATACACCTATAGTCACAGCTACTCAGGAAAAGGGAAAAAAGAGAAGATGGACGAAAGATAACTCTGTAAAGACCACCAGCATGTGAGGGGCAAGCCCCCAGAAAAGAGCCAGAGTACGAGGAGGAAGAGCAGGAGAATGTGATAAGAACAAAGGGTTCGCGATAGGAAAGGCTGGGGTCACAGTGCTACAGGCTGCCAAGAAGGTCCCCATTCCATAAACACCCCTGGGATGCCAACCCTGTGTCACTCTTCTAAATGCTGGGGTAGAGAAGAGGACAGGTTGAGCACAGTCCTTGTCTTTATGAGGCATTTGTTTTAATGAGGAAAGCAGTTCTTTTTTTAGGTAATGGCAAATAGCAAAATGATAAAGCACGATTCAGAGACAGTGATGGGAGGGGCTCGCTGTTTCTGATAGAATGATCAGGAAGAGCCTCTCTAGAGAGGACACATCTGAGCAGTGACCTGACTATAAAGCGAGGATGATAAGGAATGCTGGCATTATAGGCAGTGGGCTGAGTGCCAAGATTGAGACAGGAACACATTTCACGTGTGTTCAAGGAACAGACAGCAGGGAGCCCGCCTGTGAGAGAAATGAAGGAAAGAATGGAAAAGATGCGGCTGCACAGGCGGAGCCGTCGCTCACAGGGCCCTTTGGCTTGCAGACCGGGGACGAAGTCGAGGTATTATTCCAGTTTGAAGCGGGGACTAATGGTAGATCTTGAGCAGGGCAGTGCAGCGTTCTTAATTTAGAGGTTATCCCAAGTGCTTGGGAGAGAGCAGTCCATAGTTGGGAGGGGGGTTGGGGCAGAGAAGAGGACTAAGTAGCAACTAGGCTGTTACAGGTGAGCCGTGGCACGTGGCGGCCCAGAACCTGAAGCAGGCAGCCTGCCAGTGAAGGTAGCCATGGAGGGATTATGCACGGATTAGAGGAGGGTAACTCACATGTAATTATTAGTCTCCAGGAGCTGGGCCAATGGCAATTTCCTGGACAAGATTAGGGCCAGGTTGGGGAGTGGAGCCTTGGGGTGAAGGGCTCTGGTTTGTGGGTGTGAAGGCTCCAGGGACCTCAGCAAGAGGAGTCTCAGGTGAGTGATGGGGTTGGGGGGGTGGTTAAGGTGAGATGGGAGGCAAGGAGCTGGCACCAGGGCATGACACTGTGAGCAAATGAGAGGATGTCATGGGGGAGCTGGGGAGAGCAGGATGGGAACAGGCAACACATTTGTATTGGGGAAAATCTCTGGCAGAGAGAGAGAAAGTCTTCAAGAAGAGGTGATTTGGGGAACAGTGTTCTGCAAAAGTGGATAGGATCCATCATGCTGATAGAAGAGTCAATGTTAAAAGAGAAACTTTCTCACTGACCCAGGAGGGCAAGTGGTATCGATGAGTGTCAGCGGGTCACTGGCTTACCAGTAAAGGTGACAGGAAGTTGAGGGCTTGCCAGTGCTGTTTCAGTGCTCTCTCATGAGTCCTGTGGAGTTGAACACTAGGAGGGAGGGTTATTCCTTGGAAAACCGACAGTGCAGGGTTTTAGAGAAAGGGAGCAGGATCTCTCATAAGAACATGTCATGTTCAAGGGCCATGTGATTTGGAAAACACAGTTGACTTTGGAGAACATTGCCAGATCTGAGCCACCGATCTGATAATGTTCAACAATAAATGAACTCTCTTAAAATAAACTGTTTTTCTTTCACCTTGATTCGAAGACCTCAAGTAGCATAGAGTCATACTCTTCTACAGAGCACCCTCTGAGGTAGCAACATCTCACAGCTTACCTCTGTAACCTTCCCTCAGCTGGTCCTTCTTCTAGTTCTTTATAGGATAGAGATTGGACAGATAGACAATCATTTCTGAGATTATCTCACAAACTGCTTGGCGGGTTTACAGCCACCCCAAGGATAGAGAGGCCGGCAGCTCTCTCTGCCTTCAAACCGCCAGAATTGACTGAATGCAGATACTGGAGGACAAGAAATAAGTTTTTGTGAAGTGATTGTGGAGACATGGAAAGTAGGGGCTGTGAGCAGGACCCTCCATTCCTTCACATGCGTTCCTCATCAAGGCTCTGGATACAGGGACTGTTTCTCAGCAACAGAGACCTGCCCTTGTCATGCTGTCTGCCCGGCAGCACTGGGAGGCACTCTTGACCTGCAGTTCCTAAGCCTGTGTCCCAAAAGCGGGTGAGTTGTTGTGAAAAGGAGAAGACAGCAGTGTTCTCATTATGACTTGGGTTCTACACGTTCTAGCATGGCACACCTGTAAAATTCCTATCTACCTGCCAGCCAGGTGTGACGCTGCACGCGGATGGCACTGTAGTGTTTCCTGAACAACCTTAATCTGCACCAGGCCTGTGTTTGTGCTGCCTTTCATGAGTGTGAAGGTGCTGAAGGTGCCTTTCTTCATGCTCACATCCCTGTGAATGAAATTGGCATGAAAATTTCTGTGGGCAGAGTATGCTGCAGAAGTATCTGACTATGACGGGGACTGGGCCTCTTGCTTTGTCTGAGCAAACTCTCTGCAGAACATGAGAATAAAAGGCACTTAACGTTCTGGCCAAAACCAGAAGTCTTTCATTCTTAAATGTTATCAGCACACTGAAACAGAACTGAAATCAAAGACAAGTGCTCTCTTTTGCAGGTGTACATTGAACGCCTTTTAACGAATGCTAACATCGATCTTTGTCCTACTAATTGGAAACAAATTGTCTACGGAGCCATGCTTCTGGCCTCCAAGTTTTGGGGAAATCGTCGTCACTGGAGTGCGGATGACAGCCAGAATCCCAAGGATGTTGCAGCTGAGACAATGTGAGTTTCTAAGGTTTTGGCAAACTTTGTCATCATTTTCCATGCCTCATTTGCTCTCCAAGTTATCAGTGTAAGAAATATCTTTATAGGTTTCCTTGTGCAGATAAAGGAAGTAGGCATAAGACCACAGACTTCAATCTATCCAGCTTTAGTATAACAGTTTATATTTTCCAGCATTAATGGGTAAGTCTTGAAGTGTTATTGTTGTAATAACTGGCTGATAAACTGAAGTGTTTTTCTGATTGTTTTTTGGAAAACCTCTTACAAGTGTGCTGTCAGAATGACACAGTGCAGTAAATATCTTTATAGCTTTTTAGAAGCCACCTGCCAGTTTCAGTCCCCTTTGAAGGGGTAAACATCAGGCCTTTGAAATAACTGGCCACTTTTCAGGTGTTAAGGCCTCGGGACTATGCAGAACTTACAGCTTTAACCTAAGTCACCCATTGTGTATTTGCTTTTGCTGGTCCTTGTCTCCCCCTTTAATCTGAAGATCTGCTTTTATAGGAACCTTGAGATATGATGTTAAATAGCTACAGATTTCTCTGCCCTGGCTCCTCCCCATTAACCTTGCATGTGTTTGGAAATCGGTCTGATGAGTTAGAAGCTTGCACGTTCACCTCCCGCAGTGTGAGAAGCATTTCTGGGGCATCACGCCATGCCCACCACACTCACAGGCTCCCTGGGTACTCAGACATTCACAGAAGCAGGCTCGGGGCCAGTAGTTGTTTATGAGAGTCTGGGAGCTGTGCAGGGTCATGGAGTTCCTCCCAGATGCACCAACATGGCACTGCAACACAGCTTCCCCAGGGTTCCCTTCCCATTTGGCCTTATGACTGCTGTGAAGTGAAGGGCCCTGAAGCAGGCAGGCAGGGTGAGCAAGGGGGCATTTCCAGCAGAGCTGCCCTGGGTGCCCGCTGGACAGTGAGGACAGCTGTGTCAGCCGCATCTGGTGCAAGACAATGGAGCAGCTCTTGTTTACGTTGACCAGCAGAAAAGACAATGCCAGGCAGTGGCACAAGTTAGTTTTGTGATCCATCTTTGCCCGTGACTCCACATAGGAGGACTGCTATTCAGAATCACCTCAGTGTATGGCTGCAATTGAAGATACAGTTTATATTGTAGATACACTGCAGTGTGTATGTATCTACATTCAATCCCTTGTGCACAGGAGTTCAGACCTGCTGGGTAACACAGTGAAGCCTGTCCGTACAAAAAAATTTTAAAAAAATTAGCCAAGTGTGTTGGCAGGTTCTGTAGTAGTCCCAGCTACTTGGGAGTCTGACGTGGAAGAATTGCCTGAGCCTGGTAACTTTAGGCTGTAGTGAGCTGTGATCACGTGACTGCACTTCAGTCCTGGGTGAGGGAACCAGACTCTCTCTAAGAAACAAACAAACAAACATTTTTGTCACCACTTTGCTAATAGTATAAACCAAGTGATAATTGTGATATTTGGGGGAGCCATTTTAGCAAAGAGTATGACAGCAAATGAATTTGAAACAAATGGAAGTACTTTGAAAGCTGCAAATGCTAAAGGGAGTTTAATCATAGTCATCCACTGCAAACTGTTCCCTAAAAGGAAGCAAGATTTGTGACTGCCTGATTTCTCCTTCTCTGCTGCCTAGCCAGAGCTGATTTATCAGTACAGGATAATTGCAATGGAGAAAGTGTTTAATTCATGCAGAGATAGATGTACAGGAGACCAGAGTTTGACTATTACTGAAATTAGTCTCTCTAAAAACTCTGGGATGGTTTTCGAAAAAAGTAATTTGGTGTGTAGTGTGTCAGAAAGTGGGGAGTGCTGACAGATCAGGTCAGCGATGAAATCATAGGGGAACGTTGAAGCTGTCCTCCTGCATTGAGTTGGCTGCTGGGTTGGGGCCAAAAAACCAGATGAGCCACGTTGATTTGTTAGGGTGGTGTCACCTGATCCCAGTACAACGTCTGCAAAATATCTCAAGCACTCAATTTAGGTTTTACAATAGTGATGTTATTCCCAGGATCAATATGGGCAGGTTCAAATTCTTGCAGCCTTCAGCCTCATGACTCCTAAGCCACAATTTCTAATCTTGTGGCTAATTTATTCATTGTGGAAAGGTCATCTATCTAGTTCCCAGGTGGGAAAGGGGTTTGTTTTGGGAAAGGGTTGTTACCATCTTTGGTTACAAAGTTAAACTACAAACTACATTCCTTCCAAAGTTAGTTTGGCCTCTGTGTAGGAAAGAACAAGGACAGCTTGGAGGTTAGAAGTGAGATGAAGTCACATCAATCCTCTTTCACTGTCATCATTTTCTCCGTTACAATTTTTGCAAAGGTGGTTTCAAATTTGTAATCATGAACACTTAGTTCTGCCATTTTGGCAGCTGAATTGTTCTCAAAACCTGCAGCTAAGCTGGCTGAGGCTCTGATTTCCAGTCACAAGATCAGAGAGCATGCAGGGATAAGTGCAGGTTTCCACAGAAGTGAGCTCCAGAAGCAGTGGAGGCAGAGGCCAGCCCCAAGAAGACAGGTTCCAAACAGAGCTGTTTGTGTGTGAACGGAGATATACCGGGAGCTATGGTCTGAACAGGCTGCTTCTGTTTGTGATCTTGGGAAGCTGAAAAGCATTACGTCCAAGCATTTAATAGACATGTGTCTCACCCTACTCCTCTTGACTATTTGCAATGATCCCATTTTGAGTGTCAGTTTAACAGATAAATAACTGCTGTCCCTCAGATTTTTCTTAAAACGTTCCAACATCGATGTGTCTCCCCGGAATATATATCTTTTCTAGAGAGTTAAACTGAGTAGCCACTATGCAGAAATGCTGTGTTGTAAAGGGTATGCTGTTCAGTCAACTAGCTGTTTAAAAACCCAGAAATCGGCCGGGTGCGGTGGCTCAAGCCTGTAATCACAGCATTTTGGGAGGCCAAGGCGGATGGATCCCGAGTGGGGATCCCGGATGGATCCCCCTCGGGTGGATCCCGAGGTCAAGAGATCAAGACCATCCTGGTCAACAAGGTGAAACCCCGTCTCTACTAAAAATACAAAAAATTAGCTGGGCATAGTGATGCGTGCCTGTGATCCCAGCTCCTCAGGAGGCTGAGGCAGGAGATTTGCCTGAACCCGGGAGGCGGAAGTTGCGGTGAGCTGATTGCGCCATTGCACTCCAGCCTGGGTAACAAGAGAGAAACTCCACATAAAAAGAAAAAAAAAAAAAACAGAAATCTTAGAAGATGAATCGGCTGTTCACAGAATACTTTTCTTCAGTGATTAAACCTCTATGAATAGCTACGTTAATTCTGGGAAGTGCCATTAATTTCTGTAGTAAGTCACGACCTGATTACCTGTCTATTCAAATATTGTTTCATTTACATTTCTATAGACCTAAGGATACGTGAAGAGGATATTAATTTTAGAAGGAGGTTCAGTTGGATTTTACGTTCAGCAAATGAGATCCCCACATCTTGACTTAGAGTCTAACTGCCCTCCACTTTCAAGCATTTGCTTACTTGGCCAATGGGTAAAATGTTAAAAACCTTCAAACCAAGAAACCAAATGTATTGTTCAGATATTGATCATTTTTAAGCAATTAACTCATTACAGGGCTTACTCTGAAAGCAGCCAGAATGACTCTAACTGTGTACCTATTAATTTAGCTTTGGTGAGGGCAGCTGGATGACCGTGAGGCAGAGGACGGCTCCCAGTGCTTTCCTCTCCCATTGCCTCCAACTCCCCCACATTCTGTTCTGTCCAGGGGTGACAGATGCCGAGTTCTTCAGGGTTGCATTCCCAACTCAAGAGCAACACTGCATGTGTTAAGGCCAGGGCCCTACTATAAATCACATTATAATATGAGTTTAGCCAAAATGACTCTCCTTGACTTTTCTGCCTTTCAAATTGGAAATGTTATTCTTCCCCAGTCTCTTCCTAATATTAAGGTGAGCAGAAACTTGCATTATGCCTCCTTGACACAGCCTGGTGTGCTGGAGCAGAGGGAAGGGGATTCTTTTTGCCATAAAATGTATCTTGCTTATGTATTTATTTGGGATCAATTCTCCTTGTAGCCTTACAGTTTTTCATCCTCTGAGGTAATAGGGTGGCTCTCCATGGGTCCCCTTGTTGCCATGGTGATGCGCCCCATCTTCCTGTTGGTGCTTCTCTACTTCAGCAAGTCCCTTCCTGTTATTGTCCTGGGAAATATGCCTGGAGCTTCTTCAGAGCTAAGAAATGGTACCCATCATTCCTGTCATCTCATCACCATTGCGGGGTTTGTGAGTGAGCTTGGAGTCTGAGTTGCGCAGCTGCCCTAAGGGAACTGTGAAGAATAAGCCCCGAGGCAGCAGCAGGAGTGCAGAAGAGGCTTCCACCTCTCCCTCATCCCAAACTTGGGCTGCTGGGATGCGGAGGAGACCCCAAGCAGCTGTGCCTTGTTTGGACATTAGTGTAAGGACCCAACCACTCAGCCTTTATTTGTTTCAAAACAGAACTTTGAGCATCCTAGTAGCTCAGAATATTTTTAAAGATAACCCACTTGACTAAAATTGCCCTGTGTTCGCTTTATTGTGTTTCTCCTCCCACAGGAGTAAGATGGAGAAGAGTTTTTTGGAGCTACTTGAGTTTAATATTCATGTGTCTGCCAGTGTTTATACGAAATATTACTTTGACCTGCGTGCCTTGGCATACGACCATGACCTGTGTTTTCTATTTAGTTTTCTTCGCAAAGATAAAGCAGAGAGATTGAAGGTAAGGCTGTGAAGTCACTTAGTGGAGTTTCCCATTGGCCGCAAAAGCCAACATCTGTGACAAAATCATATTAAGTAGTGATTAGGAAAATGAAAGCCTTAAAATTAACAGACCAAAGTGCTTATTTTTTTGGCATCATATTTCAAGTCTTTTACACATTATACAAGAATCATCATCATCATTATTATTATTAATATTACTATTATTATTATTCTTTTAGGAGAAGGAGTTTCGCTCTTGTTGCCCAGGCTGGAGTGCAATGGTGCGATCTCAGCTCATTGCAACCTCTGCATCCTGGGTCCAAGGGATTCCCCTACTTTGCCTCCTGAGTAGCTGGGATTATGTGCAGGCACCGTGATGCCCGGATATTTTGTATTCTCATTAAAGACAGGATTTCTCCATGTTGGTCAGGCAGGTCTCGATCCCTGACCTCAGCTGATCTGTCCACCTTGGCCTCCCAAAGTGCTGGGATTACAGGGATGAGCCCCTGCACCAGGCCATGGATCTGTATTTTAAAACGTTATTGATATTCTCACTCCTTTGACCATAATTCAGAATAATTTTTGTTAAATTTAATCTGTTCTTAATGAGTTTCTTTTTATTTTCTACCTGCATTTTTCTTTTTATTTTAATCTGTTCTTAATGAGTTTCTTTTTATTTCATGAATAAATACAGTTGTATTCCTAATTATATCTAAATAGACAATGCACTTACTGCTCTTGACTGTCTTTTACTTCAGCAATTTACAATGTCGTGTCCTTGTCTATTCTGTATATCTCGGTGCAGTCCCAGGAGTTTATCGGACAAAGCAGTAGTGGCTGAGAGACTTGTGCTTAAACTGTATAAGGTGCCAGTGTTTCAAGTACTAGGTGTAGGAACGACATGAGCTTTCAGTGAAAATGGCTTCATGGGACAATGTAAGATTTATGGTTTATGACTCTTGGTGAGTACACAGGGAAATTCCAACTGAGACAGACACATTTAAAACTGGCATTGTCTCTGGTGTCTCGGTGGTACTTTGGAATAATACATTTCTCTACCACAATGTGCAAGTAAAGTAGCACCTTGTGGTGCTTCAATCATTAGACTTCTTGGGTGTTCTCAAGCAGCCCAGCATGCACCTGCCTCATTAAAATCTGCTTGGAGTGTGTAGTAACTACTAAGGATTCGGTAGAATTTGAATCACTGAGTAAGTTGATTGTTTGGCACAAGTGTATGTTGATTATGCTGAAGGAACAAGTGCACAGGTAACAGATAATATTGTTACAAGCTTGTCACAATACTCTGAAAATCTTTTGGAGCCCTATTTTATTTTTTATGTGACAGTATCACCAAGCAATGAGCCCAACTTTCAACCTATAAAGTAAGTTTGTCTTGCCTCTGGCAATCTTTTCATAGCTCTTAAAGGAGACTACCTTAGTGAATGGGCAGGGAGTTGCATCCTCAGAACCTGGCACTGTAAAACTCAGCCAAAGCAGCTACAAGGGAAGCCTCCAAAGGAATCTCTATGTGTGGTTTCTCATCAATGATGCCTTTTTAAAAATGTTGGAGCCTTTTTAAAAATTGTACCCATTTTCTCTTTAATTGACTTTCCTAGGCTATGTCACCACCATGTGAATACAAAGACTTGCACAAAGATGTCGCCACTGTGAGAAGGGCCGCCAGCATGGATTTCATCGCTATTCGGCATTCTAATGCCATCTTACCTTAAAGACAGAAATTAGCATTATAAGATCCTGGACTCGTCAACTGTAAAGACTACAAAATATCACTTCTATTGCTGAAAAAGTCCAGGAAAATTAGGATCTTCTTTTTTTATATTTTTTTTTAATTTTTTTTGTTGTCGTTGTTGCTATTGTTGATTTTGTTGTTGTTGATTAGGATTTTCATAGAGCACAGATTTCTTCAGATAACCATACTGTGAAGCTCGGTGATGGTGGCATGAAGAGTGGGTGCCAGGTGCTACCTAAACTTCTTGTTCCACTGAGTCCAGATGGCATTCCTAGGGCACTACCTTCTTGAACAACTCTTGGGGAAGACTACTGTCACATGGACACACCACATCCCAGTGCAGAGTCAACAGTCACCCACAGTCCCAAGCAGGTGACAATCTGAACTGAGCTGGAATTCAAAAAACTATAGAATTGGCCCCAGATTTGTGAGAGTGCCTGGGTTTGGATCTCTGTCCACAGAGGCACTGAATGCACGATGGCCCGAAACAACAAGTGTGGGAAGATAGAATGCATGGGGACAAGGCTGTCATTACTCCAAGTTCCATGGGGGCTCAGGCCTGTTCATCTCGTCTTTGAAGGGAATCTGTACATGTGAAATGAGGCTCCCACCTCATGGTAATAAAGGGAGAGACGAAATCAGCTCATCTTCCCCCAGGCCCATACTGGTCATACCAAAACACAGAGTCTTGCTGTGTTGCCAGGCTGGAGCACAGTGGCGAGATCTCCAGTCCCTGCAACCTCTACCCCCCGGGTTCAAATGACTCTCCTGCCTCAGCCACCCAAGTGGCTTGGACTACTGGCATGAACCACCAACCCAGCTAATTTATATATTCTTAGTAGAGACAGGGTTTCATCATGGTGGCCAGGATAGTTTTGATCCCTTGACCTCGTGATCTGCCTGCCTCAGCCTCCCAAACTGCTGGGATTACAGGTGGGAGTCACCGTGCCCGGCCTCTTGCATTTACGTTCACAATAAAGTGGTTTGGAATATTCCACTGTTGATTTGTGATTTCCTCCTCCAAACATAGTCTGTGGCTCTGTATACATAACTGAATATTTTCATGTATCGATATTTTGTGTCTGAAGATGAAATATTAAATGAAACATGTTAAAATGTTTCATGCAAAGCCTTCGGTGCTTGTAGCGTCTACTCTTTGGTGAATACACAAATTCATCTATTTTAAATATTAACATTTGTATTAGATGTGATAATGATATTTTTTTTCTCAGCTTCACTTGTTAGATAGTTACGTATGTTCTTTCATAATTAATGATATTGTATCTGATATTTGATGTAAAAAACTCCTAGAATATTTGGAATTGATAATTGAAATTAAACAGCAAAATGAGAACTGCTGAAACCTAGTGATAATGTACTTATGATGGGTTTATTATCTATGATCTCTTTCATTATTAATTTTTAAAGTTTCCGTGGAAAACTGTACTAAGAACTTAAAATTGTCTATAAAACCCTTCGTGCCCTGCGCTTTAGCTCCAATGCATAATGAATAAAGGAAAATGGATTTTCCTTCAGGAATTCTGCTGGACTCTTCCTTTCTTTTCCCTTTAACCTGGGGGCAGGGTCTTCAGGTCACCATGGGGTGAGGTGACCATGAATGGCGTCCCTAGAACTGCCGCTGGGAGGAGTGTGTATGTGGAGATGGGTTTCGTGGTCACGTTTCTTCCTCGGGTCTTTCTGGTTGTGATGGTGGCTTTGAGGATGGTTTCTGAGGATCCTCTCCAGGGGATTCCTCCACCTTTGGTGTCTCCCTTGGGGGAAGGCCCGAGAATATCTGGAGAGGGATTCCTAGGGTCACCCCTGTGTGACGGAGGTGCCTTGTGCGGGTCCAGAAAGCCGCGTTTTTGGGGCGGTGGAGCCTCATCTCCCATGTAGGGTGGGCGGGATGTCTGAGGGAGTGCTGGAGGAAAGCCCTGTGTGTCGTGGTCGCTGTGCAGTCTCAGTACAGCCCTAGACCTGGGGAAGTCATGATGGAGACTCAGAGGTGCTTGGGGCAGGGAAAGGGGTAGCCGAGGCAGTCACCAAGGTGTGACAGCATCGCTGATGCCAGGAGGCAGTTTGGGGAGGGGTCTTTGGAGGGGAATAATTGTGGAGTCTCCACAGGCGGGGAAAGTGTGAGGGTGCTCCAAGGCTGGAGGTCAATGCGGGGGTAGGTGGAAATAACCTAGGGAAGCTCTCAGGAGAGTAATGGGCCCCACAAGCGTTGGGGTGGAAGGAAGGCGCCTAAACAGGTCCTGTCTTGCAGGGCCCTTCTGCAGGGTGTCTCAGAGATGGATCTCTGGGGCTCCTGAATTCACCGATACCCTGGGTGGGGTGTTTTCCAGGGTCAGACCTTTCCAGGTCCTGGAGCAAGGAAATGAAACTGGCTTCTTCCTCCCCACCGCCTGGTTGCTGCTTGGCAAACAACCTTCGGGGAGTGCCATGGCTCCTGGCATTCCCTGACAGGCCACAGAAGCGGCTCAGGGCTGGGCCCAGATCAAGGGGTCCTCTTAGATATTTATATTTGATGTTGAAAGTGACATGGGAATAAAGGCTTCATCTGCGCTTTTGTTTCTAGTCTCAAACTCCATTTTGCTGTGTCATCTTCAGCAACATTTCCCTCTTAGGGCCTCATATTTCCTATATATTTTGGGGGAAATCTGGAGTTTGGAACATGAGTTACCTGTATCAGGACTCAGTATAACATCTATAAATGGCTGGTAGGACATGAACCAGACTTAATTTATTTATTTATTTATTTACTCATTTATTTATTTATTTAGAGATGAAGTTTAGCTCTTGTTCCATTGCCCAGGCTGGAGTGCAGTGGCAGGATCTCAGCTAACTGCAACCTCCATCTACCGGGTTCAATAGATTCTCCTGCCTCAGCCTCCCAAGTAGCTGAGATTACAAGCACATGCCACCACCCTCCAGTTATTTTTTATCTTTATTTTTATTGTTTGTATTTTTAGTAGACACGGGTTTCACCATGTTGGCCAGGCTGGTCTCAAACTCCTGACCTCAGGTGATCCACCCACCTCAGACTCCCAAAGTGCTGGGATTACAGACATGAGCCACCACTGCCAACGAGGGCATGAACCAGATCCATGACACTCAAAATGTGCTCCACTAGCCAGCACTCACCTCACCTGGGAGCTTATTAAAAATACAGAAGAATCAGGTGAGGTGGCTCACCCTTGCAATCCCAGCACTTTGGGAGGCCAAGGTGGCCGAATCACTTGCGGTCAGGAGTTCAACATAGGCCTAGCCAACATGGAGAAATCCCATCTCTACTAAAAATATAAAAAAATCTTAGCCAGGTATGATGGCCGGCGCCTGTAATCCCAGCTACTGAAGAGGCTGAGGCAGCAGAATCTCTTGAACTCGGGAGGGAGCCACAGAGTGAGACTCCACCTCAAATCAATAAATATTTTTAAAAATTAAAAATAGCAAAAAAATAAGAAAAATAAATAAAAAATAGCTTTCTTGTCGTGGCCTGCACACTGTGGGCTCGTGGGTCTCTGAGACCTGAAAATTGAGTGTTTTCACACCCCAGGGGCTTCCTCTGGCAGCTCTGCAGCTGTCACCATGCCACAGAATGAATATATTGAATTACACTGGTAACGCTATGGATACCATTTGGATGACAGTGAGAAAAAGAGAAAGAAGGAAAGTCCTGAGGCTCATCAACGTTCAAAGAAGGCAAAGAAAATGATTGGTCTGAAAGCTAAGCTTTACCATAAACAGTGCCGTGCTGAGAAAATACAAATGAAAAAGACTATCAAGATGCATGAAAAGAGAAACACCAAACAGAAGAATGATGAAAAGACTCCACAGGGAGCAGTATCTGCCTATCTGCTGGACAGAGCGGGGCAACCTCAAGCTAAAGCACTTTCCAGTATGATTAAACAGAAACGAAAAGAGAAGGAGGGAAAATGGGAAGTCCCTCTGCCTAAAGTATGTGCCCAGGGAGAAACAGAAGCATTGAAAGTTATTCGAGGGCCAGGCATGGTGGCTCAGGCCTGTAATCCCAGCACTTTGGGAGGTCAAGTGGGTGGTTCACAAGTTCAGGAGTTCAAGACCAGACTGGCCAACATGGTGAAACCCCATCTCTCCTAAAAATACAAAAATTAGCTGGGTGTGGTGGCAGGCGCCTGTAATCCCAACTACTTGGAAGGCTAGGCAGAGAAGTGCTTGAACGCGGGAAGCGGAGGTCGCAGTGAGCCAAGATGGTGCCACTGCACTTCAGACTGGGTGACAGAGCAAGACTCTGTCTCAAAAAAAATTAAAATTAAGGAAAGAAACAGTGGGATTATCCTGGGAGTACAATGGAAAGAAACCCTAATACCACAGTTATACAGCAGACCTAAAAGCAATCAGTCTTCATTAGACGTCAAAGAACTCTATGAAAACTATTCTAAAGACGAATGTGGATACCATAAACTATATGGTTAAAAACTTAAAAGTACAAGCTCTGAGGTAAAGCAATGCATTTTTTTAATCAAAAGGCAAAAAGAACCCACAAAAATCAACTATATAAAAGCCATGTTCCATAAAGGAACGTATAGCACTTTTACACAATTAGCATGTAAGAAATGATGCATGATGCTTGCTTTTCTTCTTATAATTTTTGTATTTTTAGTATAGATAAGCTTTCACCATGTTGGCCGGGTTGGTCCTGAACTCCTGACCTCAAGTGATCCACCTGCCTCAGCCTCTCAAAGTGCTAGGATTACAGGTGTGAGTCACCGCACCTGGCTGGCAAATAAAGAACAAGCTTTCTGAGTAACACAAGCAAACCTCCCACAGTTAATTCAGAGTTGAGGACCACTTACACTGCCGAATTCACGCTCAATCACTTTAGATTCTTGAAAGGTACAGGTGATAATCATGTCTCCTTTGTTTTTTCCTTAACTAAAATCGAACCTGTCATTTATGAACTTCTTTTCTTATCAGCCTTTGCCTATTAACTTATATTAAAGAATAATCTGGGCTACGCACAGTGCCTCACGCTTGTAATCCCAGCACTTTGGAAGACCGAACAGGGGTGGATCACGAGGTTGGGAGTTTGCGACCAGCCTGATCAACATGATGAAACTCCGTTTCTACTAAAAATACAAAAAATTAGCAGGGCATGGTGGCGCGTGCCTGTAATCCCAGCTACTCAGGAGGCTGGAGCAGGAGAATTGCTTGAACCCGGGAGGCCGGGGTTGCAGTGAGCCAAGGTCACGCCACTGCACTCCAGCCTGGGCGACAGAGTGAGACTCCGTCTCTAAAAAAAAAAAAAAAGAACAATTCGAAAACTAAGTTGAGGTTTAATTTCTTTCCCTTTTTTCCTTCTTTCCTTCTCGCAATAAAAAATCGGGAGGTTGTTATTTGACTATACTTACCAAAACCTTATAGTCACTGAAAATTATAAGTTAAAATACTAATAAGCAATTATAATTTCCTATTGTTTCAACTATTTTTTCTTACCTTTACAGGAACTCTACATTTTAAATATTATTAAATTTTAAATTATACATTTTATGAACTAGTATGTCATTTAGAAATTCACTTTCGCTTCTATAGTTTTTATTATTAAAAATTTATTTTTCAAATTTTTTATTTTTCTAAATTTTTAGTAGAGATGGGGTTTCACCATGTTGGCCAGGCTGGCCCTGAACTCCTGACCTCAAGTGATCCACCTGCCTCAGCCTGTCAAAGTGCTGGGATTACAGGCATGAGTCACCACGCCTGGTGACTGGCGAGGTCACTGCTCACTGCAGCCTCCGCTTCCCAGGCTCAAGCAGTCTTCCCACCTCAGCATCCCAAGCAGACGGGACAACAGGCACGCACCACTGAGGCAGCAAAACAGGATCTGGAGGCGGGGAACATAAAGTCGATCTCACACTTGGGCTGTAACAGGAAATATCCTCTCCACAGAGAACAGGCCAAGTAAATGGCTCTGTAACCTTACCGTTTCTCTGAAAACGTGGCGATGTCTCCACTTGTCCGGGGTGCATTCCAAGGGAGTTCTGCCATATTCTGCGAGCAACTGGGGTCCGATCTAAACTTTTCATGGGAAAAGTACTGCGGTCGTGGGATGAAGTTACGTAGGAGTAAGGGGGAAAACCACGTCGCCGAAGTGACCGGTGAAACTGTCCTACAGCCCCTGGTCCGTGCGGCTCGGGCCGGGAATCTGCGGCGCAGGTGGCGGCTCCTGGTGCTGCAGCGGGCTCGGGGCGGCGGCGGATGCGGCGGAGGCGGAGGCCAAGGTGATGCGCAGCCGCTGGAAGCCACTGGAAACCGCTGGGCGGGCGGCAGGGCACCTCCAGGCCGGCCGCCAGCTTGGCCTTGTTGGCGCGGGTTCGGCGCTGGAGGTGCACGAGCAGCTGCGGCTGGCCGCGGCGGAAGTGCGGGCTGCGGAAGTGGTGGAGGGGCCGGTTCCGCCGTCCCGCCGCCCCCCGGCCCCGGCCCGGACCCGGCCTCGGCCCGCCCTGCACCACCTTGTGGAAGCCGGAGACGTTGAGCTGGCGGATGAAGCTGGTGAAGTTGGTGGTTTTGAAGAGCCCAGGCTCGGCCCCGGCCCCGCGGCCCGCCGCCGCCCCCCGGCCCGGGCGGGCTGAGCAGCTCCACCTCGAAGAGCGGCTGGTGGATGAGCAGCCCCTCGCCGCCGCCGTCCCAGCGGGTGGACCGTTACCACGAGCTGTTCACCAGACGCCACCGTTCGGCGGGGAAGTTGTTGGGCTTGATGGGGATGGAGAGCGGCGCCTCCTGCATCGCCCCGCCCGGCCCGGACCTCGCGCCCACCCACCCAGCCTACCTCTCCCTCCCCGTGCTCGATTCCCGCCCCCGACCCCCGCCGCGGCCTTCGCCTCGCCCTGTCTGCTTCTGCCTGCCCGGCCGCCGCGGACCCCATGAATGTCTTTTGACAAGTGTCCGTTCTTGTCTTTTGTCCATTTTTTAATGGAGTTGTTTGTTTTCTGATTAAAATTGTGTTAATTTCTTTATAGATTCTGGATGACACTTTTGTCAGGTGCATCGTTTCTAAAATTTTTCTCCCATTCTGCAGGTTGTCTGCTTACTCTGTTGACAGTTTCTTTTGCTGAGCACAATCTCTTTAGCTTCCTTAGGTCCCATGCGTGTATGTTTTCGTTGCAATAGCTTTTGGAGACTTAGTCTGGAAAAATTTGCTGTGGTTTATGTCCAGAATGGTATGTCCTGGAGGGTTTTTGTTTAGGATTTTCATAGTTTTCGATTTTGTAATGTAGGTCCTTAATTCATCTTAAATTGATTTTTTCTATGATAAAAGGAAGTGGTCCAGTTTGAATCTTCTGCATATGGCTAGCCAGCATAGTTTGAAAAGTTGGGTAGTGTGTTGCCTCTAGCTGTATTCTTTTTGTTTAAGATATCTTTGGCTATTCGGACTGTTTTTCGGATTTACATAAATTTTAAAATACTTTCTTTTCTCATTCTGTGACAAATGACTTGGTAGTTTGATATAATAGTATTGAATCTGTAAATTACTTTGGACAGTGAGGCCATTTTGACATTATTTCTTCCCATTTACGAGCATAGAATGTTTTTCCATTGGTTTGTATCATCTCTGGTCTCTTTCTCTTTCGTTCTTTCTTTCCTTCCTTCCTTCCTTCATTCAACTTTCCTTCCTTCCTCCCTCTCTCTTTCTTCCTTCTTTCCTTTCTTTTTTCTCTTTCTTTCCTTCTTTCTTTATTTCTTCTTTCCTTCTTTCTTTTCTTTCCTCTTTCCTTCTTTCTTTTCTTTTTCTTTCTGATGGAGTTTCACTCTTTTTCCACAGGCTGCATGGAGTGCAATGGCATGATCTCAACTCACTGCAACGTTCACCTCCCAGGTTCAAGTGATTCTCCTGCCTCAGCCTCTCGAGTGGCTGGGATTACAGGTATGCACCACCACACCTGGCCAACTTTGTATTTTTAGTAGACATGGCATTTCTCCAGGTTGGCCAGGGTGGTCTCGAACTCCTGACCTCAGGTGATCTGCCTGCCTCGGCCTCCCAGAGTGCTGGGATTACAGACAAGAGCTACGGTGCCCAGCCATCATCTCCAATTTCTTACGGCAGTGTTTTTTGATTCTCACTGTAGAGATCTTTCACCTCCATGGTTAGTTGTATTCCTAGGTATTTCGTTCTTCTTGTGGCTGTTACGAGTGGGGGTGCAGAATGGATTTGCCTCTCAGCTTGGACATTGTTGGTGTATAGAAATGCCACTGAGGAATACCATTTAAGAATTGCCACCTAGTTTTTGACAGTGGTTGAACTAATTTACACTCCCACCTGCAGGATATACATGTTCCTTTTTCTCCATAACCTTGGAGAGAAAAAAATGCCACGTTTTGTACAATGCTTTTGTATCCTGAGACTTGATAATCACCTGAAGTTATGTATCTGTTCTAGGAGCCTTTGGGCAGGGACTGAAGGGATTTCTAGGTATGGAATCATGTTGTTACATTGTTTGTGAAAAGAGATATTTCACTTCCTCTCTCCTGGTTGGATGGCTTTTCTTTCTTTCTCTTGCCTGCTTGCTCTGGCCAGGACTTCTGGTACTGTGTTGAATAGGATGACAGTCGACATCCTAGTCTTGTTCTGGTTCTCTGGGGAATGGTTCCAGCTTTTGCCCATTCACTATGATGGTGGCTGTGGGTTTGTTATAGATGGCTCTTACTATTTTGTGAGATGTTTCTTCAATCCCTAGTGTTTTGAGGATTTTTAACATGATAGATGCTGAATTTTATGGAAAGCCTTTCTGCATCCTTTGACATGACCATGTGGATTTTGGTTTTAGTTCTCTTTATGTGAAGAATCACATTTATTGATTTGCATATGCTGAACCAGCCTTACAGGAATAAAGCTTCCTTGTTCATGGCAGATTAACTTTTTGATGTGTTGCTGGATTTGGTTTCCCAGTATATTGTCGAGGTTTTTCTTTCCTGTTTTTGAGATAGAATCTCAGTCTTGTCGTTAGACTGGAGTGCAGTGGCACAATCTCTGCTCACTGCAACCTCCGCCTCCCAGGGTCAAGTAATTCTCCTGCCTCAGCCTCCCAGGTACCTGGGACTACAGGTGTGCGCCACCACACCCAGCTAATTTTCTGGTGTTTTAGTAGAGATGGGGTTTCACCATGTTGGCCAGGATGATGTTGATCTTCTGACCTCGTGATCCACCTGCGTTGGCCTCCCAAAGGGCTGGGATGACAGCTGTGAGCCAACCCGTCTGGCCTTTGTTGAGATTTTTTCATCTATGTTCATTAAGATAATGGCCTGAGATCTTCTTTCTTCATTGTATCTTTGCCAGGTTTCAGTATCAGGATCATGCTGGCCTTGTAGAGGGAGTTAGGGAAGAGTTTCTTCTCACTGTTTGAACAGTTCCAGCAGAAGTGGTATCAACTCTTTTTTATACATCTGGTAAAATTCAGATGTGAACCCATTTAGCCCTGGGATTTATTTTGGTTGATAAACTGCTACTGCCTAGATTGCAGAGCTCATTATTGGTCTTTTTTGGGATTCAATCTCTTTTTCATTGTGTCTTGGTAGGGTGCATATGTCCTAGGAATTTATCAAATTTTTCTCGATTTTATGTGCATACAGGTGTTCATAATATACTCTGATGTTGTTTGTATTTCTTTGGGGTTAGTGGCGATATCCCTTTTGTTGTTTTTAATTGTATTTATTTGGATCTTCTCTCTTTTCTTTATTAGGCTAGCTAGTGGTCTATTTTATTAATTGTTTGAAAAACAAGCTCCTGAATTCCTTGATATTTTGAATGGTTTGTAACATCTCAATTTCAAAAGGAGACTGAAAAGTTAGGGCAATTATAATCAAAAAGAACAAAAGTGGGGGCATCACGTTACCCGACTTCAGATTATACTACAGTAACCAAAACAGCATGGTACTGGTACAAAAACAGACACATAGCCCAATAGAAAAGAATTCAGAGCCCAGAAATCAGGCTGCATACCTACAATCATCTGATCTTTGACAAAACTGAAGAAACAAGCAATGGAGAAATGATTTTCTATTGAATAGAGAGTGCTGGGATAAGTGGCTAGCCATATGCAGAAGATTGAAAGTGGACCCCTTCCTTACAGCATTTACAAAAATTAACTCAAGATGGAATAAAGACTTAAATGTAAAACTCCAAACTGTAAAAATCCTGGAATACAATGTAGGCGATACCATTCTCAACATAGACAGAGACAACGATTTTATGATGACGATACCAAAAGCAAAAATTGACAAATGGGATCTAATTAAACTAAAAGCCTCGGTACAGCAAAAGAAACTATTAACAGAATAAACAGACAGCCTATAGAATGAGAGAAAATCTTTTTCAAACCACAGCTGACAAAAGTCTAATGTTCAGCATCTATAAGAAACTTAAACAAATTTATAAGAAAAAACAAACATTATAAAGTGAAAAGAGGTCATGAACAATTTTTCAAGAGAAGACATACTTGTGGCGAACAAGCATAGGAGAAAAAGCCCAATGTCAGTGATCATTAGAGAAATGCAAATCAAAATCACAATGAGATGCTATCTCACACCAGTTAGAATGCCTATTACTAAAAAGTCAAAAAATAACAGATGCTGCAATATTTTAGAGAAAAAGGAATACCTATGTCCTGTTGGTGGGAGGATAAATTAGTTCAACCATTGATGAAAACTGTGTGACAATTTCTCAAAGACCTAAAAGCAGAACTACCATTCGACTTAGGAATCGTATTGCTGGGTATATACCCCACAGAATAGAAATCATTCTGTGGTAAAGACACATGCACGTGTATATTCATTACAGCACTATTCACAATAGGAAAAGTGAAATCAATCTAAATGCCTCTCAATGGTAGACTGAATAAAGAATATTTAGTATGTATATATTATGGAATAGTATGCAGTTAGGAAAAAGAATAATACTATGTCCTTTGCAAAAACCTAGATGGAGCTGAAGGTCTTTATCCTTAGCAAACTAACACAGAAACAGAAAACCAAACAGCACATGTTCTCAATTATAAGTGGGAGCTAAATGATGTGAAGACATATAGAAGAAAAACACACTCTAGTCCTTACTGGAGGGTAGAGACTGGAAGGAGGGAGAGGATCGGGAAAAATACCTACTGGCTACTAGGCTAGAAACTGTAGAAAATTAAGGTTGAGCTCTAAAACTGTTTTCCATGGTGTCGAGATGTAACTTTCCCATGTCATACTATGTGCTGTTTCCCATGTTTTCATACGGTGATGGATGGGGGTGTTGCAAGCATTGGGAAAAGAAAACTGAGATGTCTTAATGTTTCTGTGTTTCAGCAGTTGAATGTTTTTATTATTGATCTGTGTTGTTCTTTGTGTGCTTATTTGGTTAGTATTTCATATCACGTAGTGCTCTGTCTTCTCCAAAAAAGATGTGTATTTATCTTAGGAAAGAAATGCAAAGTGTGGTAAATACGATGGGTCATGAAGGTGCAGTGACACTGACTCCATCCTACCTTCAGGGATAAGCCAACCCTGAATGTGAAAAGAGACGCTATTTTTATTGCATAGTACCACACAGGGCTAGAGCTTCCCAGAACCAGCTGGGGATTGTTTCCTAGACCCAATGTTGTTTACTGTTAAATCTTGTGGCTTGAGACATCTTCTAATTGAATTCGATATTTTAGTGTAGGTTACTATCTTTGACATACATCATTGAATAAAATGCAGGATATGTATTTTAATTTTTTTAATTTACCACTTCATTTCAAGTTATTCTACCAAGCTCATGAAATATTTCGCTAATTGTCATAAAAGTGAGGTTATGGCACATGCATTCTAAGATTTAATACATTGTTTCTACGGGAGGTTGAAATACAGTATACTGAATCTTAAATATTATAGAACTTTTAAAGAATTTGGCTTAGTTGCAGAAGGCTGTGGTATATTTAAGAATTTTATGTATTCTACATTACTCCTTAGGAAATAGATTTTCACACCTGGTGTGCTGGCTCACGCCCATAATCCCAACACTTTGGGAGGCTGAGGCAGGAGGATTGCTTGAGGCCAGGAGTTTGAGACCAGCTCAGGCAACAAGGCGAGACCTGGGTTCTATGAAAAAATAATCAAATAGGGAACATGCTTTTGAGATAATAGAAACATTTGATTCTCTTACATACCACACTGAGACTAATTGAAGATAAAAAAAAAAAAAACTGATTCTGGAGATAACACAGACAAATCAGAACACATTGATTTCTGATGTGACAGTCAGTGTTCGATGAAACTGTTTATAGAAAGTAAAGCCAAAGTGCCTTATTTTACGGGGATACCTTTTAATAACCCAACTGTTAGACGAATAAAGCTTTTTTAAAAACTCAAAGCAAATGTTACTAATCATTTGGAGTCTGGACTTCCCAGTTCACAGGGTTACTTCTAACATGTAGAGCACATGCAGCCTTCTGATCAATCGAGAGTGAGGGGACTGCCCCTGCCAGAGTTCAATTCAGCCCGAGGACCCCATGGCAGCCCAAGGTCTTGGTTCATGCTGTGGAAACAATACGGAATTTATTCACTCAGTAAACATTCACTAGGGTTACAGTCATTTTAATATAATTCATCGTAAGGTGATGATCTCTAGGAACGTCATCACAGTGGAGCAACCTGAAAGCTCCCAGCAGCCAGCAATGAATGAAAGGTAGGGGCGGGGCTGCCAACAGGGTGGGGCCTGGTGAGCCACGTGCCTGGGCTCCCCCATCACAATGTGGGTAGGGCGCCTCGTGGAGGAGACTGTGCCTGATTGGTTCCTGGGCACCAGGTTGGTAGGGCAACCTCCTTCAGTTGGTAGAAAACACTGGAAGGAGGAACTCCCTCTGCGCTGTCTTCTCCGAAATCTCCGCTCTCAGGCTTGTTGTATCTAGACCCATTTTAAATCAAGCAGGTTCCCTTCAGACCAGTCATCTCAGGGGAGGCAGCTGAGGCGGGGAGTGAGCTGTCAGTGGGGTGCGGCCCCCTAGCCAGGGGCTGGCCCTGCCAGCGTGCCTGTGTTTCAAAGAGGTGAAGTGCTGAACTGTGCGGACCGGGAGGCAAGGGAAGGTCCAAGTTGCTGGAGCGCACCCAAGGTGCCCCATGGGGAACACGCTGAGTTGTTGTTTGTGCCCCAGAGGCAGAGGCAGACGCAGGCGAGGTCTGCGTAGGTGGCCTGAGGATCTGTCCTTCGGCTCTGACATCAATGGGGCGGTGGCAAGCAAAGGTCCAGGCCAACACAGAAGGAACAAGTCCAACACCGGTGCCAGACCCATTTGGTGCCCGTGCTGGCTGTGTGGGGCGGTGTCCGGCAGCTATGACCTCGACGAGGCAGTGTGGAGCACAAGTGCAGACCAAGGCAGAGAGGAGCAGAGGCCGAGCAGAGAGATCACGGTGCTCCCCAATGCCAGACCCAAGCAGAGCCAGCACAGGGTGCACTGGGCAGAACCGATCTGCAGCCATAACATCAATGAGAGGGAGGTGGCGAAAGCGCCAGACCGTACTGCTGTGGAGCCTGCCCTGCGGGATTTGGGAGCCGGTGACGGCCATGACCTGCAGCACATCAGGGACCAGGAGATGCCCAAAGGTAAGGCAATGAATGATGCTGTTTGCCCTCAGGCACGCCTCTGGCTGACACTCATACCAGTTCTCATTCCTCCCCCCAACCCACCCGAGGTATCCATGGCCTCGGGCTCCTCGGTCCTGGCCCTAGCCAGCTTTCCCAGGCCCATGCACCAGGCAGGAGGACTGGCCCTGCCTCGTGCCGGCCCCCACCCTTCATGCTTTTTCCCTGCTGCGTCTGGTGGTTTCTTTCTTCCTCCCTACCCCAATGCCCAGTTGTGGCCCCTTTCTCAGCCCCAGGCTGGATGAAAGCTAAGTTTTCCAAATAGAAAACGCATGCTACAGATTTCATTGCTGTAGAGGAAGTGTCTTATAGCTCTTCTGTTTACTTTGGTTGGTCTCTTAATTTATTTAAACGTTAGAATAATTAAGCTTCGTGATGAATGTGACTTTTGTAGCTGAAAGATATCGTTCTCTCAGAATATTAAAAAAATGGTGAAAGAATGAACAAAGATAGTATATGAATGAATTCTGCCTTTATACACAAAGCATGAAAGGACTTTTGAACGTCTTTGGTGGCGTAAAGTAAGCCTCTGAGTGCTTTCACACACCAGGTAGAAGATGGGTAGTGTTTGATGACAGCCCAAAATAGACTCTTCATTTCATTTTTGAGGATTGATAACACATTTACAGGTGTGTCTCATTTGACCCTGTCTCCACAAAAAAATGGTTAAAAAATAGCCGGTTATGGTGGCTTACACCCACAGTCCCAGCTGCAAGAGAATCTCTGGAGCCCAGGAGTTTGAGCCTTCAGGGAGTTATGCTGGCTCCATCTCACCATTGCACCACTCCAGCCTGGGCAACTGAGTAAGACTTTGTCTGTTTAAAAAATTGTTTTTGCCCAAGACAGCTCTTTGTTTTAAGACATTTGAAATATTGAGCTGGTGTCTGACCACAGTAATTGACCACAGCATCTCATCCTGCTTCAGATTTTCCCTGAAATGTGCTGGTAATAGCAGCCTAGAGGAAGGTGGTTATATTTGATAAGTAGAGGGAGGAAGGCATATATGTGATTCATCTGAAAGTTGCATCCGTTTATTTAGGTGCAAGTTTGAAAAAGAAGTTCCAGTCCCAGCCCGGTTTTACTCCACATGCATGGAGAGATTCTGTGATTTTTGTATTCTCCAGTAGAATTGGGACATTGGTGCCTTTATTTTCTTGACATTTATTACTAAAAGCTTTTCTCAAGACTGTAAAAGTGATTAAAATGGCTATGTCGCTTTAAAAAGAATCTTTTGTACTCACCTCACTTAGGACAGTGTTTCCTCTTCTTCCTCTAAAGGTCTTGCTTCTGACCGTCCAAGGGCAAGCACACTCTTCCTGAGAAAGTATCAAATGAGTGGTAAGACAATATTATTTCTGCTTTCAAAGAAAACCTAAACATTTTCTGTCTTGTATATAACAGAGAGTATTTAGAGAAACTCAGATATTAGTTAAAAATGTTCAACTTTTCATAGATTTACTTGTCTTATTTTCACATGTGATATAATTTCCTTTAGTTGTCACTGTTTTTGGAAACATACAGACTTTGTGTTTACACATTTGGTGACATTTTCACCAACACAATTAATTGGCCACATGATTTAGTGTAGTAGTCACGGATTTATGCCTTTTTCTTCATACGTCTTTGACATTTTTCCCTTGCTCTAAAGAGTATGTTTTAATAATGACTGATAGGATTTAGGCCACAGCTTGGATTTCACTTGAGCAAATCAAAAGAATCCATTGTTCTAGATTGGATCTGTGATGTTGGCCTCCTTTTTCACAGTGCTCTAACCACAGTCACATCCAAGTGGATGCTACAACTTTTTCATTGCAATGTAATAGAAACGTAACATGCCCTGTGCTGTTTTCCATATTAGCCTTAGTGTGTGAAACTAGTGTAAAGTTTCCATATCCTGCCTGTTTTAGGATGAGAATTAGAACTGTAGGATTTTTCTGTACTGTTGCTTATGTTTCATAATGTTCTGTTATCTTGCTCTATTTTCAAAAAGCCATACACCGTGTTTTTCAGTTAATTTTAACAACAAGAATACAAGAACTGTGGGTTCTAGAATAACATCAGAACTAATACAGCACAAGAGAAAGGGGTCGTTCACCTACATTTTCATAGTTTGTGTGGACATTGTCTGACTTGAGCTAGTAATTTCTGGTTAGGATTCTTAAATTTCTCAGTTTCTTCCAAGAGCCATGGGCTTCTCACACATAGAATGTACGGAAGTAGAAGAAAACCAATCCCCTGCCCCTGTCACTTCAGTGGTTAGAAATGTGTGTCAATGAGACCAATTCAACTTCAAAGGAGGAGGTATTGTAGGGAAGAAAGTGTGGCCCAAGTCCCTCTTTGGAGCTTTTATTCTTTGGACATTGGTAGAACAAAATGATTGTGTGTGCTGAGGATACCCTGTTCAGTTAGGTTGGCATACTCATTTTGACATTTAAGTTTAAGGTAGGCTACCTTTCAGTTGAGTAAAGACCCATTTATTTTATCAGTAATGTATGACTAGATGACCGAGAAGTCATTTGGGATGCTGCCAGATATTCTAGCGCATCTCACGATTGACTCCTGGCCAGAAACTGGTTCTTAGAGCTGTCAGCTATTAGATCCTGGTAATGAAAGTAAGCTATGTGTAAATAGAAAAGAAAACACTGCTGCATAGTGGTTCAGAAATACAATAGGTAAACGTTTTTATTAGCGAAATTTCTCATCTGTCCCAGATATTGGCATTTTTATGAAGGAATACTTGAGACGCGATAATTTATAAAGGAAAGAGGCTTTATGGGCTCACGGTTCTACAGGCTGTACAGGAGGTGTGGTGCTAGCATGTGCTTCTGGCAAGGGCCTCAAGAATCTAATGATCTTGGTGGAAGGTGAAGTCATCATTCACATGGTGAGAGAAGGAGCAAGAGAGAGTGGGAGGTGCTGCAGGCTTTTAAATCAGCAGATCAGGCCAGGTGCAGTGGCTCACACTTGCAATCCCAGCACTTTGGGATGCTAAGATGGGCAGATCACTTGAGCCTGGAGTTTGAGACCACCTTGGGCCAACAGAGTGAGACCCTGTGTCTATGAAACATTTAAAAATTAGCCAGATGTGGTGGTGCATGCCTGCACCCCCAGCTACTCTGGAGGGGAAGGTGGGAGGATCACTTGAGCCCAGGAGGTCAAGGCTGTGGTCAACCATAATCACGCCACTGTACTGCAGCCTGAGCATCAGAGTGAGACCCCGTCTCAGAACAACAACAGTAACAACAACAAAACCCCGAAAAGATCCTCCATGAACTCAAAGCAGGACCTCACTAATCACCAAGGGGATGGAACTAATGCATTCATGAGGGATCTGCCCCCGTGATCCAAAGACTTCCCCACCTCAAAACCTGGGGATTACATTTCAGCGTGCGATGTTGAAATGTAATCACAGACATTCCCTAATTTGTTTTGCCTTTCCTTATCTACACAAGGATTCTTTCATTTGAACGTAATAGAATATTTGTTAGGTCAAGAAGTAAAACTGTGTTTTCAAATTTTACACTCAGAGATTCATCATGCCAGATTATTTAAATGTTAAATTTTGTTTAAATTAAAAATTTTTAATTGATTTTTTATATAGCAATAATCAGATTTATCTTGTTTTATATAGTGATGATCGGATAATTAGCAACTACTTTTATTCTATGGTATTTTATTATACCAAAATTGATTAGATATATTTTTACCTTTAGTGCAAGAAAAGAGGAGAAGCTTTCGCATATATTCTGTAAGTAAACTTTCGAAAAGTTAAGAAATTAATTGTTTAAATTAAAAGTCGATCTGTCATGATTCCTTAGAAATGTAACAGGGACCCAGTGCTGTTAGCATGATCCTTTTTTGGTGAATTTTCTAACTCTTTTCTATTTTCCTAAGTGTCAGATTTATGCAGGAAAGTCTTTAACTTACTGTGCCCATTTTTAAGGCTGTCTGATTTTTAAGTTAAATTTAAATTGGTTGTGATATTGCCTGGGCAGTCCAAGCATGGCTGCTGGTTTTCTGGAAGCAGGGTTGGGAAGCAAGGTGGAGTTTCCCTTTGTGTGTGCCATTTGCTCCCATTTCCCAGGATTCAGCCCTGGTGGGTCTGAGCTCAGAAACCTTCAGGTGTAATATATCCAGGGAATACACATCCACATTCCTTCTAAGATGAGAGGATAGGTGGACCTGCGGTTCTAACCACAAACTTACTATTGACCTTGCTGGCTCTGTTGTGTTTCACCCTACCTTCCCAGGTACCATGTGCTATGATTTCGGAGACTGTGTTGGGTTCTTCAAAATACACGGCATTGCTTGTTTCTGTTCATGTCACTCCCTGTGGGCACCAGGGTTGTGCTTTTATGTCAGTTACCACTCCTCTATCTGCTTGCCACCTTGCAACATTGACTCAGAATCATCTGCTGTCAATCCTGTCTCCTGGTTCTGTGTATAATGTTTATTTTATGACTAACTCTCATGAGATTTCACAAGGAAGAGAAAATAAATTTGTGGTCAATCCATCATATTTAACCCACATTTAGAACCTATATGTAAGTGTAAATCTAAGTTTAATGGAACATAATTATGACCTTAATTCAGACAATTTTCTAGTTATACCTATTATAAGCATATTACACTTTTCCACTCAGGCCTTGTGTAGTAACTCTATTCAAACTCCATACCTGCCATGTGGTCCCATTGTTGTGCAACATAGATGGAGCCGATTTTGTTAGCACACAAAGTATTGGAAATTTTCAAGTTAGCTAAAAGTCATTAGTTATTTTAAAAACATCTATAACATGTCTTATAAAAAGTGGGGAGAAAACCGTGATCTCGAGGGCCGGGTGTGGTGGCTCATGTCTGTAATCCCAGCACTTTGGGAGGCTGAGGCAGGTGGATCTCTTGAGGCCAGGAGTTCAAGACCACACTGGCCAACATTGTGAAACCTCATCTCTACTAAAAATACAAAAACTAGCCAGGCGTGTTAGCACATGCCTGTAGTCCCAGCTACACAGGAGGCTGAGCCAGGAGACTTGCTTGAACTTGGAGGTGGAGGTCACAGTGAGTGATAGGAAATTTTAAATCAAAAAAACGGGGACAGATTTCACCTGAGGCTGTACCAACTAGTCTGTGTTTTGGTGCATTATTCCTGTTCTTTATATTCTCATGTATGGAATTTTCCTCAGAATTGACTTTTCTTATTTTAAAGTATTACGCTGCACTACCTCAACAGTAGTGACGTTAAGGGATACCTTCTTTCCCTTTGAATGAAAGTATCGGAATCAGTCCATTTTTATTTTTTATGCCGTATTTGTTTTTGAGACAACAAAAGTATACACATATAATCACATAACACTGTTAATGTAATCTATCACAGAATAGCTTAAGAAACATAAGAGTTCAGCTGGAGTTAAAACATTTCTATCTTAAAGGGTAATTTGGTCCTTCAAATAGTAATGTTGTTCAAAAACATCTTGGATTTTGGTTAAGAAAGAAGTGAATTTGCAGTGCAAAGCATCTGAAGCAGCAAAATGCTGTTGGACTGTATGGATACTTCGGATTATTGGCTACTGGCAATGTTTAAATGCAGCATAGGTTTATAAACAACCACGAGATCTTCTCTGTACCCTGCGTTTTTTTTCATACTGGCTGATTAGTAGTAGATCCAGCCCTGTTGTGTCTTTAATGAGTTTACGAGAGACCCTAATGGAAGAGTGTGATAACGTGATGCAAACAAGCATATTAAGAGGAGGAAGGAAAACTCATCTGAGTTAGTTTTTTTTTTTCCAGTTAAAATAATCAGTATTTTGTGGTTTTAAATAAAGCTGTTGTTCTTTTCAACTATTTGGTGATTGGCATTTGGCTACTGGGATTATTTTTAGGCAAGAGCACTTTCTCTCTCTCTCTCTCTCTCTCTCTCTCTCTCTCTCTCTCTCTCTCTCTCTCTGTCTCTTTCTCTCTCTCTCACACTTTCTTTTTTTTTAATTTGAGATAGAGTCCTGATCTGTCACCCAGGATGGAGTGCAATGGCACAGTCTCAGCTCACTCCAACCTCCGCCTTCAGGATTCAAGCAATTCTCTGCCTTAGCCTCCTGAACAGCTGGGATTACAGCCACCCAACACCACACCTGCCTAATTTTTGTATTTTTAGTAGAGATGGGGTTTCCCCATCTTGTCCAGGCTGGTCTTGAACTTCTGACCGTGTGATCCACTCACCTCAGCCTCCCAAAGTCCTGGGATTACAGGAGTAAACCACCTCACTTGCCCAGCAGGAACATTTACTTAACATAATTGAGGCAGTTTCCGTATTGACTATCGCACTCTCAACAAATGAATAGATATTTTTAAAGTATTTTAGAGATAGTTGATTTTCCACAGGGCTCAAAAGGTTCACTGTCATATCTCTGATAGCACTGTGGATGAATTTTCACTCATTTGTATCTGTAGGAAGATTTACTTTCCAAATTTTCACTGACTTGAATATTGGTCAAGCTCTTATTGAACTCCTTAATTTCTCCGACATTCTGTGCTCAGCAGCTGCATGTAGGAGAGAAGGGGTTCTCCCTCTCCTGGAGAGGCTCACTTTCTCATGAGGGGGATGCCCTGCAGGCAATTGTAGCATGCAACACACAGTGAATTAGACTGATGAGTACGCAAACCCAGAATTGTTTTGTGGTGTGGCTGCAGGCAAAGGGATCCCAGAAGGTGGATGAGGTCAAGCTTGCTGGGACAAGGGGGAAAGGAATAAATATTCCAGACAGAGAGCAGCACGAGTGAGGCAGGAATGTGCCATAATGTGCATCAAATAACTTAAAGAATGAAATCAATTAACTTTTGAAATGAATGCAGAGTATTCTCAGAAGTTCTCATTTGTGTAGTGTCATAGCAGTCTTATGTAAACATGAAGTGAAAGTTACATTCCAAAAGTTGTTTTCATCATCTGATTTGTGGATGTGAGAGAGTCTTAAAGCAGTACTTTTTGCATCCTCCCACAAGGAAACAGGCCCAGGGAGACCTATGGCCCCTCACTTGTTTGGTGACTGAGCAGCTCTGGCACACACACTCTCTGACTCTAACACACTGGTTCCATGGCACTCTCTCTTGAATGCACACACTTAGGATTAGTAAGGGAGTAAATGTAGTATTAGGTCTTCATTTACTGCAATCAAATGCTCTTGTGTCAATATTATTTAATGTATGATATTCTGTTGCAGTTAATGAATAACAGAAATAGAAAATCTCAGTGCTTTTTCCTGCATCAGAAAAAGAACATGAAATTCCATTATAAATGTTTCCCATTATTTATAAAGGGAATTTATAATAGTGGCTTGCCAGGTTTGATGATCAGTGTCATATCAAGGGCAGCATTTTATAACCCATTTTTCAAACATCATCTGTGACAATTAAGAGCCTCCAATGAGATTCCCATAGAGCTGCACATGATACCACACTCGGACAGGTCACGGGGTATGAAAAATACCTTAATGCTTTATTGTTTGACATTTTGACAAAGGGAAAAAACCCAAACTTGGGTAAGTTTATCCTTCCATGATGTCTTTATCTTCCTTCTTCTTCAGATACCTCCATGGCATCTTGATAGAAAATACAGCTCGTGTTCCACCATATTCCTGGATAACAGCACAGTCAGCAAGCCTGATCTCAGCCAAATATTAGGATGGTGAGTACAACGAGGTTGCCAAGGGCTGAGTGACAGACCCCCGTATGCTAAAAGCATCCCGGCCATCCACTGTTAGTTCAGCCATTTGGTTGCCCTTTTCAGCAGGCAGTTGTTGAAGCTGATGTCAGTGATATATGGATTTTTCAGGACCTAAGGATGAATTTTTTTAATCTTAGACACTGTGTGGTAAAAGGGAAAGCCAGTTAGCAAATAAGCCATCCCAGAATAAGTAATAAATAATTTTACATTTAACTGTAAAATGGGCGGTGCATGGAGTGTCACGTGAGGTTCGGTGGTTCTTCTCAGCATGTAACTTCAAATTCTGTGATCTTACAATTTGGAGATGACACTGTTGGAAGCACTATAGAAATATCTCTCTTAGATGCTAATAATGTTGTAAGGCCTACTTTTTACAACTCCAATTTGCCTTCTCAAATTATTCTCAGCCTCATTTTAAATGTTGAGGGTGAATGGAAGGACAGACCTTATCAAAGAAAAGCCTCTGTTTCCTGACACACAACATCTGTGGATGTCTTTGTAACACAGTAACATACATCTGAAGAGTTGTATTTGTTCATCCATATTTTCCTTAAACTAACGTGGAAGTACCTGTCATTAATATTGTGTGATGTGGTGTTACGCTGTGTGTTTAGTACTGCTTATTTTAGGAGAGCTACAAGTGTCATCGATTTTTGGATGTGTTATGCTGTTTACTAATAAATTTTCTGCTAATCATGCATAGGTGATTTTAAATTACTTTATTTGGTATAAAGCACATTCATTCTGTGCTTTTAGGGAAATAATGACAAGTGGGTGAGTAGGTGATGGTGAACTAAATCAGCTGAAATGCAGGGCCTAGCAACTTAAAAAGCAAAACACTACTGTCTGGCCTAAATGTAAGCATATGAACACATAGATATAAGTAACTTGCACAGAATGAAAGGTTCTATGGGCAGAAGGGCTAATCTCAGGGAGAATATGTCATTATTTATACCTAAGAACCATCTGCAGACGCAAGTCTTCTATCAGCCTTTTGCCTAGCATTTTGGTTCTCCTGTTTTTGCTGTAAAGCCAGAGGACTAAAACAAAAGAAAAGTGCTCACAGGATATTGTTTTGAATACAGGATTTCAGGGCCACTGAGAGGGTTCCCTCCCCCACCTTTAGAAATATATCTTCAAACCTAACAAATTATGTAATCAGTTCTTACAACATTTTTTTTCCTCCACAGTGTGACCATGGCAATATGTTACAACATAAAGCACAGGTGAGCTCTTTGAAACCTGTCTTGTTACTGCAGCTCATCACTTTGTGTCATACGAAACATGCTGTCAGGTCATAACTCAAGACATTATAAGCTGTAGAGTGCCTATTTTACAGTGCTACAGTAAATCGCTTGTGGGTTTTTTGGTTCGTAAGACTGTTTTAAATTATTAAGGGTTCCAAAGTGTATTTGTTTATGTCTTTGTTTGCAATTTATTTGTAAAGAAGCAGTAAAAAGATGCCCTAGCCTCATGCAAATATATAGTAGGAAAGAGGCGTATTTTTAAAGCTATCAGGTTACTGTGGGTATTCTTTAACCCCATCAAAACTCCAGAAGTGCTAACTAATTAAAATAGTCATAGGAGGATTGTACATATCAATGAATTCGTTCACTAATAGTCACTGATCTTTCTTGTACAATAAATGGATCTGTCCCCTCACTGGCTTTTACAATATTATGCACTGGCTACTTGTTTTCTTTATAGTGTCAAAAACTCACTTTCATTAGTATGACCACCATTATAAAAATGTCTTCAAATAGGGAGATGCCATCAAGTTCACAGTAGTAGGTATGAGTTTTCAAAGTCCAGATTTTTAGCTTGAAAGTTTTAGCTTTATTATAGACAAATACTTGTTATTTTCCTTGAAATGACAGACTCACTTGACTTAATTGTATGGATAACAGTCAGTTATACTTTCAGATACAAATGGTGTTCTGTGAAAAATTGGCTTGTTCAGCTCACAATTTAATCACAAGTGCTTTTCTTTAACATGACCATACTTCAGTATCCAGAAGCGCTTTATGTGAACTTTCTACTTAGGATACTAAAAAGAGAGGCCAAGATTTAGTAACACCATTAATTTTTACTGTTTCATCACGGACATTCTTCAGTGAAACATGCTCTTTAATAAAAACTGCAAGGGGCAGTAAAGAGTGGAACGAATACTGGTATAATTTGGTACCACTGCCCTTATTCATACTGAGAAAGCATCAGTTTTACCCACGTTTGCTTTTAAACAGTCATTACAAGTGTTGAACAGGGAGAAAGCAATCAATGTCTTTTAACTTTTAAAAAGTAATAAATTGGCCGGGCGCGGTGGCTCAAGCCTGTAACCCCAGCACTTTCGGAGGCTGAGTCAGGTGGATCACGAGGTCGAGAGATCGAGACCATTCTGGTCAACATGGTGAAACCCCGTCTCTACTCAAAATACCAAAAAAAAAAAAAAAAAAAAAAATTAGCTGGGCATGGTGGCGTGGGCCTCTAATCCAAGCTACTCAGGAAACTGAGGCAGGAGAATTGCCTGAACCCAGGAGGTGGAGGTTGCGGTGAGCTGAGATCGTGCCATTGCACTCCAGCCTGCGTAACAAGAGTGAAACTCGGTCTCAAAAAAAAAAAAAAAAGTAATAAATAATTTGTGTGTTTTATTTTCAATCAGCTTCTCAGGTTGAATTAGTATTCTTGTAAGAACAGTTTGGGCCATACATGGTGGTTGACACCTGTAATCCCAGCTATTTAGGAGACCAAGGTGGGAGAATTATTTTGAATCAGGTGTTTGAGACCAGCCTGGGCAATGTGGCAAGACCCCATCTATCAAAAAAGAGAAAAAAACAAAAAAGAAATGATCAGCTGGGCATGGTGGTATGGACATTTTGTCCCAGCTACTTGGGAGGCTGAGGCAGGAGGATTGATTGAGCCCACGGAGTCAAGCCTGCAGTGAGTCAGGTTTGTACCACTGTGCTCCATCCTGGGGAAAAGAGCAAAACCCTGTAATAACAACAACAACAACAACGAGTTTTGACATCATGGGTCTCCTACAGAATCTCAGGGGTCCACAGACCACATTAGGAGAACCACTGCTTTCCTAAATGATCACATAATGTGTTAGTTTGTGAAGTCCATTAAAGACTGCCTTCTTTTAAAATGAAAAGGCAATTAAGTCTGTAACTCAAACTACTTCAGCAAACATAAAGTATAGAAAGAAAGATTTGGGAAATCTTAATGGATTCTAAAAAGTTCTAAAATCCTTATTGCCAACAACTACTGCTTCCTAAAATGTTCCTGTGTTCCACTCCACCATGAGGTTAGAGGAGTAAAAATAGACATAGCTTCTTACCATTGCCTGTTAGCGGGAGTGAGTATTTAAAGGCAAGTCTGGCTCATCAATGTAGAAAAGACTTCCCAGTTCAGAACGTGATGTGTTGATGAATAACAGGTCAAGAAACCCTCTGAAGGCCAGGATCCAGGAGAAAAACTGGCAACAACTGTTTTGGTGAACAAATTTTACCAAAGCAAACAAGAAGTATCTCCCTCCACCCTCCATGCCCTACTCCCAGCAGATACTTTACTAAGATATTAACCATTCCTGAATTAATCTCTTAAATGCACATTCTTCTTTTATAGATATGCAAATAGATCTCTGGCTATTTTTGATGAGCCAATACATCCACTTTCAGTAAGTATCACTTTCTCTGAGGTTCTGTTTATGTCTTATGAAGTTGTGTTGATTTCATGATGAAGTCAAAATCATCCACCATTAAGTCTTCACTAAGTTGTGTCTAATCATCTTATGTAAGGAGTGTTGTAAATTGGTCACACTGGAGTAAGAGCTGACGTACAGCTTTGTTTAATTTGTGCACTAAGGGGAATAAACATACCATCCAAATAACAAAATGTGTCATTTTAAAAGATAAGTTTTTATAGCAGCAAACAATAAGAATATTTGTAAGTAGTCCTAACAAATATGAACGAACTCTGTGAATGGAATTAGAAAACAATTTAAAGTTAAATTTGTTTAAATGCTATCAAAACTTAAAAGCTTCCTGCTTCAGGCATATGATAGCCACAGGGCCACCTTAGCACCTATGGTTACACAAAACCAAAAATATTTTAAGATCCTGCCGTTTATATTTTTAGAACTAAAAGACATATTATCCCAGCAAGATTATTCTAAGGGACATGTGGGCACCAATTTTAACATCCCCATCGTAAGAGTACTTAAGAAGTTTTCTTGAATGAATATGTATATTGACTTTCTTCTTCTTTCAGCAAGAAAATATTCCAGGGAAATCCTTTGAGGATGATCCCACACGCAACTGCATTTTCAGTTATTTCTGTGCTCTTTCTAAAGTCACAAAACTAACAGCTCCAGTTGCAATCGTAGCATTGGTAAGCTATTTCTTATTTATAAAGCATCTTTAATAACTGGTCTCCTACACAGCGTATGGCCGTGTTTCTAAATAAAAGTTCCTAAAGTTATCATCAGATCTTTTAGGAGAAACCTATGCAAACAAAGTAAATACACATATTAGAGTTTAATCATCGTCATGTTTTAAAATGATGCCATTGCTTTTCTTATCACAGAATAATTGCTACTGAAAGCAGCAGGAGAGACTTCTGGTTTCTCCCTCAACAGATTCCAATGTAGGTCTAAGCTGAGTTCCAGGCTGTATTTCCCCACAGTTCTGACCTGGAGCTGCTGCTCTGAATGCTTTGTTGTTCCTGTTGACCTCTTGTGCCTGTTCGGGAAATTGCCCAGGAATGTGGAACTACTAAGACTTGGACGTGGGCTTTGCTAGTTAGCCTGCCAAGCCATAGCTGTGTCCTTACCTCTACATGGTTCTCCCAGAATTCCTGTGGTGAGACTCATTCAGAATATAAAGTCCTGTTCGGATGGCTGGGATGGTTTGACCCTCCCCACACTAACCATGTGGTAGAGGAATGTCAACTACATGGCCTGGAGAGAAAGGATATTTAGAGCAGTACCCTGTCCTTTAGCATCCAGCTAGAGCTTAGGGGTGAAGGCCTCCGCTGGGCACCTGCATAGAAACCTCTTCATGAGCACTGGATCAGATGCAGGCCATTTCATGGAGCTGCAGCCATTGGGAATGCCCAGCACATGCTGGGGGGAAGCAGGAGTGGTACTTCCAGATGGAGAGAGAGAGAGCTGAGGCAGGAGGGAAAGCTGGATTGGAAGAAGGGGGACTTCACTGTATACAGGCTAAATTTGGAGTGCCTGTGAGATAGCAGAGTGACGTGTGCAGTCATTATTTGAATCAACGGAACTGGAACATGAATCTGAGCAGTGCAGTCATCATTTGGATGTATGGGACTGGAGCATGAATCTGAGCTGGAGGTAAGGAATGAAGAGTAAGAGTAGCTGCTCAAGGCGAGGCACAATGGCTGACACCTGTCATCCCAGCTCTTTGGGAGACCAAGTCAGGCCATCACCTGAGGTCAGGAGTTCGAGGTCAGCCTGGCCAACACTGTGAAACCCTGTCTCTTCTAAAAAATACAAAAAATTACCTGGGCATGATGGTGGACACCTGTAATCCCAGCTACTTGGGAGGCTGAGGCAGGAGAATCTTTGGAACCTGGGAGGCAGAGCTTGCAGTGAGCCAAGATTGCACCACTGCCCTCCACCCTGCACAACAACAGCAACACTCTGGGGAAAAAAAGAGAAAAAGAGTAGATGCTCAAATGCAAAGAAACTGTTTAGAATGAAAGTGGACAAGCCGGACATGGTGGGACACACCTATAGTCACAGCTACTCAGGAAAAGGGAAAAAAGAGAAGATGGACAAAAGATAGCTCTGTAAAGACCACCAGCATGTGAGGGGCACGCCTCCAGTAAAGTGCCAGAGTGCGAGGAGGAAGAGCAAGAAAATGTGATAAGAACAAAGGGTTCGCGATAGGAAAGGCTGGGGTCACAGTGCTACAGGCTGCCAGGAAGGTCCCCATTCCATAAACACCCCTGGGATGCCAACCCTGTGTCACTCTTCCAAATGCTGGGGTAGAGCAGGGGACAGGTCGAGCACAGTCCTTGTCTTTATGAGGCATTTGTTTTAATGAGGAAAGCAGTTCTTTTTTTAGGTAATGGCAAATAACAAAATGATAAAGCACAATTCAGAGAGAGTGATGGGAGGGGCTCGCTGTTTCCGATAGAATGATCAGGAAGAGCCTCTCTAGAGAGGTCACATCTAAGCAGTGACCTGACTATAAAGCGAGGATGATAAGGAATGCTGGCATTATAGGCAGTGGGCTGAGTGCCAAGACTGAGACAGGAACACATTTCACGTGTGTTCAAGGAACAGACAGCAGGGAGCCCGACTGTGAGAGAAATGAAAGAAAGAACGGAAAAGATGCAGCCGCAGAGGCGGAGCCGTCGCTCACAGAGCCCTTTGTCTTGCAGACCAGGGGACGAAGTAGAGGTTTTATTCGTTTGAAGCAGCGACTAATGGTAGATCTTGAGCAGGGGAGTGCAGTGTTCTTAATTTAGAGGTTATCCCAAGTTCTGTTGGGAGAGTAGTCCATAGTTGGGAGAGGGGTCGGGACAGTGAAGAGGACTAAGTAGCAACTAGGCTGTTACAGGTGAGCCGTGGCACGTGGCGGCCCAGAACCTGAAGCAGGCAGCCTGCCAGTGAAGGTAGCCATGGAGGGATTACACACGGATTGGAGGAGGGTAACTCACATGTAACTATTAGTCTCCAGGAGCTGGGCCAATGGCAATTTCCTGGACAAGATTAGGGCCAGGTTGCGGAGTGGAGCCTTGGGGTGAAGGGCTCTGGTTTGTGGGTGTGAAAGCTCCAGGGACCTCAGCAAGAGGAGTCTCAGGTGAGTGATGGGGTTGGGGGTTGGTTAAGGTGAGATGGGAGGCAAGGAGCTGGCACCAGGGCATGACACTGTGAGCAAATGAGAGGATGTCATGGGGGAGCTGGGGAGAGCAGGATGGGAACAGGCAACACAGTTGTATTGGGGAAAATCTCTGGCAGAGAGAGAGAAAGTCTTCAAGAAGAGGTGATTTGGGGAACAGTGTTCTGCAAAAGTGGATAGGATCCATCATGCTGATAGAAGAGTCGATGTTAAGAGAAACTTTCTCACTGACCCAGGAGGGCAAGTGGTATCGATGAGTGTCAGCGGGTCACTGGTTTACCAGTAAAGGTGACAGGAAGTTGAGGGCTTGCCAGTGCTGTTTCAGTGCTCTCTCATGAGTACTGTGGAGTTGAACACTAGGAGGGAGGGTTATTCCTTGAAAAACCGACAGTGCAGGGTTTTGGAGAAAGGGAGCAGGATCTCTCATAAGAACATGTCATGTTCAAGGGCCATGTGATTTGGAAAACACAGTTGATTTTGGAGAACATTGCCAGATCTGAGCCACCGATCTGATAATGTTCAACAATAAATGAACTCTCTTAAAATAAACTGTTTTTCTTTCACCTTGATTCAAAGACCTCACGTAGCATAGAGTCATACTCTTCTACAGAGCACCCTCTGAGGTAGCAACATCTCACAGCTTACCTCTGTAACCTTCCCTCAGCTGGTCCTTCTGCTAGTTCTTTATAGGATAGAGACTGGACAGATAGACAATCATTTCTGAGATTATCTCACAAACTGCTTGGCGGGTTTACAGCCACCCCAAGGATAGAGAGGCCGGCAGCTCTCTCTGCCTTCAAACCGCCAGAATTGACTGAATGCAGATACTGGAGGACAAGAAATAAGTTTTTGTGAAGTGATTGTGGAGACATGGAAAGTAGGGGCTGTGAGCGGGACCCTCCATTCATTCACAAGCATTCCTCATCAAGGCGCTGAATACAGGGACTGTTTCTCAGCAACAGAGACCTGCCCTTGTCATGCTGTCTGCCTGGCCACACTGGTAGGCACTCTTGACCTGCAGTTCCTAAGCCTGTGTCCCAAAAGCGGGTGAGTTGTTGTGAAAAGGAGAAGACAGCAGTATTCTCAGTATGATTTGTGTGCTACACGTTCTAGCATGGCACACCTGTAAAATTCCTATCTACCTGCCAGCCAGGTGTGACGCTGCACGCGGATGGCACTGTAGTGTTACCTGAACAACCTTAATCTGCACCAGGACTCTGTTTGTGCTGCCTTTCATGAGTGTGAAGGTGCTGAAGGTGCCTTTCTTCATGCTCACATCCCTGTGAATGAAATTGGCATGAAAATTTCTGTGGGCATAGTATGCTGCAGAAGTATCTGACTATGACTGTGACTTGGCCTCTTGCTTTGTGTGAGCAAACTCCCTGCACAACATGACAATAAAAGGCACTTAATGTTCTGGCAAAAACCAGAAGTCTTTCATTCTTAAATGATATCACCGCACTGAAACAGAACTGAAATCAAAGACAAGTGCTCTGTTTGGCAGGTGTACATTGAACGCCTTTTAACGAATGCTAACATCGATCTTTGTCCTACTAATTGGAAACAAATTGTCCTCGGAGCCACGCTTCTGGCCTCCGAGTTTTGGGGAAATCGTCGTCACTGGAGTGCAGATGACAGCCAGAATCCCAAGGATGTTGCAGTTGAGACAATGTGAGTTTCTAAGGTTTTGGCAAACTTTGCCATCATTTTCCATGCCTCATTTGCTCTCCAAGTTATCAGTGTAAGAAATATCTTTATAGGTTTCATTGTGCACATAAAGGAAGTAGGCATAAGACCACAGACTTCAATCTATCCAGCTTTAGTATAGCAGTTTATATTTTCCAGCATTAATGGGTAAGTCTTGATGTGATATTGTTGTAATAACTGGCTGATAAACTGAAAAGTGTTTTTCTGATTGTTTTTTGGAAAACCTCTTACAAGTGTGCTGTCAGAAAGACACACTGCAGTAAATATCTTTATAGCTTTTTAGAAGCCACCTGCCAGTTTCAGTCCCCTTTGAAGGGGCAAACATCAGGCCTTTGAAATACCTGGCCACTTTTCATGTCTTAAGGCCTCTGGACTATGCAGCAGTTACGCTTTAACCTAAGTCACCCATTGTATATTTGCTTTTGCTTGTCTTTATCTCCCCCTTTAATCTGAAGATCTGCTTTTATAGTAACCTTGAGATATGATGTTAAATAGCTACAGATTTCTCTGCCCTGGCTCCTCCCCATTAACATTGCATGTGTTTGGAAATTGGTCTGATGAGTTAGAAGCTTGCACGTTCACCTCCCGCAGTTTGAGAAGCATTTCTGGGGCATCACACCATGCCCACCACACTCACAGGCTCCCTGGGTACTCAGACATTCACAGAAGCAGGCTCGGGGCCAGTAGTTGTTTACGAGAGTTCGGGAGCTGCGCAGGGTCATGGAGTTCCTCCCAGATGCACCAACATGGCACTGCAACACAGCTTCCCCACGGTTCCCTTCCCATTTGACCTTATGACTGCTGTGAAGTGAAGGGCCCTGAAGCAGGCAGGCAGGGTGAGCAGGGGGGCATTTCCAGCAGAGCTGCCCTGGGTGCCCGCTGGACAGTGAGGACAGCTGTGTCGGCCGCATCTGGTGCAAGACAAGGGAGCAGCTCTTTTTTACGTTGACCATCAGAAAAGACAATGCCAGGCAGTGGCACAAGTTAGTTTTGTGATCCATCTTTACCCGTGACTCCAGATAGGAGGATTGCTATTCAGAATCACCTCAGTGTATGGCTGCAATTGAAGATAGTTTATATTGTAGATACACTGCAGTGTGTATATATCTACATTCAATCACTTGTGCACAGGAGTTCAGACCTGCTGGGTAGCAGAGTGAAGCCTGTCCATACAAAAATTTTTTTAAAAAATTACCCAAGTGTGTTGGCAGGTTCTGTAGTAGTCCCAGCTACTTGGGAGTCTGACGTGGAAGAATTGCCTGAGCCTGGTAACTTTAGGCTGTAGTGAGCTGTGATCACGTGACTGCACTTCAGTCCTGGGTGAGGGAACCAGACTCTCTCTAAGAAACAAACAAACAAACAAACATTTTTGTCACCACTTTGCTAATAGTATAAACCAAGTGATAATTGTGATATTTGGGGTAGCTATTTTAGCAAAGAGTATGACAGCAAATGAATTTGAAACAAATGGAAGTACTTTGAAAGTTGCAAATGCTAAAGGGAGTTTAATCATAGTCATCCACTGCAAACTGTTCCCTAAAAGGAAGCAAGATTTGTGACTGCCTGATTTCTCCTTCTCTGCTGCCTGGCCAGAGCTGATTTATCAGTACAGGATAATTGCAATAGAGAAAGTGTTTAATTCATGCAGAGATAGCTGTACAGGAGACCAGAGTTTGACTATTACTGAAATTAGTCTCTCTGAAAACTCTGGGATGGTTTTTTAAAAGAGTAATTTGGTGGGTAGGGGGTCAGAAAGTGGGGAGTGCTGACAGATCAGGTCAGCGATGAAATCATAGGGCAACGTTGAAGCTGTCCTCCTGCATTGAGTTGGCTGCTGGGTTGGGGCCAGAAAACCATATGAGCCACTTTGATTTGTGAGGGTGGTGTCACCTGATCCCAGTACAACGTCTGCAAAATATCTCAAGCACTGATTTTAGGTTTTACAATAGTGAAGTTATTCCCAGGATCAATATGGGCAGGTTCAAATTCTTGCAGCCTTCAGCCTCATGACTCCTAAGCCACAATTTCTAATCTTGTGGCTAATTTATTCGTTGTGGAAAGGTCATCTATCTAGTTCCCAGGTGGGAAAGGGGTTTGTTTTGGGAAAGGGTTGTTACCATCTTTGGTTTCAAAGTTAAACTACAAACTACATTCCTTCCAAAGTTAGTTTGGCCTCTGTGTAGGAAAGAACAAGGACAGCTTGGAGGTTAGAAGTGAGATGAAGTCACATCAATCCTCTTTCACTGTCATCATTTTCTCCGTTACAGTTTTTGCAAAGGTGGTTTCAAATTTGTTCAAATCATGAACACTTAGTTCTGCCATTTTGGCAGCTGAATTGTTCTCAAAACCTGCAGCTAAGCTGCCTGGGGCTCTGATTTCCAGTCACAAGATCAGAGAGCATGCAGGCATAAGTGCAGGTTTCCACAGAAGTGAGCTCCAGAAGCAGTGGAGGCAGAGGCCAGCCCCAAGAAGACAGGTTCCAAACAGAGCTGTTTGTGTGTGAACGGAGAAACACCGGGAGCTACGGTCTGAACAGGCTGCTTCTGTTTGTGATCTTGGGAAGCTGAAAAGCATTACGTCCAAGCATTTAATAGACATGTGTCTCACCCTACTCCTCTTGACTATTTGCAATGATCCCATTTTGAGTGTCAGCTTAACAGATAAATAACTGCTGTCCCTCAGATTTTTCTTAAAACGTTCCAACATCGATGTGTCTTCCCGGAATATATATCCTTTCTAGAGAGTTAAACTGAGTAGCCACTATGCAGAAATGCTGTGTTGTAAAGGGTATGCTGTTCAGTCAACTAGCTGTTTAAAAAACCAGAAATCGGCCGGGTGCGGTGGCTCAAGCCTGTAATCCCAGCACTTTCGGAGGCCGAGGCGGGTGGATCACGAGGTCAAGAGATCGAGACCATCCTGGTCAACAAGGTGAAACCCCGTCTCTACTAAAAATACAAAAAATTAGCTGGCCATGGTGGCGCATGCGTGTCTGTGATCCCAGCTACTCAGGAGGCTGAGGCAGGAGAATTGCCTGAACCTGGGAGGCAGAAGTTGCGGTGAGCTGATTGCGCCATTGCACTCCAGCCTGGGTAACAAGGGCGAAACTCCACATAAAAAGAAAAAAAATAAATAAAAAATAAAAAAAACGGAAATCTTAGAAGATGAATCGGCTGTTGACAGAATTCTTTTCTTCAGCGATTAAACCCCTATAAATAGCTACACTAATTCTGGGAAGTGCCATTAATTTCTGTAGTAAGTCACGACCTGATTACCTGTCTATTCAAATATTGTTTCATTTACATTTCTATAGACCTATGGATACGTGAACAGGATATTAATTTTAGAAGTAGGTTCAGTTGGATTTTACGTTCAGCAAATGAGATCCCCACATCTTGACTTAGAGTCGAACTGCCCTCCACTTTCAAGCATTTGCTTACTTGGCCAATGGGTAAAAGGTTAAAACGTTCAAACCAAGAAACCAAATGTATTGTTCAGATATTGATCATTTTTAAGCAATTAACTCATTACAGGGCTTACTCTGAAAGCACCCAGAATGACTCTAACTGTGTACCTATTAATTTAGCTTTGGTGAGGGCAGCTGGATGACCGTGAGGCAGAGGACGGCTCCCAGGGCTTTCCTCTCCCATTGCCTCCAACTCCCCCACATTCTGTTCTGTCCAGGGGTGACAGATGCCGAGTTCTTTAGGGTTGCATTCCCAATTCAAGAGCAACACTGCATGTGTTAAGGCCAGGGCCCTACTATAAATCACATTATAATATGAGTTTAGCCAAAATGACTCTCCTTGACTTTTCTGCCTTTCAAATTGGAAATGTTATTCTTCCCCAGTCTCTTCCTAATATTAAGGTGAGCAGAAACTTGCATTATGCCTCCTTGACACAGCCGAGTGTGCTGGAGCAGAGGGAAGGGGATTCTTTTTGCCATAAAATGTATCTTGCTTATGTATTTATTTGGGATGAATTCTCTTTGTAGCCTTACGGTTTTTCCTCCTCCGAGGTAATAGGGTGGCTCTCCATGGGTCCCCTTGTTGCCATGGTGATGCGCCCCATCTTCCTGTTGGTGCTTCTCTACTTCAGCAAGTCCCTTCCTGTTATTGTCCTGGGAAATATGCCTGGAGCTCCTTCAGAGCTAAGAAATGGTACCCATCATTCCTGTCATCTCATCACCATTGCGGGGTTTGTGAGTGAGCTTGGAGTCTGAGTTGCGCAGCTGCCCTAAGGGAACTGTGAAGAATAAGCCCCGAGGCAGCAGCAGGAGTGCAGAAGAGGCTTCCACCTCTCCCTCATCCCAAACTTGGGCTGCTGGGATGCAGAGGAGACCCCAAGCAGCTGTGCCTTGTTTGGACATTAGTGTAAGGACCCAACCACTCAGCCTTTATTTGTTTCAAAACAGAACTTTGAGCATCCTAGTAGCTCAGAATATTTTTAAAGATAACCCACTTGACTAAAATTGCCCTGTGTTCGCTTTATTGTGTTTCTCCTCCCCCAGGAGTAAGATGGAGAAGAGTTTTTTGGAGCTACTTGAGTTTAATATTCATGTGTCTGCCAGTGTTTATACGAAATATTACTTTGACCTGCGTGCCTTGGCATACGACCATGACCTGTGTTTTCTATTTAGTTTTCTTCGCAAAGATAAAGCAGAGAGATTGAAGGTAAGGCTGTGAAGTCACTTAGTGGAGTTTCCCATTGGCCGCAAAAGCCGACATCTGTGACAAAATCATATTAAGTAGTGATTAGGAAAATGAAAGCCTTAAAATTAACAGACCAAAGTGCTTATTTTTTTGGCATCATATTTCAAGTCTTTTATGCATTATACAAGAATCATCATCATCATCATTATTATTATTATTATTATTCTTTTAGGAGAAGGAGTTTCGCTCTCGTTGCCCAGGCTGGAGTGCAATGGTGCGATCTCAGCTCATTGCAACCTCTGAATCCTGGGTCCAAGCGATTCCCCTACTTTGCCTCCTGAGTAGCTGGGATTATGTGCAGGCACCGTCATGCCCGGATATTTTGTATCCTCATTAGAGACAGGATTTCTCCATGTTGGTCAGGCAGGTCTCGATCCCTGACCTCAGCTGATCTGTCCACCTTGGCCTCCCAAAGTGCTGGGATTACAGGGATGAGCCCCTGCACCCGGCCATGGATCTGTATTTTAAAACGTTATTGATATTCTCACTGCTTTGACCATAATTCAGAATATTTTTAGTTAAATTTAATCTGTTCTTAATGAGTTTCTTTTTATTTTCTACCTGTTCACATAGCATTCATGAATAAATGCAGTTGTATTCCTAATTATATCTAAATAGACAATGCACTTACTGCTCTTGGCTGTCTTTTACTTCAGCAATTGCAATTTCGTGTCCTTGTCTATTCTGTATATCTCGGTGCAGTCCCAGGAGTTTATCAGACAAAGCAGTAGTGGCTGACAGACTTGTGCTTAGACTGTATAAGGTGCCAGTGTTTCAAGTACTAGGTGTAGGAACGACATGAGTTTCAGTGAAAATGGCTTCATGGGACAATGTAAGATTTATGGTTTATGACTCTTGGTGAGTACACAGGAAAATTCCAACTGAGACAGACACATTTAAAACTGGCATTGTCTCTGGTGTCTCGGTGGTACTTTGGAATAATACATTTCTCTACCACAATGTGCAAGTAAAGCAGCACCTTGTGGTGCTTCCATCATTAGGCTTCTTGGGTGTTCTCAAGCAGCCCTGCACGCACCTGCCTCATTAAAATCTGCTTGGAGTGTGTAGTAACTACTAAGGATTCGGTAGAATTTGAATCACTGAGTAAGTTGATTGTTTGGCACAAGTGTATGTTGATTATGCTGAAGGAACAAGTGCACAGGTAACAGATAATATTGTTACAAGCTTGTCACAATACTCTGAAAATCTTTTGGAGCCCTATTTTATTTTTTATGTGACAGTATCACCAAGCAATGAGCCCAATTTTCAACTTATAAAGTAAGTTTGTCTTGCCTCTGGCAATCTTTTCATAGCTCTTAAAGGAGACTACCTTGGTGAATGGGCAGGGAGTTGCATCCTCAGAACCCGGCACTGTAAAACTCAGCCAAAGCAGCTACAAGGGAACCCTCCAAAGGAATCTGTATGTGTGGCTTCTCATCAATGATGCCTTTTTAAAAATGTTGGAGCCTTTTTAAAAATTGTACCCATTTTCTCTTTAATTGACTTTCCTAGGCTATGTCACCGCCATGTGAATACAAAGACTTGCATAAAGATGTCGCCACTATGAGAAGGGCCGCCAGCATGGATTTCATCGCTATTCGGCATACTAATGCCATCTTACCTTAAAGACAGAAATTAGCATTATAAGATCCTGGACTCCTCAACTGTAAAGACTACAAAATAGCACTTCTATTGCTGAAAAAGTCCAGGAAAATTAGGATCTTCTTTTTTTATGTTTTTTTAAAAATTTTTCTTGTTGTCGTTGTTGCTATTGTTGACTTTGTTGTTGTTGATTAGGATTTTCACAGAGCACAGATTTCTTCAAATAACCACACTGTGAAGCTGGGTGATGGTGGCATGAACAGTGGTTGCCAGGTGCTTTCTGCCCTTCTTGTTCCACTGAGTCCAGATGGCATTCCTAGGGCACTACCTTCTTGAACAACTCTTGGGGAAGACTACTGTCACATAGACACACCACATCCCATTGCAGAGTCAACAGTCACCCACAGTCCCAAGCAGGTGACAATCTGAACTGAGCTGGAATTCAAAAATCTATAGAATTGGCCCCAGATTTGTGAGAGTGCCTGGGTTTGGATCTCTGTCCACAGAGGCACTGAATGCATGATGGCCCGAAACAACAAGTGTGGGAAGATAGAATGCATGGGGACAAGGCTGTCATTACTCCAAGTTCCATGGGGGTTCAGGCCTGTTCATCTCGTCTTTGAAGGGAATCTGTATATGTGAAATGAGGCTCCCACCTCATGGTAATAAAGGGAGAGATGAAATCAGCTCATCTTCCCCCAGGCCCATACTGGTCATACCAAAACACAGAGTCTTGCTGTGTTGCCAGGCTGGAGCACAGTGGCGAGATCTCCAGTCCCTGCAACCTCTACCTCTCGGGTTCAAATGACTCTCCTGCCTCAGCCTCCCAAGTAGCTTGGACTACTGGCATGAACCACCAACCCAGCTAATTTATATATTCTTAGTAGAGACAGGGTTTCATCATGGTGGCCAGGATAGTTTTGATCCCTTGACCTCGTGATCTGCCTGCCTCAGCCTTCCAAACTGCTGGGATTACAGGTGGGAGCCACCGTGCCCGGCCTCTTGCATTTATGTTCACAATAAAGTGGTTTGGTATATCCCACTGTTGACTTGTGATTTCCTCCTCCAAACATAATCTGTGGCCCTGTATACACAACTGAATATTTTCATGTATTGATATTTTGTGTCTGAAGATGAAATATTAAATGAAACATGTTAAAACGTTTCATGCAAAGCCTTCAGTGCTTGTAGAGACTACTCTTTGGTGAATACACAAATTCATCTGTTTTAAATATTAACATTTGTATTAGATATGATAATGATATTTTTTTCTCAGCTTCACTTGTTAGATAGTTACGTATGTTCTTTCATAATTAATGATATTGTATCTGATATTTGATGTAAAAAACTCCTAGAATATTTGGAATTGATACTTGAAATTAAACAGCAAAATGAGAATTGCTGAAACCTACTGATAATGTACTTATGATGGGTTTATTATCTATGATCTCTTTCATTGTTAATTTTTAAAGTTTCCGTGGAAAATTGTACTAAGAACTTAAAATTGTCTATAAAACCCTTCGTGCCCTGCGCTTTAGCTCCAATGCATAATGAATAAAGGAAAATGGATTTTCCTTCAGGAATTCTGCTGGACTCTTCCTTTCTTTTCCCTTTAACCTGGGGCAGCGTCTTCAGGTCACCATGGGGTGAGGTGACCATGAATGGGGTCCCTAGAACTGCCGCTGGGAGGAGTGTGTATGTGGAGATGGGTTTCGTGACCACGTTTCTTCCTCAGGTCTTTCTGGTTGTGATGGTGGCTTTGAGGATGGTTTCTGAGGATCCTCTCCAGGGGATTCCTCCACCTTTGGTGTCTCCCTTGGTGGAAGGCCCGAGAATATCTGGAGTGGGATTCCTAGGGTCCCCCTGTGTGACAGAGGTGCCTTGTGTGGGTCCAGAAAGCCGCGTTTTTGGGGCGGTGGAGCCTCGTCTCCCCTGTAGGGTGGGCAGGATGTCTGAGGGAGTGCTGGAGGAAAGCCCTGTGTGTCGGGGTCGCTGTGCAGTCTCAGTACAGCCCTAGACCTGGGGAAGTCATGATGGAGACTCAGAGGTGCTTGGGGCAGGGAAGGGGGTGGCCTAGGCAGTCACCAAGGTGTGACAGCATCGCTGATGCCAGGAGGCAGTTTGGGGAGGGGTCTTTGGAGGGGAATAATTGTGGAGTCTCCACAGGCGGGGAAAGTGTGAGGGTGCTCCAAGGCTGGAGATCAATGCGGGGGTGGGTGGAAATAACCTAGGGAAGCTCTCAGGAGAATAATGGGCCCCACAAGGGTTGGGGTGGAAGGAAGGGGCCTAAACAGGTCCTGTCTTGCACGGCCCTTGTGCAGGGTGTCTGAGAGATGGATCTCTGGGGCTCCTGAAGTCACCGATACCCTGGGTGGGGTGTTTTCCAGGGTCAGACCTTTCCAGGTCCTGGAGCAAGGAAATGAAACTGGCTTCTTCCTCCCCACCGCCTGGTTGCTGCTTGGCAAACAACCTTCGGGAAGTGCCAAGGCTCCTGGCATTCCCTGACAGGCCACAGAAGCGGCTCAGGGCTGGGCCCAGATCAAGGGGTCCTCTTAGATATTTATATTTGATGTTGAAAGTGACATGGGAATAAAGGCTTCATCTGCGCTTTTGTTTCTAGTCTCAAACTCCATTTTGCTGTGTCATCTTCAGCAACATTTCCCTCTTAGGGCCTCATATTTCCTATATATTTTGGGGGAAATCTGGAGTTTGGAACATGAGTTACCTGTATCAGGACTCAGTATAACATCTATAAATGGCTGGTAGGACATGAACCAGACTTAATTTATTTATTTATTTATTTACTCATTTATTTATTTATTTAGAGATGAAGTTTAGCTCTTGTTCCATTGCCCAGGCTGGAGTGCAGTGGCAGGATCTCAGCTAACTGCAACCTCCATCTACCGGGTTCAATAGATTCTCCTGCCTCAGCCTCCCAAGTAGCTGAGATTACAAGCACATGCCACCACCCTCCAGTTATTTTTTATCTTTATTTTTATTGTTTGTATTTTTAGTAGACACGGGTTTCACCATGTTGGCCAGGCTGGTCTCAAACTCCTGACCTCAGGTGATCCACCCACCTCAGACTCCCAAAGTGCTGGGATTACAGACATGAGCCACCACTGCCCACGAGGGCATGAACCAGATCCATGACACTCAAAATGTGCTCCACTAGCCAGCACTCACCTCACCTGGGAGCTTATTAAAAATACAGAAGAATCAGGTGAGGTGGCTCACCCTTGCAATCCCAGCACTTTGGGAGGCCAAGGTGGCCGAATCACTTGCGGTCAGGAGTTCAACACCAGCCTAGCCAACATGGAGAAATCCCATCTCTACTAAAAATATAAAAAAACCTTAGCCAGGTATGATGGCCGGCGCCTGTAATCCCAGCTACTGAAGAGGCTGAGGCAGCAGAATCTCTTGAACTCGGGAGGGAGCCACAGAGTGAGACTCCACCTCAAATCAATAAATATCTTTAAAAATTAAAAATAGCAAAAAAATAAGAAAAATAAATAAAAAATAGCTTTCTTGTCATGGCCTGCACACCGTAGGCTCGTCGGTCTCTGAGACCTGAAAATTGAGCGTTTTCACACCCCAGGGGCTTCCTCTGGCAGCTCTGCAGCTGTCACCATGCCACAGAATGAATATATTGAATTACACTGGTAACGCTATGGATACCGTTTGGATGACCATGAGAAAAAGAGAAAGAAGGAAAGTCCTGAGGCTCATCAACGTTCAAAGAAGGCAAAGAAAATGATTGGTCTGAAAGCTAAGCTTTACCATAAACAGTGCCGTGCTGAGAAAATACAAATGAAAAACACTATCAAGATGCATGAAAAGAGAAACACCAAACAGAAGAATGATGAAAAGACTCCACAGGGAGCAGTATCTGCCTATCTGCTGGACAGAGCGGGGCAACCTCAAGCTAAAGCACTTTCCAGTACGATTAAACAGAAACGAAAAGAGAAGGAGGGAAAATGGGAAGTCCCTCTGCCTAAAGTATGTGCCCAGGGAGAAACAGAAGCATTGAAAGTTATTCGAGGGCCAGGCATGGTGGCTCAGGCCTGTAATCCCAGCACTTTGGGAGGCCAAGTGGGTGGATCACAAGTTCAGGAGTTCAAGACCAGACTGGCCAACATGGTGAAACCCCATCTCTCCTAAAAATACAAAAATTAGCTGGGTGTGGTGGCAGGCGCCTGTAATCCCAACTACTTGGAAGGCTAGGCAGAGAAGTGCTTGAACGCGGGAAGCGGAGGTCGCAGTGAGCCAAGATGGTGCCACTGCACTTCAGACTGGGTGACAGAGCAAGACTCTGTCTCAAAAAAAAATAAAAATTAAGGAAAAAAACAGTGGGATTATCCTGGGAGTACAATGGAAAGAAACCCTAATACCACAGCTATACAGCAGACCTAAAAGCAATCAGTCTTCATTAGACGTCAAAGAACTCTATGAAAACTATTTTAAAGACAAATGTAGATACCATAAACTATGTGGTTTAAAAGTTAAAAGTTCAAGCTCTGACATAAAGCAATGCATATTTTTAAACAAAAGGCAAAAAGAACCCACAAAAATCAACTATATAAAAGCCATGTTCCATAAAGGAACGTATAGCACTTTTACACAATTAGCATGTAAGAAATGATGCATGATGCTTGCTTTTCTTCTTATAATTTTTGTATTTTTAGTATAGATAAGCTTTCACCATGTTGGCCGGGTTGGTCCTGAACTCCTGACCCCAAGTGATCTACCTGCCTCAGCCTCTCAAAGTGCTAGGATTACAGGTGTGAGTCACCGCACCTGGCTGGCAAGTAAAGAACAAGCTTTCTGAGTAACACAAGCAAACCTCCCACAGTTAATTCACAGAGAACACTTACACTACCGAATTCACGCTCAATCACTTTAGATTCGTGAAAGGTACAGGTGATAATCATGTCTCCTTTTTTTTTCCTTAACTAAAATCGAACCTGTCATTTATGAACTTCTTTTCTTATCAGCCTTTGCCTATTAACTTATATTAAAGAATAATCTGGGCTACGCACAGTGCCTCACACTTGTAATGCCAGCACTTTGGAAGACCGAACAGGGGTGGATCACGAGGTTGGGAGTTTGCGACCAGCCTGATCAACATGATGAAACTCCGTTTCTACTAAAAATACAAAAAATGAGCAAGGCATGGTGGCGCGTGCCTGTAATCCCAGCTACTCAGGAGGCTGGGGCAGGAGAATTGCTTGAACCCGGGAGGCCGAGGTTGCAGTGAGCCAAGGTCACGCCACTGCACTCCAGCCTGGGCGACAGAGTGAGACTCCGTCTCAAAAAAAAAAAAAAAAAAAAAAAAAAAACAATTGGAAAACTAAGTTGAGGTTTAATTTCTTTCCCTTTTTTCTTCTTTCCTTCTCCCAATAAAAAATCGGGAGGTTGTTATTTGACTATACTTACCAAAACCTTATAGTCACTGAAAATTATAAGTTAAAATACTAATAAGCAATTATAATTTCCTATTGTCTCAACTATTTTTTCTTACCTTTACAGGAACTCTACATTTTAAATATTATTAAATTTTAAATTATACATTTTATGAACTAGTATCTCATTTAGAAATTCACTTTCGCTTTTATAGTTTTTATAATTAAAAATTTATTTTTCAAATTTTTTATTTTTCTAAATTTATAGTAGAGATGGGGTTTCACCATGTTGGCCAGGCTGGCCCTGAACTCCTGACCTCAAGTGATCCACCTGCCTCAGCCTGTCAAAGTGCTGGGATTACAGGCATGAGTCACCACGCCTGGTGACTGGCGAGGTCACTGCTCACTGCAGCCTCCGCTTCCCAGGCTCAAGCAGTCTTCCCACCTCAGCATCCCAAGCAGACGGGACAACAGGCACGCACCACTGAGGCAGCAAAACAGGATCTGGAGGCGGGGAACATAAAGTCGATCTCACACTTGGGCTGTAACAGGAAATACCCTCTCCACAGAGAACAGGCCAAGTAAATGGCTCTGTAACCTTACCGTTTCTCTGAAAACGTGGCGATGTCTCCACTTGCCCGGGGTGCATTCCAAGGGAGTTCTGCCATATTCTGCGAGGAACTGGGGTCCGATCTAAACTTTTCATGGGAAAAGTACTGCGGTCGTGGGATGAAGTTACGTAGGAGTAAGGGGGAAAACCACGTCGCCGAAGTGACCGGTGAAACTGTCCTACAGCCCCTGGTCCGTGCGGCTCGGGCCGGGAATCTGCGGCGCAGGTGGCGGCTCCCGGTGCTACAGCGGGGTCGGGGCGGCGGCCGAGGCGGCGGAGGCGGAGGCCAAGGTGATGCGCAGCCGCTGGAAGCCACTGGAAACCGCTGGGCGGGCGGCAGGGCACCTCCAGGCCGGCCGCCAGCTTGGCCTCCTTGGAGCCTGTCCGGCGCTGGAGGTGCACGAGCAGCTGCGGCTGGCCGCGGCGGAAGTGCCGGTTGCGGAAGTGGTGGAGGGGCCGGTCCCGCCGTCCCACCGCCCCCCGGCCCCGGCCCCGACCCGGCCTCGGCCCCCCCTGCACCACCTTGTGGAAGCCGGAGACGTTGAGCTGGCGGACGAAGCTGGTGAAGTTGGTGGTTGTGAAGAGCCCGGGCTCGGCCCCGGCCCCGCGGCCCCGCCGCCGCCTCCCGGCCCGGGCGGGCTGAGCAGCTCCACCTCGAAGAGCGGCTGGTGGATGAGCAGCCCCTCGCCGCGGCCGTCCCAGCGGGTGGACCGTTACCACGGGCTGTTCACCAGACGCCACCGTTCGGCGGGGAAGTTGTTGGGCTTGATGGGGATGGAGAGCGGCGCCTCCTGCATCGCCCCGCCCGGCCCGGACCTCGCGCCCACCCACCCAGCCTACCTCTCCCTCCCCGTGCTCGATTCCCGCCCCCGACCCCCGCCGCGGCCTTCGCCTCGCCCTGTGGGCTCCTGCCTGCCCGGCCGCCGCGGACCCCATGAATGTCTTTTGACAAGTGTCCGTTCTTGTCTTTTGTCCATTTTTTAATGGAGTTGTTTGTTTTCTGATTAAAATTGTGTTAATTTCTTTATAGATTCTGGATGACACTTTTGTCAGGTGCATCGTTTGTAAAATTTTTCTCCCATTCTGCAGGTTGTCTGCTTACTCTGTTGACAGTTTCTCTTGCTGAGCATAATCTCTTTCGCTTCCTTAGGTCCCATGCGTCTATGTTTTCGTTGCGATAGCTTTTGGAGACTTAGTCTGGAAATATTTGCTATGGTTTATGTCCAGAATGGTATGTCCTGGACGGTTTTTGTTTAGGATTTTCATAGTTTTCGATTTTGTAATGTAGGTCCTTAATTCATCTTAAATTGATTTTTTCTATGATAAAAGGAAGTGGTCCAGTTTGAATCTTCTGCATATGGCTAGCCAGCATAGTTTGAAAAGTTGGGTAGTGTGTTGCCTCTAGCTGTATTCTTTTTGTTTAAGATATCTTTGGCTATTCGGACTGTTTTTCGGATTTACATAAGTTTTAAAATACTTTCTTTTCTCATTCTGTGACAAATGAATTGGTAGTTTGATATAATAGTATTGAATCTGTAAATTACTTTGGACAGTAAGGCCATTTTGACATTATTTCTTCCCATTTACGAGCATAGAATGTTTTTCCATTGGTTTGTATCATCTCTGGTCTCTTTCTCTTTCGTTCTTTCTTTCCTTCCTTCCTTCATTCAACTTTCCTTCCTTCCTCCCTCTCTCTTTCTTCCTTCTTTCCTTTCTTTTTTCTCTTTCTTTCCTTCTTTCTTTATTTCTTCTTACCTTCTTTCTTTTCTTTCTTCTTTCCTTCTTTCTTTTCTGTTTCTTTCTTTCTGATGGAGTTTCACTCTTTTTCCCCAGGCTGCATGGAGTGCAATGGCATGATCTCAACTCACTGCAACGTTCACCTCCCAGGTTCAAGTGATTCTCCTGCCTCAGCCTCTCGCGTGGCTGGGATTACAGGTATGCACCACCACACCTGGCTAACTTTGTATTTTTAGTAGACATGGCGTTTCTCCAGGTTGGCCAGGCTGGTCTCGAACTCCTGACCTCAGGTGATCTGCCTGCCCCGGCCTCCCAGAGTGCTGGGATTACAGACAAGAGCTCCGGTGCCCAGCCATCATCTCCGATTTCTTACGGCAATGTTTTATGATTCTCACTGTAGAGATCTTTCACCTCCATGGTTAGTTGTATTCCTAGGTATTTCGTTCTTCTTGTGGCTGTTACGAGTGGGGGTGCAGAATGGATTTGCCTCTCAGCTTGGACATTGTTGGTGTATAGAAATGCCACTGAGGAATACCATTTAAGAATTGCCACCTAGTTTTTGACAGTGGTTGAACTAATTTACTCTCCCACCTGCAGGATATACATGTTCCTTTTTCTCCATAACCTTGGAGAGAAAAAATGCCACTTTTTGTACAATGCTTTTGTATCCAGAGACTTGATAATCAACTGAAATTATGTATCTGTTCTAGGAGCCTTTGGGCAGGGACTGAAGGGATTTCTAGGTATGGAATCATATTGTTACACTGTTTGTGAAAAGAGATATTTCACTTCCTCTCTCCTGGTTGGATGGCTTTTCTTTCTTTCTCTTGCCTGCTTGCTCTGGCCAGGACTTCTGGTACTGTGTTGAATAGGATGACAATCGACATCCTAGTCTTGTTCTGGTTCTCTGGGGAATGGTTCCAGCTTTTGCCCATTCACTATGATGGTGGCTGTGTGTTTGTTATAGATGGCTCTTACTATTTGGTGCTATGTTTCTTCAATGCCTAGTGTTTTGAGGATTTTTAACATGATAGATGCTGAATTTTATGGAAAGCCTTTCTGCATCCTTTGACATGACCATCTGGATTTTGCTTTTAGTTCTCTTTATGTGGAGAATCACATTTATTGATTTGCATATGCTGAACCAGCCTTGCAGGAATAAAGCTTCCTTGATCATGGTAGATTAACTTTTTGATGTGTTGCTGGATTTCGTTTCTCAGTATATCGTCGAGGTTTTTCTTTTCTGTTTTTGAGACAGAGTCTCAGTCTTGTCGTTAGACTGGAGTGCAGTGGCACAATCTCTGCTCACTGCAACCTCCACCTCCCAGGGTCAAGTAATTCTCCCGCCTCGGCCTCCCGAGTAGATGGGACTACAGGTGTGCGCCACCACACCCAGCTAATTTTCTGGTGTTTTAGTAGAGATGGGGTTTCACCATTTTGGCCAGGATGGTCTTGATCTTCTGACCTCGTGATCCACCTGCGTTGGCCTCCCAAAGTGCTGGGATGACAGCTGTGAGCCAACCCGTCTGGCCTTTATTGAGATTTTATCATCGATGTTCATTAGGATAATGGCCTGAGATCTTCTTTCTTCATTGTATATTTGCCAGGTTTTGGTATCAGTATAATGTTGGCCTTGTAGAAGGAGTTAGGGAAGAGTTTCTTCTCACTGTTTGAACAGTTCCAGCAGAAATGATATCAACTCTTTTTTATACATCTGGTAAAATTCAGATGTGAACCCATTTAGCCCTGGGACTTTTTTTTTTTTGGTTGATAAACGGTTACTGCCTTGATTTCAGAGCTCATTATTGGTCTTTTTTGGGATTCAATCTCTTTTTCATTGTGTCTTGGTAGGGTGCATATGTCCTAGGAATTTATTAAATTTTTCTCCATTTTATGTGCATACAGGTGTTCATAATATACTCTGATGTTGTTTGTATGTCTTTGGGGTTAGTGGCGATATCCCTTTTATTGTTTTTAATTGTATTTATTTGGATCCTCTCTCTTTTCTTTATTAGGTTAGTTAGTAGTCTATTTTATTAATTTTTTGAAAAACAAGCTCCTGGATTCCTTGATATTTTGAATGGTTTGTAACATCTCAATTTCAAAAGGAGACTGGACAGTTAAGGCAATTATAATCAAAAAGAACAAAAGTGGGGGCATCACATTACCCGACTTCAGATTATACTACAGTAACCAAAACAGCATGGTACTGGTACAAAAACAGACACATAGGTCAATAGAAAAGAATTCAGAGCCCAGAAATCAGGCTGCATACCTACAAACATCTGATCTTTGACAAAACTGATGAAACAAGCAATGGAGAAATTCTTTTCTATTCAATAGAGAGTGCTGGGATAAGTGGCTAGCCATATGCAGAAGATTCAAAGTGGACCCCTTCCTTACAGCATTTACAAAAATTAACTCAAGAGGGAATAAAGACTTAAATGTAAAACTCAAAACTGTAAAAATCCTGGAATACAATGTAGGCGATACCATTCTCAACATAGACAGAGGCAAAGATTTTATGATAAAAATACCAAAAGGAAAAATTGACAAATGGGATCTAATTAAACTAAAAACCTCGGTACAGCAAAAGAAACTATTAACAGAATAAACAGACAGCCTACAGAATAAGAGAAAATTTTTTGCAAACCACAGCTGACAAAAGTCTAATGTTCAGCATCTATAAGAAACATAAACAAATTTATAAGAAAAAACAAACATTATAAAGTGAAAAGAGGTCATGAACAGACACTTTTCAAGAGAAGACATACTTGTGGCCAACAAGCATAGGAGAAAAAGCCCAATGTCAGTGACCATTAGAGAAATGCAAATCAAAATCACAATGAGATGCTATCTCACACCAGTTAGAATGCCTATTACTAAAAAGTCAAAAAATAACAGATGCTGCAATATTTTAGAGAAAAAGGAATACCTGTGTCCTGTTGGTGGGAGGATAAATTAGTTCAACCATTGATGAGAACTGTGTGACAATTTCTCAAAGACCTAAAAGCAGAACTACCATTCGACTTAGGAATCGTATTGCTGGGTATATACCCCACGGAATAGAAATCATTCTGTGGTAAAGACACATGCACGTGTATATTCATTACAGCACTATTCACAATAGGAAAGGTGAAATCAATCTAAATGCCTCTCAATGGTAGACTGAATAAAGAATATTTGGTATGTATATATTATGGAATAGTATGCAGTTAGGAAAAAGAATAATACTATGTCCTTTGCAAAAACCTAGATGGAGCTGAAGGTCTTTATCCTTAGCAAACTAACACAGAAACAGAAAACCAAACAGCACATGTTCTCAATTATAAGTGGGAGCTAAATGATGTGAAGACATATAGAAGAAAAACACACTCTAGTCCTTACTGGAGGGTAGAGACTGGAAGGAGGGAGAGGATCGGGAAAAATACCTACTAGCTACTAGGCTAGAAACTGTAGAAAATTAAGGTTGAGCTCCAAAACTGTTTTCCATGGTGTCGAGATGTAACTTTCCCATGTCATACTATGTGCTGTTTCCCATGTTTTCATACGGTGATGGATGGGGATGTTGCAAGCATTGGGAAAAGAAAACTGAGATGTCTTAATGTTTCTGTGTTTCAGCAATTGAATGTTTTTATTATTGATCTGTGTTTTTCTTTGTGTGCTTATTTGGTTAGTATTTCATATCACGTAGTGCTCTGTCTTCTCCAAAAAACATGTGTATTTATCTTAGGAAAGAAATGTAAAGTGTGGTAAATACGATGGGTTATGAAGGTGCAGTGACACTGACTCCATCCTACCTTCAGGGATAAGCCAACCCTGAATGTGAAAAGAGACGCTATTTTTATTGCATAGTACCACACAGGGCCAGAGCTTCCCAGAACCAGCTGGGGATTGTTACCTAGACCCAATGTTGTTTACTGTTAAATCTTGTGGCTTGAGACATCTTCTAATTGAATTTGATATTTTAGTGTACGTTACTATCTTTGACATACATCATTGAATAAAATGCAGGATATGTATTTTAATTTTTTTCATTTACCACTTCATTTCAAGTTATTCTACCAAGCTCATGAAATATTTCGCTAATTGTCATAAAAGTGAGGTTATGGCACGGGCGTTCTAAGATTTAATACATTGTTTCTAGGGGAGGTTGAAATACAGTAAACTGAATCTTAAATATTATAGAACTTTTAAAGAATTTGGCTTAGTTGGAGAAGGCTGTGGTATATTTAAGGATGTTATGTATTCTACATTACTCCTTAGGAAACAGATTTTCAGACCTGGTGTGCTGGCTCACGCCCATAATCCCAACACTTTGGGAGGCTGAGGCAGGAGGATTGCTTGAGGCCAGGAGTTTGAGACCAGCTCAGGCAACAGGGCGAGACCTGGGTTCTATGAAAAAATAATCAAATAGGGAACATGCTTTTGAGATACTAGAAACATTTGATTCTGTTACATACCACACTAAGACTAATTGAAGATACAAATAACTGATTCTGCAGATAACACAGACAAGTCAGAACACATTGATTTCTGATGTGACAGTCAGTGTTCGATGAAACTGTTTATAGAAAGTAAAGCCAAAGTGCCAAATTTTACGGAGATACCTTTTAATAACCCAACTGTTAGACGAATAAAGCTTTTTTAAAAACTCAAAGCAAATGTTACTAATCATTTGGAGTCTGGACGTCCCAGTTCACAGGGTTACTTCTAATATGTAGAGCACATGCAGCTTTCTGATCAATCGAGAGTGAGGGGACTGCCCCTGCCAGAGTTCAATTCAGCCCGAGGACCCCATGGCCGCCCAAGGTCTTGGTTCATGCTGTGGATACAATACGGAATTTATTCACTCAGTAAACATTCACTAGGGTTACAGTCATTTTAATATAATTCATCGTAAGGTGATGATCTCTAGGAACGTCATCACAGGGGAGCAACCTGAAAGCTCCCAGCAGCCAGCATGAATGAAAGGTAGGGGCGGGGCTGCCAACAGGGTGGGGCCTGGTGAGCCACGTGCCTGGGCTCCCACATCACAATGTGGGTAGGGCGCCTCGTGGAGGAGACTGTGCCTGATTGGTTCCTGGGCACCAGGTTGGTAGGGCAACCTCCTTCAGTTGGTAGAAAACACTGGAAGGAGGAACTCCCTCTGCGCTGTCTTCTCTGAAATCTCCGCTCTCAGGCTTGTTGTATCTAGACCCATTTTAAATCAAGCAGGTTCCCTTCAGACCAGTCATCTCAGGGGAGGCAGCTGAGGCGGGGAGTGAGCTGTCAGTGGGGTGCGGCCCCCTAGCCAGGGGCTGGCCCTGCCAGCGTGCCTGTGTTTCAAAGAGGTGAAGTGCTGAACTGTGCGGACCGGGAGGCAAGGGAAGGTCCAAGTTGCTGGAGCGCACCCAAGGTGCCCCATGGGGAACACGCTGAGTTGTTGTTTGTGCCCCAGAGGCAGAGGCAGACGCAGGCGAGGTCTGCGTAGGTGGCCTGAGGATCTGTCCTTCGGCTCTGACATCAATGGGGCGGTGGCAAGCAAAGGTCCAGGCCAACACAGAAGGAACAAGTCCAACACCGGTGCCAGACCCATTTGGTGCCCGTGCTGGCTGTGTGGGGCGGTGTCCGGCAGCTATGACCTCGACGAGGCAGTGTCGAGCACAAGTGCAGACCAAGACAGAGAGGAGCAGAGGCCGGGCAGAGAGATCACGGTGCTCCCCAATGCCAGACCCAAGCAGAGCCAGCACAGGGTGCACTGGGCAGAACCGATCTGCAGCCATAACATCAATGAGAGGGAGGTGGCGAAAGCGCCAGACCGTACTGCTGTGGAGCCTGCCCTGCGGGATTTGGGAGCCGGTGACGGCCATGACCTGCAGCACATCAGCGACCAGGAGATGCCCAAAGGTAAGGCAATGAATGATGCTGTTTGCCCTCAGGCACGCCTCTGGCTGACACTCATACCAGCTCTCATTCCTCCCCCGAACCCCCCGAGGTATCCACAGCCTCGGGCTCCTCCGTCCTGGCCCTAGCCAGCTTTCCCAGGCCCATGCACCAGGCAGGAGGACTGGCACTGCCTCGTGCCGGCCCCCACCCTTCATGCTTTTTCCCTGCTGCGTCTGGTGGTTTCTTTCTTCCTCCCTACCCCAATGCCCAGTTGTGGCCCCTTTCTCAGCCCCAGGCTGGATGAAAGCTAAGTTTTCCAAATAGAAAACGCATGCTACAGATTTCATTCCTGTAGAGCAAGTGTCTTACAGCTCTTCTGTTTACTTTGGTTGGTCTCTTAATTTATTTAAACGTTAGAATAATTAAGTTTCATGATGAATGTGACTTTGTAGCTGAAAGATATCGTTCTCTCAGAATATTAAAAAAAATGGTGAAAGAATGAACAAAGATAGTATATGAATGAATTCTGCCTTTATACACAAAGCATGAAAGGACTTTTGAAAGTCCTTGTTTGGTGGCGTAAAGTAAGCCTCTGAGTGCTTTCACACACCAGGTAGAAGATGGGTAGTGTTTGATGACAGCCCAAAATAGACTCTTCATTTTATTTTTGAGGATTTATTACACATTTACAAGTATGTCTCATTTGACCCTGTCTCCACAAAAAAATGGTTAAAAAATAGCCGGGTATGGTGGCTTACACCCACAGTCCCAGCTGCAAGAGAATCTCTGGAGCCCGGGAGTTTGAGCCTTCAGTGAGTTATGCTAGCTCCATCTCACCATTGCACCACTCCAGCCTGGGCAGCAGAGTGAGACTTTGTCTGTTTAAAAAATTGTTTTTGCCCAAGACAGCTCTTTGTTTTAAGACATTTGAAATACTGAGCTGGTGTCTGACCACAGGAATTGACCACAGCATCTCTTCCTGCTTGAGACTTTCCCTGAAATGTGCTGGTAATAGCAGCCTAGAGGAAGGTGGTTATATTTGATAAGTAGAGGGAGGAGGGCATATATGTGATTCATCTGAACGTTGCATCCGTTTATTTAGGTGCAAGGTTGAAAAAGAAGTTCCAGCCCCAGCCCGGTTTTACTCCACATGCATGCAGAGATTCTGTGATTTCTGTATTCTCCAGTGGAATTGGGACATTGGTGCCTTTATTTTCTTGACATTTATTACTAAAAGCTTTTCTCAAGACTGTAAAAGTGATTAAAATGGCTATGTCGCTTTAAAAAGAATCTTTTGTACTCACCTCACTTAGGACAGTGTTTCCTCTTCTTCCTCTACAGGTCTTGCTTCTGACCGTCCAAGGGCAAGCACACTCTTCCTGAGAAAGTATCAAATGAGTGGTAAGACAATATTATTTCTGCTTTCAAGGAAAACCTAAACATTTTCTGTCTTGTATATTACAGAGAGTATTTAGAGAAACTCAGATATTAGTTAAAAATGTTCAACTTTTCATAGATTTACTTATTTTCACATGTGATATAATTTCCTTTAGTTGTCACTGTTTTGGAAACATACAGACTTTGTGTTTACACATTTGGTGACATTTTCACCAACACAATTAATTGGCCACATGATTTAGTGTAGTAGTCACGGATTTATGCCTTTTTCTTCATACGTCTTTGACATTTTTCCCTTACTCTAAAGAGTATGTTTTAATAATGACTGATAGGATTTAGGCCACAGCTTGGATTTCACTGCAGCAAATCAAAAGAATCCATTGTTCTAGATTGGATCTGTGATGTTGGCCTCCTTTTTCACAGTGCTCTAACCACAGTCACATCCAAGTGGATGCTACAACTTTTTCATTGCAATGTAATAGAAACGTAACATGCCCTGTGCTGTTTTCCATATTAGCCTTAGTGTGTGAAACTAGTGTAAAGTTTCCATATCCTGCCTGTTTTAGGATGAGAATTAGAACTGTAGGATTTTTCTGTACTGTTGCTTATGTTTCATAATGTTCTGTTATCTTACTCTATTTTCAAAAAGCCATACCCCGTGTTTTTCAGTTAATTTTAACGACAAGAATACAAGAACTGTGGGTTCTAGAATAACATCAGAACTAATGCAGCACAAGAAAAAGGGGTCGTTCACCTACATTTTCATAGTTTGCGAGGACTTTGTCTGACTTGAGCTAGTAATTTCTGGTTAGGATTCTTAAATTTCTCAGTTTCTTCCAAGAGCCATGGGCTTCTCACACATAGAATGTACGGAAGTAGAAGAAAACCAACAACAGTAACAACAACAAAACCTTAAAAAGTTCCTCCATGAACTCAAAGCAGGACCGCACTAATCACCAAGGGGATGGCACTAACGCATTCATGAGGGATCTGCCCCCGTGATCCAAAGACTTCCCCACCTCAAACCCTGGGGATTACATTTCAACGTGCGATGTTGAAATGTAATCACAGACATTCCCTAATTTGTTTTGCCTTTCCTTATCTACACGGGGATTCTTTCATTTGAACGTAATAGAATATGTGTTAGGTCAAGAAGTAAAACTGTGTTTTCAGATTTTACACTCAGAGATTCATCATGCCAGATTATTTAAATGTTAAATTTTGTTTAAATTAAAATTTTTTAATTGATTTTTTATATAGCGATAATCAGATGTATCTTGTTTTATATAGGGATGATGAGATAACTAGCAACTACTTTTATTCTATGGTATTTTATTATACCAAAATTGATTAGTTATATTTTTACTTTTAGTGCAAGAAAAGAGGAGAAGCTTTCGCATATATTCTGTGAGTAAACTTTCGAAAAGTTAAGAAATTAATTGTTTAAATTAAAAGTCGATCTGTCATGATTCCTTAGAAATGTAACAGGGACCCAGTGCTGTTAGCATGATCCTTTTTAGGTGAATTTTCTAACTCTTTTCTATTTTCCTAAATGTCAGATTTATGCAGGAAAGTCTTTAACTTACTGTGCCCATTTTTAAGGCTGTCTGATTTTTAAGTTAAATTTAAATTGGTTGTGATATTGCCTGGGCGGTGCAAGCATGGCTGCTGGTTTTCTGGAAGCAGGGTTGGGAAGCAAGGTTGAGTTTCCCTTTGTGTGTGCCATTTTCTCCCATTTCCCAGGTTTCATCCCTGGTGGGTCTGAGCTCAGAAACCTTCAGGTGTAATATATCCAGGGAATACACATCCACATTCCTTCTAAGATGGGAGGATAGGTGGACCTGCGGTTCTAACCACAGACTTACTATTGACCTTGCTGGCTCTGTTGTGTTTCACCCTACCTTCCCAGGTACCATGTGCTATGATTTCGGAGACTGTGTTGGGTTCTTCAAAATACACGGCATTGCTTGTTTCTGTTCAGGTCACTCCCTGTGGGCACCAGGGTTGTGCTTTTATGTCAGTTACCACTTCTCTATCTGCTTGCCACCTTGCAACATTGACTCAGAATCATCTGCTGTCAATCCTGTCTCCTGGTTCTGTGTATAATGTTTATTTTATGACTAACTCTCATGAGATTTCACAAGGAAGAGAAAATAAATTTGTGGTCAATCCATCATATTTAACCCACATTTAGAACCTATATGTAAGTGTAAATCTAAGTTTAATGGAACATAATTATGACCTTAATTCAGACAATTTTCTAGTTATACCTATTATAAGCATATTACACTTTTCCACTCAGGGCTTGTGTAATAACTCTATTCAAACTCCGTACCTGCCATGTGGTCCCATTGCTGTGCAACATAGATGGAGCCGATTTTGTTAGCACACAAAGTGTTGGAAATTTTCAAGTGAGCTAAAAGTCATTAATTATTTTAAAAACATCTAAAACATGTCATAAAAAGTGGGGAGAAAACCGTGATCTCCAGGGCCGGGTGTGGTGGCTCATGTCTGTAATCCGAGCACTTTGGGAGGCTGAGGCAGGTGGATCTCTTGAGGCCCGGAGTTCAAGACCACACTGGCCAACATTGTGAAACCTCATCTCTACTAAAAATACAAAAACTAGCCAGGCATGGTAGCACATGCCTGTAGTCTCAGCTACACGGGAGGCTGAGCCAGGAGACTTGCTTGAACTTGGAGGTGGAGGTCACAGTGAGTGATAGGACATTTTAATTAAAAAAAACGGGGACAGATTTCACCTGAGGCTGTACCAGTTAGTCTGTGTTTTGGTGCGTTATTCCTGTTATTTTTATTCTCATGTATGGAATTTTCCTCAGAATTGACTTTTCTTATTTTAAAGTATTATGCTGCACTACCTCAACAGTAGTGACATTAAGGGATACCTTCTTTCCCTTTGAATGAAAGTATCTGAATCAGTCCATTTTTATTTTTTATGCCATATTTGTTTTTCAGACAACAAAAGTATACACATATAATCACATAACACTGTTAATGTAATCTATAACAGAATAGCTTAAGAAACATAAGAGTTCTGCTGGAGTTAAAACATTTCTATCTTAAAGGGTAATTTGGTCCTTCAAATAGTAATGTTGTTCAAAAACATCTTGGATTTTGGTTAAGAAAGAAGTGAATTTGCAGTACAAAGCATCTAAAGCAGCAAAATGCTGTTGGACTCTATGGATATTTCGGATTGTTGGCTACTAGCAATGTTTAAATGCAGCTTAGGTTTATAAACAACCACGAGATCTTCTCTGTACCCTGCCTTTTTTTTCATACTGACTGATTAGTAGTAGATCCAACCCTGTTGTGTCTTTAATGAGTTTGCGAGAGACCCTAATGGAAGAGTGTGATAATATGATGCAAACAAGCATATTAAGAGGAGGAAAGAAAACTCATCTGAGTTATTTTTTTTTCCAGTTAAAATAATCAGTATTTTGTGGTTTTAAATAAAGCTGTTGATCTTTTCAACTATTTGGTGATTGGCATTTGGCTACTGGGATTATTTTTAGCCAAGAGCACTTTCTCTCTCTCTCTTTCTCTCTCTCTCTCTCTCTCTCTGTCTCTGTCTCTCTGTCTCTCTCTCTCTCGCTCTCTCTCTCTCTCTCTCTCTCTCTCTCTCTCTCTCACTTCCCTTTTGTAAATTTGAGATGGAGTCCTCATCTGTCACACAGGATGGAGTGCAATGGCACAGTCTCAGCTGACTCCAACCTCCGCCTTCAGGAATCAAGCAATTCTCTGCCTTAGCCTCCTCAACAGCTGGGATTACAGCCACCCAGCACCACACCTGCCTAATTTTTGTATTTTTAGTAGAGATGGGGTTTCATCATCTTGTCCAGCCTGGTCTTGAACTTCTGACCATGTGATCCACTCACCTCAGCCTATGAAAGTGTTGGGATTACAGGAGTAAACCACCTCACCTGCCCAGCAGGAACATTTACTTAATATAATGGAGGCAGTTTCCGTATTGACTATCGCACTCTCAACAAAGAATAGATATTTTGAAAGTGTTTTAGAGATAGTTGATTTTCTACAGGGTTCAAAAGGTTCACTGTCATATCTCTGATAGCACTGTGGATGAATTTTCACTCATTTGTATCTGTAGGAAGATTTACTTTCCAAACTGTAACTGACTTGAATATTGGTCAAGCTCTTATTGAACTCCTTAATTTCTCCCACATTCTGTGCTAAGCAGCTGCAGGTAGGAGAGAAGGGGTTCTCCCTCTCCTGGAGAGGCTCACTTTCTCATGAGGGGGATGCCCTGCAGGCAATTGTAGCATGTAACACACAGTGAATTAGACTGATGTGTACGCAAAAACAGAAGTGTTTTGTGGTGTGGCTGCAGGCAAAGGGATCCCAGAAGGTGGATGAGGTCAAGCTTGCTGGGACAAGGGGGAAAGGAATAAATATTCCAGACAGAGAGCAGCACGAGTGAGGCAGGAATGTGCCATAATGTGCATCAAATAACTTAAAGAATGAAATCAATTAACTTTTGAAACGAATGCAGAGTATTCTCAGAAGTTCTCATTTGAGTAGTGTCATAGCAGTCTTATGTAAACATGAAGTGAAAGTTACATTCCAAAAGTCGTTTTCATCATCTGATTTTTGGATGTGAGAGAGTCTTAAAAGCAGTACTTTTTCCATCCTCCCACAAGGAAACAGGCCCAGGGAGACCTATGGCCCCTCACTTGTTTGGTGACTGAGCAGCTCTGGCACGCACACTCTCTGGCTCTAACACACTGGTTCCATGGCACTCTCTCTTGAATGCACACATTAAGGATTAGTAAGGGAGTAAATGTAGTATTAGGTCTTCATTTACTGCAATCAAATGCTCTTGTGTCAATATTATTTAATGTATGATATTTTGTTGCAGTTAATGAATAACAGAAATAGAAAATCTCAGTGCTTTTTCCTGCATCAGAAAAAGAACATGAAATTCCATTATAAATGTTTCCCATTATTTATAAAGGGAATTTATAATAGTGGCTTGCCAGGTTTGATGATCAGTGTCATATCAAGGGCAGCATTTTATAACCCATTTTTCAAACATCATCTGTGACGAGAGCCTCCAATGAGTTTCCCATAGAGCTGCACATGATACCACACTCGGACAGGTCACGGGGTATAAAAAATACCTTAATGCCTTATTGTTTGACATTGTGACAAAGGGAAAAAACCCAAACTTTGGTAAGTTTATCCTACTGTGATGTCTTTCTCTATCTTCCTTCTTCTTCAGATACCTCCATGGCATCTTGATAGAAAATACAGCTCGTGTTCCACCATACTCCTGGATAACAGCACAGTCAGCAAGCCTGATCTCAGCCAAATATTAGGATGGTGAGTACAACGAGGTTGCCAAGGGCTGAGTGACAGACCCCCGTATGCTAAAAGCATGCGGGCCATCCGCTGTTAGCTCAGCCATTTGGTTGCCCTTTTCAGCAGGCAGTTGAAGAAGCTGATGTCAATGATATATGGATTTTTCAGGACCTAAGGATGAATTTTTTTAATCTTAGACACTGTGTGGTAAAAGGGAAAGCCAGTTAGCAAATAAGCCATCCCAGAATAATCACAGCTCTTTATCTGATGCATTTCTGTTATGACAGTATTGAACCTAATGGGCAGGAGAGGTGCTTTTTATTGGATGTTTCTAGGAAAAATTAGTAGTTCTTTATGGGCCATAGGCCTAGCACGATGGGCACTACTTTGGGAACTACTCTTGGAAGAAGGAACAGCTTGTCCTCCAGTGGCACCATAGTGTATCTGCATTTAAATTTTCCCATCATGCACCAGCACATCATAGGCCACAATCAGAGATGCCCTTTCACAACACCCTTGACAGATGGCTTCAAGTTGTTTTAAAAAGCCAGCTCCAATGGAGATGTCCAAAAAATATTATTAACATGTCCTTCCATTATGAGTGTTGATATTCAGAAAACAGTTTGACAAGTGGTACCTCAGAATGTTAATGTCCTTATCCCTAACTTGACTTTCCAGTCTATAAACACGACTAAGTTACAAGCTTAAGTTTGTCTCTAATGTACTAGTTTTAAGCTAATTTGTTAGTAACTTCTACTTTAATCAAAAATGGCCATTAATACTCCTAATAATGTGACTTTCCTCTCTCATGTATAACAATAATTGAGATCCAATTCTGTTTCAGCAAGAACTGGACTTCACCTGTGTCTAAAGCCCTGAGCTTTGATCTGTATGGTGGCATCACTTAATGTTTGTATTCAGTCCTAAGTAAAAAGCCACTCTTTCTTGGCTAGAGTCCCTGACTTCTTCTGATTTCAAAAGATTCTAATGTCTCAGTATGCAATTCAAAAGTAGTTTTTAAGCTTGCCCTTGTTCAAACAAGTGAAAGTCCTACTTTTTCTTTCAGTGTGGTCTAAATTTTACAAGATTTTTTTAAAAATTGAAATATATATACAAAATAATATATATTTTTGGAGAAGGGGTTTTGCCGTGTTCGCCAGGCTGGATTCAACCTCCTGGGCTCAAGCAATACACCCAAGTCAGCCTCCCAAAATGCTGTGATTATAGGCATAAGCTTCCGTGCCTGGACTAGAAGTCTATTTTTGAAGCATAGTAAGTTTTAATTTACTCTCCAGTTTTAGAAGGGATTATTTGGTATATTTGCTTTTGATGAAAGAAAGGTTTACTGAGCAAGTTAATATAGAAAATTGGCTTTTAGGAAAGATTTTGAAAAACGTATTTCATGGTTAGTAGAGCATTGTTCTCAATGGAAGAAGTGAGCCATATTAGAATCACTTATACTGTTTCTTCAAAACATATGTCTGCAAACACATGCATCTTCCCAGCTCCACCTTCCCTCCGGCTCTGGACACTCACAAGCCTTTTAGGAAAATGAGGAAGTATGTGAGACATCATTATATGGATAAAAGCATCCCAGATGATTCTGATCTTCACCCTAATTCAGTCATTCCCAACTTTGCTGCACATTGGAATGACCTGGGGAACTTTACCGACAACCCTGATGCCTAAAGCATGCCCAGCACCAATTAAATCAGAATGTCTCCAGCTGACATTGAGGTCCTGTTTAAAGCTCCCCCGGTGATCCAGTGTGCAGCAAATGTGGAGGCTACTGCTTCCTTTGTGTGAAAAAGTGATGGTTCTAACATAAAAATTACAGGTTTTCCCTGTCATTTGCTCTTCTTTCTACCCATAAAGCCTTTCATCTGTGCGAGTCTTTTCTATCTGTGTGTGCATATGCTTCAATTTATACCACACCGTAGTGTTTTCTGAACACCTGCAGTTCACAGGAGCACTGTTCAGGGACCTTGGGTGAATCCGTCTTAAGCCTTGGTTCTCTTAACTGTAAAATGGGCGGTGCATGGAGTGTCACGTGAGGTTTGGTGGTCCTTGTCAGCATGTAACTTCAAATTCTGTGATCTTATAATTTGGAGATGACACTGTTGGAAGCACTATAGAAATATCTCTCTTAGATGCTAATAATGTTGTAAGGCCTACTTTTTACAACTCCAATTTGCCTTCTCAAATTATTCTCAGCCTCATTTTAAATGTTGAGGGTGAATGGAAGGACAGACCTTATCAAAGAAAAGCCCCTGTTTCCTGACACACAACATCTGTGGATGTCTTTGTAACACAGTAACATACATCCAAAGAGTTGTATTTGTTCATTCATACTTTCTTTAAACTAATGTAAAGTACCTGTCATTAATATTGTATGATGTGGTGTTACGCTGTGTGTTTAGTACTGCTTATTTTAGGAGAGCTACAAGTGTCATCGATTTTTGGATGCGTTATGCTGTTTACTAATAAATTTTCTACTAATCATGCATAGGCGATTTTAAATTACTTTGTTTGGTATAAAGCACATTCATTCTGTGCTTTTAGGGAAATAATGACAAATGGGTGAGTACTAAATCAGCTGAAATGCAGGGCCTAGCAACTTAAAAAGCAAAACACTACTGTCTGGCCTAAATGTAAGCATATGAACACATAGATATAAGTAACTTGCACAGAATGAAAGGTTCTATGGGCAGAAGAGCAAATGACAGGGAGAATATGTCATCATTTATACCTAAGAACCATCTGCAGACGCAAGTCTTCTATCAGCCTTTTGCGTAGTATTTTGGTTCTCCTGTTTTTGCTGTAGAGCCAGAGGACTAAAACAAAAGAAAAGTGCTCACATGATATTGTTTTGAATACACGATTCCAGGGCCACTGAGAGGGTTCCCTCCCCCGCCTTTGGAAATATATCTTCAGACCTAACAAATGATAAAATCAGTTCTTACAACTTTTGTTTTTCTCCACAGTGTGACCATGGCAATATGTTACAACATAAAGCACAGGTGAGCTCTTTGAAACCTGTCTTCTTATTCCAGCTCATCACTTTGTGTCATATGCAACACGCTGTCAGGTCCTAACTCTAGACATTATAAGCTGTAGAGTGCTTATTTTACAGTGCTACAGTAAATCGTTTGTGGGTTTTTTGGTTCGTAAAAATCTTTTAAATTATTAAGGGTTCCAAAGTGTATTTGTTTATGTCTTTGTTTGCAATTCATTTGGAAAGAAGCAGTAAAAAGATGCCCTAGCCTCATGCAAATATACAGTAGGAAAGAGGCGTATTTATAAAGCTATCAGGTTACTGTGGGTATTCTTTAACCCCACCAAAACTCCAGAAGTGCTAACTGATTAAAATAGCTATAAGAGGATTGTACATATCAATGAATTCGTTCACTAATAGTCACTGAGCTTTCTTGTACAATAAATGGATCTGTCCCCTTACTGGCTGTTACAATATTATGCATTGGCTACTTGGTTTACTTAGAGTGTCAAAAACTCACTTTCATTAGTATCACCACCGTTATAAAAATGTCTTCAAATATGGAGATGCCTTCAAGCTCACAGTAGTACGTATGAGTTTTCAAAGTTGAGATTTTCAGCTTGAAAGTTTTAGCTTTATTATAGAGAAATACTTGTTATTTTCCTTGAAATGACAGACTCACTTGACTTAATTTTATGGATAACAGTCAGTTATACTTTCAGATACAAATGGTGTACTGTGAAAAATTGGCTTGTTCAGCTCACAATTTAATCACAAGTGCTTTTCTTTAACATGACCATACTTCAGTATGCAGAAGCGCTTTATGTGAACTTTCTACTGAGGATACTAAAAAGAGAGGCCAAGATTTAGTAACATCATTAATTTTTACTGTTTCATCAAGGACATTCTTCAGTGAAACATGCTCTTTGATACAAACTGCAAGGGGCCGTGAAGAGTGGAACGAATACTGGTATAATTCGGTAGCACTGCCCTTATTCATACTGAGAAACCATCAGTTTTACCCACGTTTGCTTTTAAACAGTCATTACAAGTGTTGAACAGGAAGAAAGCAATCAATGTCTTAATACTTTTTAAAAGTAATAAATTATTTGTGTGTTTTATTTTCAATCAGCTTCTCAGGTTAAATTAGTATTCTTGTAAGAACAGTTTGGGCCATACATGGTGGTTGACACCTGTAATCCCAGCTATTTAGGAGGCCAAGGTGGGAGAATTATTTTGAATTGGGTGTTTGAGACCAGCCGGGGCAATGTGGCAAGACCCCATCTATCAAAAAAGACAAAAAACCAAAAAGAAAAGATCAGCTGGGCATGGTGGTATGGACATTTTGTCCCAGCTACTTGGGAGGCTGAGGCAGGAGGATTGCTTGGGCCCACGGAGTCAAGCCTGCAGTGAGTCAGGTTTGTACCACTGTGCTCCATCCTGGGGGAAAGAGCAAAACCCTATAATAACAACAACAACCACCAGTTCTGACATCGTGGGTCTCCTAGGGAATCTCAGGGGTCCACCGACCACATTAGGAAAACCACTGGTTTCCTAAATAATCACATAATGTGTTAGTTTGTAAAGCTCATTAAAGACTGCCTTCTTTTAAAATGAAAAGGCAATTAAGTGTGTAGCTCAAACTACTTCAGCAAACATATAGTATAATAAAGAAAGATTTGGGAAATCTTAATGGATTCTAAAAAGTTCTAAAATCCTTATTGCCAACAACTACTGCTTCCTAAAATGTTCCTGTGTTCCACTCCACCATGAGGTTAGAGGAGTAAAAATAGACATAGCTTCTTACCATTGCCTGTTAGCGGGAGTGAGTATTTAAAGGCAAGTCTGGCTCATCAATGTAGAAAAGACTTCCCAGTTCAGAACGTGATGTGTTGATGAAAAAGAGGTCAAGAAACCCTCTGAAGCCCAGGATCCAGGAGAAAAACTGGCAACAACTGTTTTGGTGAACAAATTTTACCAAAGCAAACAAGAAGTATCTCCCTCCGCCCTCCATGCCCTACTCCCAGCAGATACTTTACTAAGATATTAACCATTCCTGAATTAATCTCTTAAATGCACATTCTTCTTTTATAGATATGCAAATAGATCTCTGGCTATATTTGATGAGCCAATACATCCACTTTCAGTAAGTGTCACTTTCTCTGAGGTTCTGTTTATGTCTTATGAAGTTGTGTTGATTTCATGATGAAGTCAAAATCATCCACCATTAAGTCTTCACTAAGTTGTGCCTAATCATCTTATGTAAGGAGTGTTGTAAATTGGTCACACTGGAGTAAGAGCTGACGTACAGCTTTGTTTAATTTGTGCACTAAGGGGAATAAACATACCATCCAAATAACAAAATGTGTCATTTTAAAAGATAAGTTTTTATAGCAGCAAACAATAAGAATATTTGTAAGTAGTCCTAACAAATATGAACAAACTCTGTGAAAGGAATTAGAAAACAATTTAAAGTTAAATTTGTTTAAATGCTATCAAAACTTAAAAACTTCCTGCTTCAGGCATATGAAGGTGGCCACAGGGCCACCTTAGCACCTATGGTTACACAAAACCAAAAATATTTTAAGATCCTGCTGTTTATATTTTTAGAACTAAAAGACATTTTATCCCAGCAAGATAATTCTAAGGGACATGTGGGCACCAATTTTAACATCCCCATCTTAAGAGTACTTAAGAAGTTTTCTTGAATGAATATGTATATTGACTTTCTTCTTCTTTCAGCAAGAAAATATTCCAGGAAAATCCTTTGAGGATGATCCCACACGCAACTGCATTTTCAGTTATTTCTGTGCTCTTTCTAAAGTCACAAAACTAACAGCTCCAGGTGCAATCGTAGCATTGGTAAGCTATTTCTTATTTATAAAGCATCTTTAGTAACTGGTCTCCTACACAGCGTATGACCGTGTTTCTAAATAAAAGTTCCTAAAGTTATCATCAGATCTTTTAAGAGAAACCTATGCAAACAAAGTAAATACACATATTAGAGTTTAATCATCGTCATGTTTTAAAATGATGCCATTGCTTTTCTTATCACAGAATAATTGCTACTGAAAGCAGCAGGAGAGACTTCTGGTTTCTCCCTCAACAGATTCCAATGTAGGTCTAAGCTGAGTTCCAGGCTGTATTTCCCCACAGTTCTGACCTGGAGCTGCTGCTCTGAATGCTTTGTTGTTCCTGTTGACCTCTTGTGCCTGTTCGGGAAATTGCCCAGGAATGTGGAACTACTAAGACTTGGACGTGGGCTTTGCTAGTTAGCCTGCCAAGCCATAGCTGTGTCCTTACCTCTACATGGTTCTCCCAGAATTCCTGTGGTGAGACTCATTCAGAATATAAAGTCCTGTTCAGATGGCTGGGATGGTTTGACCCTCCCCACACTAACCATATGGTAGAGGAATGTCAACTACATGGCCTGGAGAGAAAGGATACTTAGAGCAGTACCCTCTCCTTCAGCATCCAGCTAGAGCTTAGGGGTGAAGGCCTCCACTGGGCACCTGCATAGAAACCTCTCCATGAGCACTGGATCAGATGCAGGCCATTTCATGGAGCTGCAGCCATTGGGAATGCCCAGCACATGCTGGGGGGAAGCAGGAGTGGTACTTCCAGATGGAGAGAGAGAGAGCTGAGGCAGGAGGGAAAGCTGGATTGAAAGAAGGGGGACTTCACTGTATACAGGCTAAATTTGGAGTGCCTGTGAGATAGCAGAGTGACGTGTGCAGTCATTATTTGAATCTATGGAACTGGAACATGAATCTGAGCAGTGCAGTTATCATTTGGATGTATGGGACTGGAGCATGAATCTGAGCTGGCGGTAAGGAATGAAGAGTAAGAGTAGCTGCTCAAGGCGAGGCACAATGGCTTACACCTGTTATCCCAGCTCTTTGGGAGACCAAGTCAGGCGATCACCTGAGGTCAGGAGTTCGAGGTCAGCCTGGCCAACACTGTGAAACCCTGTCTCTTCTAAAAAATACAAAAAATTACCTGGGCATGGTGGTGGACACCTGTAATCCCAGCTACTTGGGAGGCTGAGGAAGGAGAATCTTTGGAACCTGGGAGGCAGAGCTTGCAGTGAGCCAAGATTGCACCACTGCCCTCCACCCTGCACAACAACAGCAACACCCTGGGGAAAAAAAAGAGAAAAAGAGTAGATGCTCAAATGCAAAGAAACTGTTTAGAATGAAAGTGGACAAGCCGGACATGGTGGGACACACCTATAGTCACAGCTACTCAGGAAAAGGGAAAAAAGAGAAGATGGACAAAATATAGCTCTGTAAAGACCACCAGCATGTGAGGGGCAAGCCCTCAGAAAAGAGCCAGAGTACGAGGAGGAAGAGCAGGAAAATGTGATAAGAACAAAGGGTTCGCGATAGGAAAGGCTGGGGTCACAGTGCTACAGGCTGCCAAGAAGGTCCCCATTCCATAAACACCCCTGGGATGCCAACCCTGTGTCACTCTTCTAAATGCTGGGGTAGAGAAGAGGACAGGTCGAGCACAGTCCTTGTCTTTATGAGGCATTTGTTTTAATGAGGAAAGCAGTTCTTTTTTTAGGTAATGGCAAATAGCAAAATGATGAAGCACGATTCAGAGAGAGTGATGGGAGGGGCTCGCTGTTTCTGATAGAATGATCAGGAAGAGCCTCTCTAGAGAGGTCACATCTGAGCGGTGACCTGACTATAAAGCGAGGATGATAAGGAATGCTGGCATTATAGGCAGTGGGCTGAGTGCCAAGACAGAGACAGGAACACATTTCACGTGTGTTCAAGGAACAGACAGCAGGGAGCCCGCCTGTGAGAGAAATGAAGGAAAGAATGGAAAAGATGCGGCCGCACAGGCGGAGCCGTCGCTCACAGGGCCCTTTGGCTTGCAGACTGGGGACGAAGTCGAGGTATTATTCCAATTTGATGCGGGGACTAATGGTAGATCTTGAGCAGGGGAGTGCAGCGTTCTTAATTTAGAGGTTATCCCAAGTGCTTGGGAGAGAGCAGTCCATAGTTGGGAGGGGGGTTGGGGCAGAGAAGAGGACTAAGTAGCAACTAGGCTGTTACAGGTGAGCCGTGGCACGTGGTGGCCCAGAACCTGAAGCAGGCAGCCTGCCAGTGAAGGTAGCCATGGAGGGATTAAGCACGGATTAGAGGAGGGTAACTCACATGTAACTATTAGTCTCCAGGAGCTGGGCCAATGGCAATTTCCTGGACAAGATTAGGGCCAGGTTGGGGAGTGGAGCCTTGGGGTGAAGGGCTCTGGTTTGTGGTTGTGAAGGCTCCAGGGACCTCAGCAAGAGGAGTCTCAGGTGAGTGATGGGGTTGGGGGGGTGGTTAAGGTGAGATGGGAGGCAAGGAGCTGGCACCAGGGCATGACACTGTGAGCAAATGAGAGGATGTCATGGGGGAGCTGGGGAGAGCAGGATGGGAACAGGCAACACATTTGTATTGGTGAAAATCTCTGGCAGAGAGAGAGAAAGTCTTCAAGAAGAGGTGATTTGGGGAACAGTGTTCTGCAAAAGTGGATAGGATCCATCATGCTGGTAGAAGAGTCAATGTTAAAAGAGAAACTTTCTCACTGACCCAGGAGGGCAAGTGGTATCGATGAGTGTCAGCGGGTCACTGGCTTACCAGTAAAGGTGACAGGAAGTTGAGGGCTTGCCAGTGCTGTTTCAGTGCTCTCTCATGAGTCCTGTGGAGTTGAACACTAGGAGGGAGGGTTATTCCTTGGAAAACCGACAGTGCAGGGTTTTAGAGAAAGGGAGCAGGATCTCTCATAAGAACATGTCATGTTCAAGGGCCATGTGATTTGGAAAACACAGTTGACTTTGGAGAACATTGCCAGATCTGAGCCACCAATCTGATAATGTTCAACAATAAATGAACTCTCTTAAAATAAACTGTTTTTCTTTCACCTTGATTCAAAGACCTCAAGTAGCATAGAGTCATACTCTTCTACAGAGCACCCTCTGAGGTAGCAACATCTCACAGCTTACCTCTGTAACCTTCCCTCAGCTGGTCCTTCTGCTAGTTCTTTATATGATAGAGATTGGACAGATAGACAATCATTTCTGAGATTATCTCACAAACTGCTTGGCGGGTTTACAGCCACCCCAAGGATAGAGAGGCTGGCAGCTCTCTCTGCCTTCAAACCGCCAGAATTGACTGAATGCAGATACTGGAGGACAAGAAATAAGTTTTTGTGAAGTGATTGTGGAGACATGGAAAGTAGGGGCTGTGAGCAGGACCCTCCATTCCTTCACATGCATTCCTCATCAAGGCTCTGGATACAGGGACTGTTTCTCAGCAACAGAGACATGCCCTTGTCATGCTGTCTGCCCGGCAGCACTGGGAGGCACTCTTGACCTGCAGTTCCTAAGCCTGTGTCCCAAAAGCGGGTGAGTTGTTGTGAAAAGGAGAAGACAGCAGTGTTCTCATTATGACTTGGGTTCTACACGTTCTAGCATGGCACACCTGTAAAATTCCTATCTACCTGCCAGCCAGGTGTGACGCTGCACGCGGATGGCACTGTAGTGTTTCCTGAACAACCTTAATCTGCACCAGGCCTGTGTTTGTGCTGCCTTTCATGAGTGTGAAGGTGCTGAAGGTGCCTTTCTTCATGCTCACATCCCTGTGAATGAAATTGGCATGAAAATTTCTGTGGGCAGAGTATGCTGCAGAAGTATCTGACTATGACGGGGACTGGGCCTCTTGCTTTGTCTGAGCAAACTCTCTGCAGAACATGAGAATAAAAGGCACTTAACGTTCTGGCCAAAACCAGAAGTCTTTCATTCTTAAATGTTATCAGCACACTGAAACAGAACTGAAATCAAAGACAAGTGCTCTCTTTTGCAGGTGTACATTGAACGCCTTTTAACGAATGCTAACATCGATCTTTGTCCTACTAATTGGAAACAAATTGTCTACGGAGCCATGCTTCTGGCCTCCAAGTTTTGGGGAAATCGTCGTCACTGGAGTGCGGATGACAGCCAGAATCCCAAGGATGTTGCAGCTGAGACAATGTGAGTTTCTAAGGTTTTGGCAAACTTTGTCATCATTTTCCATGCCTCATTTGCTCTCCAAGTTATCAGTGTAAGAAATATCTTTATAGGTTTCCTTGTACAGATAAAGGAAGTAGGCATAAGACCACAGACTTCAATCTATCCAGCTTTAGTATAACAGTTTATATTTTCCAGCATTAAAGGGTAAGTCTTGAAGTGTTATTGTTGTAATAACTGGCTGATAAACTGTTTTTCCGATTGTTTTTTGGAAAACCTCTTACAAGTGTGCTGTCAGAATGACACAGTGCAGTAAATATCTTTATAGCTTTTTAGAAGCCACCTGCCAGTTTCAGTCCCCTTTGAAGGGGTAAACATCAGGCCTTTGAAATAACTGGCCACTTTTCAGGTGTTAAGGCCTCGGGACTATGCAGAACTTACAGCTTTAACCTAAGTCACCCATTGTGTATTTGCTTTTGCTGGTCCTTGTCTCCCCCTTTAATCTGAAGATCTGCTTTTATAGGAACCTTGAGATATGATGTTAAATAGCTACAGATTTCTCTGCCCTGGCTCCTCCCCATTAACCTTGCATGTGTTTGGAAATCGGTCTGATGAGTTAGAAGCTTGCACGTTCACCTCCCGCAGTGTGAGAAGCATTTCTGGGGCATCACGCCATGCCCACCACACTCACAGGCTCCCTAGGTACTCAGACATTCACAGAAGCAGGCTCGGGGCCAGTAGTTGTTTATGAGAGTGTGGAAGCTGTGCAGGGTCATGTAGTTCCTCCCAGATGCACCAACATGGCACTGCAACACAGCTTCCCCAGGGTTCCCTTCCCATTTGGCCTTATGACTGCTGTGAAGTGAAGGGCCCTGAAGCAGACAGGCAGGGTGAGCAAGGGGGCATTTCCAGCAGAGCTGCCCTGGGTGCCCGCTGGACAGTGAGGACAGCTGTGTCAGCCGCATCTGGTGCAAGACAATGGAGCAGCTCTTGTTTACGTTGACCGGCAGAAAAGACAATGCCAGGCAGTGGCACAAGTTAGTTTTGTGATCCATCTTTGCCCGTGACTCCACAGAGGAGGACTGCTATTCAGAATCACCTCAGTGTATGGCTGCAATTGAAGATACAGTTTATATTGTAGATACACTGCAGTGTGTATGTATCTACATTCAATCCCTTGTGCACAGGAGTTCAGACCTGCTGGGTAACACAGTGAATCCTGTCCGTACAAAAAATTTTTTAAAAAATTAGCCAAGTGTGTTGGCAGGTTCTGTAGTAATCCCAGGTACTTGGGAGTCTGACGTGGAAGAATTGCCTGAGCCTGGTAACTTTAGGCTGTAGTGAGCTGTGATCACGTGACTGCACTTCAGTCCTGGGTGAGGGAACCAGACTCTCTCTAAGAAACAAACAAACAAACATTTTTGTCACCACTTTGCTAATAGTATAAACCAAGTGATAATTGTGATATTTGGGGGAGCCATTTTAGCAAAGAGTATGACAGCAAATGAATTTGAAACAAATGGAAGTACTTTGATAGCTGCAAATGCTAAAGGGAGTTTAATCATAGTCATCCACTGCAAACTGTTCCCTAAAAGGAAGCAAGATTTGTGACTGCCTGATTTCTCCTTCTCTGCTGCCTAGCCAGAGCTGATTTATCAGTACAGGATAATTGCAATAGAGAAAGTGTTTAATTCATGCAGAGATAGATGTACAGGAGACCAGAGTTTGACTATTACTGAAATTAGTCTCTCTGAAAACTCTGGGATGGTTTTTTAAAAGAGTAATTTGGTGGGTAGTTTTTAAAAGAGTAATTTGGTGGGTAGGGGGTCAGAAAGTGGGGAGTGCTGACAGATCAGGACAGCGATGAAATCATAGGGCAACGTTGAAGCTGTCCTCCTGCATTGAGTTGGCTGCTGGGTTGGGGCCAGAAAACCATATGAGCCACGTTGATTTGTTAGGGTGGTGTCACCTGATCCCAGTACAACGTCTGCAAAATATCTCAAGCACTGATTTTAGGTTTTACAATAGTGAAGTTATTCCCAGGATCAATATGGGCAGGTTCAAATTCTTGCAGCCTTCAGCCTCATGACTCCTAAGCCACAATTTCTAATCTTGTGGCTAATTTATTCGTTGTGGAAAGGTCATCTATCTAGTTCCCAGGTGGGAAAGGGGTTTGTTTTGGGAAAGGGTTGTTACCATCTTTGGTTTCAAAGTTAAACTACAAACTACATTCCTTCCAAAGTTAGTTTGGCCTCTGTGTAGGAAAGAACAAGGACAGCTTGGAGGTTAGAAGTGAGATGAAGTCACATCAATCCTCTTTCACTGTCATCATTTTCTCAGTTACAGTTTTTGCAAAGGTGGTTTCAAATTTGTAATCATGAACACTTAGTTCTGCCATTTTGGCAGCTGAATTGTTCTCAAAACCTGCAGCTAAGCTGCCTGGGGCTCTGATTTCCAGTCACAAGATCAGAGAGCATGCAGGGATAAGTGCAGGTTTCCACAGAAGTGAGCTCCAGAAGCAGTGGAGGCAGAGGCCAGCCCCAAGAAGACAGGTTCCAAACAGAGCTGTTTGTGTGTGAACGGAGATACACCGGGAGCTGTGGTCTGAACAGGCTGCTTCTGTTTGTGATCTTGGGAAGCTGAAAAGCATTACGTCCAAGCATTTAATAGACATGTGTCTCACCCTACTCCTCTTGACTATTTGCAATGATCCCATTTTGAGTGTCAGCTTAACAGATAAACAACTGCTGTCCCTCAGATTTTTCTTAAAACGTTCCAACATCGATGTGTCTCCCCGAAATATATATCTTTTCTAGAGAGTTAAACTGAGTAGCCACTATGCAGAAATGCTGTGTTGTAAAGGGTATGCTGTTCAGTCAACTAGCTGTTTAAAAACCCAGAAATCGGCCGGGTGCGGTGGCTCAAGCCTGTAATCACAGCAATTTGGGAGGCCGAGGCGGATGGATCCCCCTCGGGTGGATCCCGAGGTCAAGACATCAAGACCATCCTGGTCAACAAGGTGAAACCCCGTCTCTACTAAAAATACAAAAAATTAGCTGGGCATGGTGACGCGTGCCTGTGATCCCAGCTACTCAGGAGGCTGAGGCAGGAGATTTGCCTGAACCCGGGAGGCGGAAGTTGCGGTGAGCTGATTGCGCCATTGCACTCCAGCCTGGGTAACAAGAGAGAAACTCCACATAAAAAGAAAAAAAAAAAAAAACAGAAATCTTAGAAGATGAATCGGCTGTTCACAGAATTCTTTTCTTCAGTGATTAAACCTCTATGAATAGCTACGTTAATTCTGGGAAGTGCCATTAATTTCTGTAGTAAGTCACGACCTGATTACCTGTCTATTCAAATATTGTTTCATTTACATTTCTATAGACCTATGGATACGTGAACAGGATATTAATTTTAGAAGTAGGTTCAGTTGGATTTTACGTTCAGCAAATGAGATCCCCACATCTTGACTTAGAGTCTAACTGCCCTCCACTTTCTAGCATTTGCTTACTTGGCCAATGGGTAAAATGTTAACCTTCAAACCAAGAAACCAAATGTATTGTTCAGATATTGATCATTTTTAAGCAATTAACTCATTACAGGGCTTTGAAAGCAGCCAGAATGACTCTAACTGTGTACCTATTAATTTAGCTTTGGTGAGGGCAGCTGGATTATCATGAGGCAGACGACGGCTCCCAGTGCTTTCCTCTCCCATTGCCTCCAACTCCCCCACATTCTGTTCTGTCCAGGGGTGACAGATGCCGAGTTCTTCAGGGTTGCATTCCCAACTCAGGAGCAACACTGCATGTGTTAAGGCCAGGGCCCTACTATAAATCACATTATAATATGAGTTTAGCCAAAATGACTCTCCTTGACTTTTCTGCCTTTCAAATTGGAAATGTTATTCTTCCCCAGTCTCTTCCTAATATTAAGGTGAGCAGAAACTTGCATTATGCCTCCTTGACCCAGCCTGGTGTGCTGGAGCAGAGGGAAGGGGATTCTTTTTGCCATAAAATGTATCTTGCTTATGTATTTATTTGGGATCAATTCTCCTTGTAGCCTTACACTTTTTCATCCTCCGAGGCAATAGGGTGGCTCTCCATGGGTCCCCTTGTTGCCATGGTGATGCGCCCCATCTTCCTGTTGGTGCTTCTCTACTTCAGCAACTCCCTTCCTGTTATTGTCCTGGGAAATATGCCTGGAGCTTCTTCAGAGCTAAGAAATGGTACCCATCATTCCTGTCATCTCATCACTATTGCGGGGTTTGTGAATGAGCTTGGAGTCTGAGTTGCTCAGCTGCCCTAAGGGAACTGTGAAGAATAAGCCCCGAGGCAGCAGCAGGAGTGCAGAAGAGGCTTCCACCTCTCCCTCATCCCAAACTTGGGCTGCTGGGATGCAGAGGAGACCCCAAGCAGCTGTGCCTTGTTTGGACATTAGTGTAAGGACCCAACCACTCAGCCTTTATTTGTTTCAAAACAGAACTTTGAGCATCCTAGTAGCTCAGAATATTTTTAAAGATAACCCACTTGACTAAAATTGCCCTGTGTTCGCTTTATTGTGTTTCTCCTCCCACAGGAGTAAGATGGAGAAGAGTTTTTTGGAGCTACTTGAGTTTAATATTCATGTGTCTGCCAGTGTTTATACAAAATATTACTTTGACCTGCGTGCCTTGGCATACGACCATGACCTGTGTTTTCTATTTAGTTTTCTTCGCAAAGATAAAGCAGAGAGATTGAAGGTAAGGCTGTGAAGTCACTTAGTGGAGTTTCCCATTGGCCGCAAAAGCCAACATCTGTGACAAAATCATATTAAGTAGTGATTAGGAAAATGAAAGCCTTAAAATTAACAGACCAAAGTGCTTATTTTTTTGGCATCATATTTCAAGGCTTTTACACATTATACAAGAATCATCATCATTATTTTTATTATTAATATTATTATTATTATTATTATTTTAGGAGAAGGAGTTTCGCTCTTGTTGCCCAGGCTGGAGTGCAATGGTGCGATCTCAGCTCATTGCAACCTCTGAATCCTGGGTCCAAGGGATTCCCCTACTTTGCCTCCTGAGTAGCTGGGATTATGTGCAGGCACCATGATGCCCGGACATTTTGTATTCTCATTAAAGACAGGATTTCTCCATGTTGGTCAGGCAGGTCTCGATCCCTGACCTCAGCTGATCTGTCCACCTTGGCCTCCCAAAGTGCTGGGATTACAGGGATGAGCCCCTGCACCAGGCCATGGATCTGTATTTTAAAACGTTATTGATATTCTCACTGCTTTGACCATAATTCAGAATAATTTTTGTTAAATTTAATCTGTTCTTAATGAGTTTCTTTTTATTTTCTACCTGCATTTTTCTTTTTATTTTAATGTGTTCTTAATGAGTTTCTTTTTATTTCATGAATAAATGCAGTTGTATTCCTAATTATATCTAAATAGACAATGCACTTACTGCTCTTGGCTGTCTTTTACTTCAGCAATTTGCAATGTCGTGTCCTTGTCTATTCTGTATATCTCGGTGCAGTCCCAGGAGCTTATCAGACAAAGCAGTAGTGGCTGAGAGACTTGTGCTTAGACTGTATAAGGTGCCTGTGTTTCAAGTACTAGGTGTAGGAACGACATGAGCTTTCAGTGAAAATGGCTTCATGGGACAATGTAAGATTTATGGTTTATGACTCTTGGTGAGTACACAGGGAAATTCCACCTGAGACAGACACATTTAAAACTGGCATTGTCTCTGGTGTCTCGGTGGTACTTTGGAATAATACATTTCTCTACCACAATGTGCAAGTAAAGCAGCACCTTGTGGTGCTTCAATCATTAGACTTCTTGTGTGTTCTCAAGCAGCCCAGCACGAACCTGCCTCATTAAAATCTGCTTGGAGTGTGTAGTAACTACTAAGGATTCGGTAGAATTTGAATCACTGAGTAAGTTGATTGTTTGGCACAAGTGTATGTTGATTATGCTGAAGGAACAAGTGCACAGGTAACAGATAATATTGTTACAAGCTTGTCACAATACTCTGAAAATCTTTTGGAGCCCTATTTTATTTTTTATGTGACAGTATCACCAAGCAATGAGCCCAACTTTCAACCTATAAAGTAAGTTTGTCTTGCCTCTGGCAATCTTTTCATAGCTCTTAAAGGAGACTACCTTAGTGAATGGGCAGGGAGTTGCATCCTCAGAACCTGGCACTGTAAAACTCAGCCAAAGCAGCTACAAGGGAACCCTCCAAAGGAATCTGTATGTGTAGCTTCTCATCAATGATGCCTTTTTAAAAATGTTGGAGCCTTTTAAAAAATTGTACCCATTTTCTCTTTAATTGACTTTCCTAGGCTATGTCACCACCATGTGAATACAAAGACTTGCACAAAGATGTCGCCACTATGAGAAGGGCCGCCAGCATGGATTTCATCGCTATTCGGCATTCTAATGCCATCTTACCTTAAAGACAGAAATTAGCATTATAAGATCCTGGACTCGTCAACTGTAAAGACTACAAAATAGCACTTCTATTGCTGAAAAAGTCCAGGAAAATTAGGATCTTCTTTTTTTATGTTTTTTTTTTTAAATTTTTTTTGTTGTCGTTGTTGCTATTTTTGATTTTGTTGTTGTTGATTAGGATTTTCATAGAGCACAGATTTCTTCAGATAACCATACTGTGAAGCTGGGTGATGGTGGCATGAACAGTGGGTGCCAGGTGCTACCTGAACTTCTTGTTCCACTGAGTCCAGATGGCATTCCTAGGGCACTACCTTCTTGAACAACTCTTGGGGAAGACTACTGTCACATGGACACACCACATCCCAGTGCAGAGTCAACAGTCACCCACAGTTCCAAGCAGGTGACAATCTGAACTGAGCTGGAATTCAAAAAACTATAGAATTCGCCCCAGATTTGTGAGAGTGCCTGGGTTTGGATCTCTGTCCACAGAGGCACTGAATGCACGATGGCCCGAAACAACAAGTGTGGGAAGATAAAATGCATGGGGACAAGGCTGTCATTACTCCAAGTTCCATGGGGGCTCAGGCCTGTTCATCTCGTCTTTGAAAGGAATCTGTACATGTGAAATGAGGCTCCCACCTCATGGTAATAAAGGGAGAGATGAAATCAGCTCATCATCCCCCAGGCCCATACTGGTCATACCAAAACACAGAGTCTTGCTGTGTTGCCAGGCTGGAGCACAGTGGCGAGATCTCCAGTCCCTGCAACCTCTACCTCCCGGGTTCAAATGACTCTCCTGCCTCAGCCTCCTAAGTAGCTTGGACTACTGGCATGAACCACCAACCCAGCTAATTTATATATTCTTAGTAGAGACAGGGTTTCATCATGGCGGCCAGGATAGTTTTGATCCCTTGACCTCGTGATCTGCCTGCCTCAGCCTCCCAAACTGCTGGGATTACAGGTGGGAGTCACTGTGCCCAGCCTCTTGCATTTACGTTCACAATAAAGTGGTTTGGAATATCCCACTGTTGATTTGTGATTTCCTCCTCCAAACATAGTCTGTGGCTCTGTATACATAACTGAAAATTTTCATGTATCGAAATTTTGTGTCTGAAGATGAAATATTAAATGAAACATGTTAAAATGTTTCATGCAAAGCCTTCGGTGCTTGTAGCGTCTACTCTTTGGTGAATACACAAATTCATCTATTTTAAATATTAACATTTGTATTAGATGTGATAATGATATTTTCTTTCTCAGCTTCACTTGTTAGATAGTTACGTATGTTCTTTCATAATTAATGATATTGTATCTGATATTTGATGTAAAAAACTCCTAGAATATTTGGAATTGATACTTGAAATTAAACAGCAAAATGAGAACTGCTGAAACCTAGTGATAATGTACTTATGATGGGTTTATTATCTATGATCTCTTTCACTGTTAATTTTTAAAGTTTCCGTGGAAAACTGTACTAAGAACTTAAAATTGTCTATAAAACCCTTCGTGCCCTGCGCTTTAGCTTCAATGCATAATGAATAAAGGAAAATGGATTTTCCTTCAGGAATTCTGCTGGACTCTTCCTTTCTTTTCCCTTTAACCTGGGGGCAGCGTCTTCAGGTCACCATGGGGTGAGGTGACCATGAATGGCATCCCTAGAACTGCCGCTGGGAGGAGTGTGTATGTGGAGATGGGTTTCGTGGTCACGTTTCTTCCTCGGGTCTTTCTGGTTGTGATGGTGGCTTTGAGGATGGTTTCTGAGGATCCTCTCCAGGGGATTCCTCCACCTTTGGTGTCTCCCTTGGGGGAAGGCCCGAGAATATCTGGAGTGGGATTCCTAGGGTCACCCCTGTGTGACAGAGGTGCCTTGTGCGGGTCCAGAAAGCCGCGTTTTGGGGGCGGTGGAGCCTCATCTCCCCTGTAGGGTGGGCGGGATGTCTGAGGGAGTGCTGGAGGAAAGCCCTGTGTATCGTGGTCGCTGTGCAGTCTCAGTACAGCCCTAGACCTGGGGAAGTCATGATGGAGACTCAGAGGTGCTTGGGGCAGGGAAGGGGGTGGCCTAGGCAGTCACCAAGGTGTGACAGCATCGCTGATGCCAGGAGGCAGTTTTGGGAGGGGTCTTTGAAGGGGAATAATTGTGGAGTCTCCACAGGCGGGGAACGTGTGAGGGTGCTCCAAGGCTGGAGGTCAATGCGGGGGTGGGTGGAAATAACCTAGGGAAGCTCTCAGGAGAGTAATGGGCCCTACAAGCGTTGGGGTGGAAGGAAGGGGCCTAAACAGGTCCTGTCTTGCAGGGCCCTTCTGCACGGTGTCTGAGAGATGGATCTCTGGGGCTCCTGAAGTCACCGATACCCTGGGTGGGGTGTTTTCCAGGGTCAGACCTTTCCAGGTCCTGGAGCACGGAAATGAAACTGGCTTCTTCCTCCCCACCACCTGGTTGCTGCTTGGCAAACAACCTTCAGGGAGTGCCAAGGCTCCTGGCATTCCCTGACAGGCCACAGAAGCGGCTCAGGGCTGGGCTCAGATCAAGGGGTCCTCTTAGATATTTATATTTGATGTTGAAAGTGACATGGGAATAAAGGCTTCATCTGCGCTTTTGTTTCTAGTCTCAAACTCCATTTTGCTGTGTCATCTTCAGCAACATTTCCCTCTTTGGGCCTCATATTTCCTATATATTTTGTGGGAAATCTGGAGTTTGGAACATGAGTTTCCTGTCTCAGGACTCAGTATAACATCTATAAATGGCTGGTAGGACATGAACCAGACTTTATTTATTTATTTATTTATTCATTTATTTATTTATTTAGAAATGAAGTTTAGCTCTTGTTCCGTTGCCCAGGCTGGAGTGCAGTGGCAGAATCTCAGCTCACTGCAACCTCCATCTGCCGGGTTCAATAGATTCTCCTGCCTCAGCCTCCCAAGTAGCTGAGATTACAAGCACATGCCACCACCCTCCAGTTATTTTTTATCTTTATTTTTATTGTTTGTATTTTTAGTAGACACGGGTTTCACCATGTTGGCCAGGCTGGTCTCAAACTCCTGACCTCAGGTGATCCACCCACCTCAGTCTCCCAAAGTGCTGGGATTACAGACGTGAGCCACCACTGCCAACGAAGGCATGAACCAGATCCATGACACTCAAAATGTGCTCCACTAGCCAGCACTCACCTCACCTGGGAGCTTATTAAAAATACAGAAGAATCAGGTGAGGTGGCTCACCCTTGCAATCCCAGCACTTTGGGAGGCCAAGGTGGCCGAATCACTTGCGGTCAGGAGTTCAACATAGGCCTAGCCAACATGGAGAAATCCCATCTCTACTAAAAATATAAAAAAATCTTAGCCAGGTATGATGGCCGGCGCCTGTAATCCCAGCTACTGAAGAGGCTGAGGCAGCAGAATCTCTTGAACTCGGGAGGGAGCCACAGAGTGAGACTCCACCTCAAATCAATAAATATTTTTAAAAATTAAAAATAGCAAAAAAATAAGAAAAATAAATAAAAAATAGCTTTCTTGTCGTGGCCTGCACACTGTGGGCTCGTGGGTCTCTGAGACCTGAACATTGAGTGTTTTCACACCCCAGGGGCTTCATCTAGCAGCTCTGCAGCTGTCACCATGCCACAGAATGAATATATTGAATTAAACTCGTAACGCTATGGATACCATTTGGATGACAATGAGAAAAAGAGAAAGAAGGAAAGTCCTGAGGCTCATCAACGTTCAAAGAAGGCAAAGAAAATGATTGGTCTGAAAGCTAAGCTTTACCATAAACAGTGCCGTGCTGAGAAAATACAAATGAAAAAGACTATCAAGAGGCATGAAAAGAGAAACACCAAACAGAAGAATGATGAAAAGACTCCACAGGGAGCAGTATCTGCCTATCTGCTGGACAGAGCGGGGCAACCTCAAGCTAAAGCACTTTCCAGTACGATTAAACAGAAACGAAAAGAGAAGGAGGGAAAATGGGAAGTCCCTCTGCCTAAAGTATGTGCCCAGGGAGAAACAGAAGCATTGAAAGTTATTCGAGGGCCAGGCATGGTGGCTCAGGCCTGTAATCCCAGCACTTTGGGAGGCCCAGTGGGTGGTTCACAAGTTCAGGAGTTCAAGACCAGACTGGCCAACATGGTGAAACCCCATCTCTCCTAAAAATACAAAAATTAGCTGGGTGTGGTGGCAGGCGCCTGTAATCCCAACTACTTGGAAGGCTAGGCAGAGAAGTGCTTGAACGCGGGAAGCGGAGGTCGCAGTGAGCCAAGATGGTGCCACTGCACTTCAGACTGGGTGACAGAGCAAGACTCTGTCTCAAAAAAAATTAAAATTAAGGAAAGAAACAGTGGGATTATCCTGGGAGTACAATGGAAAGAAACCCTAATACCACAGCTATACAGCAGACCTAAAAGCAATCAGTCTTCATTAGACGTCAAAGAACTCTATGAAAACTATTCTAAAGACGAATGTAGATACCATAAACTATATGGTTAAAAACTTAAAAGTACAAGCTCTGAGGTAAAGCAATGCATTTTTTTAATCAAAAGGCAAAAAGAACCCACAAAAATCAACTATATAAAAGCCATGTTCCATAAAGGAACGTATAGCACTTTTACACAATTAGCATGTAAGAAATGATGCATGATGCTTGCTTTTCTTCTTATAATTTTTGTATTTTTAGTATAGATAAGCTTTCACCATGTTGGCCGGGTTGGTCCTGAACTCCTGACCTCAAGTGATCCACCTGCCTCAGCCTCTCAAAGTGCTAGGATTACAGGTGTGAGTCACCGCACCTGGCTGGCAAATAAAGAACAAGCTTTCTGAGTAACACAAGCAAACCTCCCACAGTTAATTCAGAGTTGAGGACCACGTACACTGCCGAATTCACGCTCAATCACTTTAGATTCATGAAAGGTACAGGTGATAATCATGTCTCCTTTGTTTTTTCCTTAACTAAAATCGAACCTGTCATTGATGAACTTCTTTTCTTATCAGCCTTTGCCTATTAACTTATATTAAAGAATAATCTGGGCTACGCACAGTGCCTCACGCTTGTAATCCCAGCACTTTGGAAGACCGAACAGGGGTGGATCACGAGGTTGGGAGTTTGCGACCAGCCTGATCAACATGATGAAACTCCGTTTCTACTAAAAATACAAAAAATGAGCAGGGCATGGTGGCGCGTGCCTGTAATCCCAGCTACTCAGGAGGCTGGGGCAGGAGAATTGCTTGAACCCGGGAGGCCGAGGTTGCAGTGAGCCAAGGTCACGCCACTGCACTCCAGCCTGGGCGACAGAGTGAGACTCCGTCTCTAAAAAAAAAAAAAAAAGAACAATTCGAAAAGTAAGTTGAGGTTTAATTTCTTTCCCTTTTTTCTTCTTTCCTTCTCGCAATAAAAAATCGGGAGGTTGTTATTTGACTATACTTACCAAAACCTTATAGTCACTGAAAATTATAAGTTAAAATACTAATAAGCAATCATAATTTCCTATTGTTTCAACTATTTTTTCTTACCTTTACAGGAACTCTACATTTTAAATATTATTAAATTTTAAATTATACATTTTATGAACTAGTATGTCATTTAGAAATTCACTTTCGCTTCTATAGTTATTATTAAAAATTTATTTTTCAAATTTTTTATTTTTCTAAATTTTTAGTAGAGATGGGGTTTCACCATGTTGGCCAGGCTGGCCCTGAACTCCTGACCTCAAGTGATCCACCTGCCTCAGCCTGTCAAAGTGCTGGGATTACAGGCATGAGTCACCACGCCTGGTGACTGGCGAGGTCACTGCTCACTGCAGCCTCCGCTTCCCAGGCTCAAGCAGTCTTCCCACCTCAGCATCCCAAGCAGACGGGACAACAGGCACGCACCACTGAGGCAGCAAAACAGGATCTGGAGGCGGGGAACATAAAGTCGATCTCACACTTGGGCTGTTAACAGGAAATATCCTCTCCACAGAGAACAGGCCAAGTAAATGGCTCTGTAACCTTACCGTTTCTCTGAAAACGTGGGCGATGTCTCCACTTGCCCGGGGTGCATTCCAAGGGAGTTCTGCCATATTCTGCGAGCAACTGGGGTCCGATCTAAACTTCTCATGGGAAAAGTACTGCGGTCCTGGGATGAAGTTACGTAGGAGTAAGGGGGAAAACCACCTCGCCGAAATGACCGGTGAAACTGTCCTACAGCCCCTGGTCCGTGCGGCTCGGGCCGGGAATCTGCGGCGCAGGTGGCGGCTCCTGGTGCTGCAGCGGGCTCGGGGCGGCGGCCGAGGCGGCGGAGGCGGAGGCCAAGGTGATGCGCAGCCGCTGGAAACCGCTGGAAGCCGCTGGACGGGAGGCAGGGCACCTCCAGGCCGGCCGCCAGCTTGGCCTCGTTGGCGCCAGTCCGGCGCTGGAGGTGCACGAGCAGCTGCGGCTGGCCGCGGCGGAAGTGCGGGCTGCGGAAGTGGTGGAGGGGCCGGTCCCGCCGTCCCGCCGCCCCCCGGCCCCGGCCCCGACCCGGCCTCGGCCCGCCCTGCACCACCTTGTGGAAGCCGGAGACGTTGAGCTGGCGGACGACGCTGGTGAAGTTGGTGGTTGTGAAGAGCCCGGACTCGGCCCCGGCCCCGCGGCCCCGCCGCCGCCCCGCGGCCCGGGCGGGCTGAGCAGCTCCACCTCGAAGAGCGGCTGGTGGATGAGCAGCCCCTCGCCGCGGCCGTCCCAGCGGGTGGACCGTTACCACGGGCTGTTCACCAGACGCCACCGTTCGGCGGGGAAGTTGTTGGGCTTGATGGGGATGGAGAGCGGCGCCTCCTGCATCGCCCCGCCCGGCCCGGACCTCGCGCCCACCCACCCAGCCTACCTCTCCCTCCCCGTGCTCGATTCCCGCCCCCGACCCCCGCCACGGCCTTCGCCTCGCCCTGTCGGCTCCTGCCTGCCCGGCCGCCGCGGACCCCATGAATGTCTTTTGACAAGTGTCCGTTCTTGTCTTTTGTCCATTTTTTAATGGAGTTGTTTGTTTTCTGATTAAAATTGTGTTAATTTCTTTATAGATTCTGGATGACACTTTTGTCAGGTGCATCGTTTCTAAAATTTTTCTCCCATTCTGCAGGTTGTCTGCTTACTCTGTTGACAGTTTCTTTTGCTGAGCACAATCTCTTTAGCTTCCTTAGGTCCCATGCGTCTATGTTTTCGTTGCGATAGCTTTTGGAGACTTAGTCTGGAAATATTTGCTATGGTTTATGTCCAGAATGGTATGTCCTGGACGGTTTTTGTTTAGGATTTTCATAGTTTTAGATTTTGTAATGTAGGTCCTTAATTCATCTTAAATTGATTTTTTCTATGATAAAAGGAGTGGTCCAGTTTGAATCTTCTGCATATGGCTAGCCAGCATAGTTTGAAAAGTTGGGTAGTGTGTTGCCTCTAGCTGTATTCTTTTTGTTTAAGATATCTTTGGCTATTCGGACTGTTTTTCGGATTTACATAAATTTTAAAATACTTTCTTTTCTCATTCTGTGACAAATGACTTGGTAGTTTGATATAATAGTATTGAATCTGTAAATTACTTTGGACAGTAAGGCCATTTTGACATTATTTCTTCCCATTTACGAGCATAGAATGTTTTTCCATTGGTTTGTATCATCTCTGGTCTCTTTCTCTTTCGTTCTTTCTTTCCTTCCTTCCTTCCTTCCTTCATTCAACTTTCCTTCCTTCCTCCCTCTCTCTTTCTTCCTTCTTTCCTTTCTTTTTTCTCTTTCTTTCCTTCTTTCTTTATTTCTTCTTTCCTTCTTTCTTTTCTTTCTTGTTTCCTTCTTTCTTTTCTGTTTCTTTCTTTCTGATGGAGTTTCACTCTTTTTCCCCAGGCTGCATGGAGTGCAATGGCATGATCTCAACTCACTGCAACGTTCACCTCCCAGGTTCAAGTGATTCTCCTGCCTCAGCCTCTCGCGTGGCTGGGTTTACAGGTATGCACCACCACACCTGGCTAACTTTGTATTTTTAGTAGACATGGCGTTTCTCCAGGTTGGCCAGGCTGGTCTCGAACTCCTGACCTCAGGTGATCTGCCTGCCCCGGCCTCCCAGAGTGCTGGGATTACAGACAAGAGCTCCGGTGCCCAGCCATCATCTCCGATTTCTTACGGCAATGTTTTATGATTCTCACTGTAGAGATCTTTCACCTCCATGGTTAGTTGTATTCCTAGGTATTTCATTCTTCTTGTGGCTGTTACGAATGGGGGTGCAGAATGGATTTGGCTCTCAGCTTGGACATTGTTGGTGTATAGAAATGCCACTGAGGAATACCATTTAAGAATTGCCACCTAGTTTTTGACAGTGGTTGAACTAATTTACTCTCCCACCTGCAGAATATACATGTTCCTTTTTCTCCATAACCTTGGAGAGAAAAAATGCCACTTTTTGTACAATGCTTTTGTATCCTGAGACTTGATATTCAACTGAAATTATGTATCTGTTCTAGGAGCCTTTGGGCAGGGACTGAAGGGATTTCTAGGTATGGAATCATATTGTTACACTGTTTGTGAAAAGAGATATTTCACTTCCTCTCTCCTGGTTGGATGGCTTTTCTTTCTTTCTCTTGCCTGCTTGCTCTGGCCAGGACTTCTGGTACTGTGTTGAATAGGATGACAATCGACATCCTTGTCTTGTTCTGGTTCTCTGGGGAATGGTTCCAGCTTTTGCCCATTCACTATGATGGTGGCTGTGTGTTTGTTATAGATGGCTCTTACTATTTGGTGCTATGTTTCTTCAATGCCTAGTGTTTTGAGGATTTTTAACATGATAGATGCTGAATTTTATGGAAAGCCTTTCTGCATCCTTTGACATGACCATCTGGATTTTGCTTTTAGTTCTCTTTATGTGGAGAATCACATTTATTGATTTGCATATGCTGAACCAGCCTTGCAGGAATAAAGCTTCCTTGATCATGGTAGATTAACTTTTTGATGTGTTGCTGATTTCGTTTCTCAGTATATCGTCGAGGTTTTTCTTTTCTGTTTTTGAGACAGAGTCTCAGTCTTGTCGTTAGACTGGAGTGCAGTGGCACAATCTCTGCTCACTGCAACCTTCACCTCCCAGGGTCAAGTAATTCTCCCGCCTCGGCCTCCCGAGTAGATGGGACTACAGGTGTGCGCCACCACACCCAGCTAATTTTCTGGTGTTTTAGTAGAGATGGGGTTTCACCATGTTGGCCAGGATGGTCTTGATCTTCTGACCTCGTGATCCACCTGCGTTGGCCTCCCAAAGTACTGGGATGACAGCTGTGAGCCAACCCGTCTGGCCTTTATTGAGATTTTATCATCGATGTTCATTAGGATAATGGCCTGAGATCTTCTTTCTTCATTGTATATTTGCCAGGTTTTGGTATCAGTATAATGTTGGCCTTGTAGAAGGAGTTAGGGAAGAGTTTCTTCTCACTGTTTGAACAGTTCCAGCAGAAATGATATCAACTCTTTTTTATACATCTGGTAAAATTCAGATGTGAACCCATTTAGCCCTGGGACTTTTTTTTTTTGGTTGATAAACGGTTACTGCCTTGATTTCAGAGCTCATTATTGGTCTTTTTTGGGATTCAATCTCTTTTTCATTGTGTCTTGGTAGGGTGCATATGTCCTAGGAATTTATTAAATTTTTCTCCATTTTATGTGCATACAGGTGTTCATAATATACTCTGATGTTGTTTGTATGTCTTTGGGGTTAGTGGCGATATCCCTTTTGTTGTTTTTAATTGTGTTTATTTGGATACTCTCTCTTTTCTTTATTAGGTTAGTTAGTAGTCTATTTTATTAATTTTTTGAAAAACAAGCTCCTGGATTCCTTGATATTTTGAATGGTTTGTAACATCTCAATTTCAAAAGGAGACTGAAAAGTTAAGGCAATTATAATCAAAAAGAACAAAAGTGGGGGCATCACATTACCTGACTTCAGATTATACTACAGTAACGAAAACAGCATGGTACTGGTACAGAAACAGACACATAGGCCAATAGAAAAGAATTCAGAGCCCAGAAATCAGGCTGCATGCCTACAAACATCTGATCTTTGACAAAACTGATGAAACAAGCAATGGAGAAATTCTTTTCTATTCAATAGAGAGTGCTGGGATAAGTGGCTAGCCATATGCAGAAGATTCAAAGTGGACCCCTTCCTTACAGCATTTACAAAAATTAACTCAAGAGGGAATAAAGACTTAAATGTAAAACTCAAAACTGTAAAAATCCTGGAATACAATGTAGGCGATACCATTCTCAACATAGACAGAGGCAAAGATTTTATGATGAAGATACCAAAAGGAAAAATTGACAAATGGGATCTAATTAAACTAAAAACCTCAGTACAGCAAAAGAAACTATTAACAGAATAAACAGACAGCCTACAGAATAAGAGAAAATTTTTTGCAAACCACAGCTGACAAAAGTCTAATGTTCAGCATCTATAAGAAACTTAAACAAATTTATAAGAAAAAACAAACATTATAAAGTGAAAAGAGGTCATGAACAGACACTTTTCAAGAGAAGACATACTTGTGGCCAACAAGCATAGGAGAAAAAGCCCAATGTCAGTGACCATTAGAGAAATGCAAATCAAAATCACAATGAGATGCTATCTCACACCAGTTAGAATGCCTATTACTAAAACGTCAAAAAATAACAGATGCTGCAATATTTTAGAGAAAAAGGAATACCTATGTCCTGTTGGTGGGAGGATAAATTAGTTCAACCATTGATGAAAACTGTGTGACAATTTCTCAAAGACCTAAAAGCAGAACTACCATTCGACTTAGGAATCGCCTTGCTGGGTATATACCCCACGGAATAGAAATCATTCTGTGGTAAAGACACATGCACGTGTATATTCATTACAGCACTATTCACAATAGGAAAGGTGAAATCAATCTAAATGCCTCTCAATGGTAGACTGAATAAAGAATATTTGGTATGTATATATTATGGAATAGTATGCAGTTAGGAAAAAGAATAATACTATGTCCTTTGCAAAAACCTAGATGGAGCTGAAGGTCTTTATCCTTAGCAAACTAACACAGAAACAGAAAACCAAACAGCACATGTTCTCAATTATAAGTGGGAGCTAAATGATGTGAAGACATATAGAAGAAAAACACACTCTAGTCCTTACTTGAGGGTAGAGACTGGAAGGAGGGAGAGGATCGGGAAAAATACCTACTGGCTACTAGGCTAGAAACTGTAGAAAATTAAGGTTGAGCTCCAAAACTGTTTTCCATGGTGTCGAGATGTAACTTTCCCATGTCATACTACGTGCTGTTTCCCATGTTTTCATACGGTGATGGATGGGGGTGTTGCAAGCATTGGGAAAAGAAAACTGAGATGTCTTAATGTTTCTGTGTTTCAGCAGTTGAATGTTTTTATTATTGATCTGTGTTTTTCTTTGTGTGCTTATTTGGTTAGTATTTCATATCACGTAGTGCTCTGTCTTCTCCAAAAAACATGTGTATTTATCTTAGGAAAGAAATGTAAAGTGTGGTAAATACGATGGGTCATGAAGGTGCAGTGACACTGACTCCATCCTACCTTCAGGGATAAGCCAACCCTGAATGTGAAAAGAGACGCTATTTTTATTGCATAGTACCACACAGGGCCAGAGCTTCCCAGAACCAGCTGGGGATTCTTACCTAGACCCAATGTTGTTTACTGTTAAATCTTGTGGCTTGAGACATCTTCTAATTGAATTCGATATTTTAGTGTAGGTTACTATCTTTGACATACATCATTGAATAAAATGCAGGATATGTATTTTAATTTTTTTCATTTACCACTTCATTTCAAGTTATTCTACCAAGCTCATGAAATATTTCGCTAATTGTCATAAAAGTGAGGTTATGGCACGGGCATTCTAAGATTTAATACATTGTTTCTAGGGGAGGTTGAAATACAGTAAACTGAATCTTAAATATTATAGAACTTTTAAAGAATTTGGCTTAGTTGGAGAAGGCTGTGGTATATTTAAGGATGTTATGTATTCTACGTTACTCCTTAGGAAACAGATTTTCAGACCTGGTGTGCTGGCTCACGCCCATAATCCCAACACTTTGGGAGGCTGAGGCAGGAGGATTGCTTGAGGCCAGGAGTTTGAGACCAGCTCAGGCAACAGGGCGAGACCTGGGTTCTATGAAAAAATAATCAAATAGGGAACATGCTTTTGAGATACTAGAAACATTTGATTCTGTTACATACCACACTAAGACTAATTGAAGATAAAAAAAACTGATTCTGCAGATAACACAGACAAGTCAGAACACATTGATTTCTGATGTGACAGTCAGTGTTCGATGAAACTGTTTATAGAAAGTAAAGCCAAAGTGCCTTATTTTACGGAGATACCTTTTAATAACCCAACTGTTAGACGAATAAAGCTTTTTTAAAAACTCAAAGCAAATGTTACTAATCATTTGGAGTCTGGACGTCCCAGTTCACAGGGTTACTTCTAACATGTAGAGCACATGCAGCCTTCTGATCAATCGAGAGTGAGGGGACTGCCCCTGCCAGAGTTCAATTCAGCCCCAGGACGCCATGGCAGCCCAAGGTCTTGGTTCATGCTGTGGAAACAATACGGAATTTATTCACTCAGTAAACATTCACTAGGGTTACAGTCATTTTAATATAATTCATCGTAAGGTGATGATCTCTAGGAACGTCATCACAGTGGAGCAACCTGAAAGCTCCCAGCAGCCAGCAATGAATGAAAGGTAGGGGCGGGGCTGCCAACAGGGTGGGGCCTGGTGAGCCACGTGCCTGGGCTCCCCCATCACAATGTGGGTAGGGCGCCTCGTGGAGGAGACTGTGCCTGATTGGTTCCTGGGCACCAGGTTGGTAGGGCAACCTCCTTCAGTTGGTAGAAAACACTGGAAGGAGGAACTCCCTCTGCGCTGTCTTCTCCGAAATCTCCGCTCTCAGGCTTGTTGTATCTAGACCCATTTTAAATCAAGCAGGTTCCCTTCAGACCAGTCATCTCAGGGGAGGCAGCTGAGGCGGGGAGTGAGCTGTCAGTGGGGTGCGGCCCCCTAGCCAGGGGCTGGCCCTGCCAGCGTGCCTGTGTTTCAAAGAGGTGAAGTGCTGAACTGTGCGGACCGGGAGGCAAGGGAAGGTCCAAGTTGCTGGAGCGCACCCAAGGTGCCCCATGGGGAACACGCTGAGTTGTTGTTTGTGCCCCAGAGGCAGACGCAGGCGAGGTCTGCGTAGGTGCCCTGAGGATCTGTCCTTCAGCTCTGACATCAATGGGGCGGTGGCAAGCAAAGGTCCAGGCCAACACAGAAGGAACAAGTCCAACACCGGTGCCAGACCCATTTGGTGCCCGTGCTGGCTGTGTGGGGCGGTGTCCGGCAGCTATGACCTCGATGAGGCAGTGTCGAGCACAAGTGCAGACCAAGGCAGAGAGGAGCAGAGGCCGGGCAGAGAGATCACGGTGCTCCCCAATGCCAGACCCAAGCAGAGCCAGCACAGGGTGCACTGGGCAGAACCGATCTGCAGCCATAACATCAATGAGAGGGAGGTGGCGAAAGGGCCAGACCGTACTGCTGTGGAGCCTGCCCTGCGGGATTTGGGAGCCGGTGACGGCCATGACCTGCAGCACGTCAGCGACCAGGAGATGCCCAAAGGTAAGGCAATGAATGATGCTGTTTGCCCTCAGGCACGCCTCTGGCTGACACTCATACCAGCTCTCATTCCTCCCCCGAACCCCCCGAGGCATCCACAGCCTCGGGCTCCTCCGTCGTGGCCCTAGCCAGCTTTCCCAGGCCCATGCACCAGGTAGGAGGACTGGCCCTGCCTCGTGCCTGCCCCCACCCTTCATGCTTTTTCCCTGCTGCATCTGGTGGTTTCTTTCTTCCTCCCTACCCCAATGCCCAGTTGTGGCCCCTTTCTCAGCCCCAGGCTGGATGAAAGCTAAGTTTTCCAAATAGAAAACGCATGCTACAGATTTCATTGCTGTAGAGCAAGTGTCTTACAGCTCTTCTGTTTACTTTGGTTGGTCTCTTAATTTATTTAAACGTTAGAATAATTAAGTTTCATGATGAATGTGACTTTGTAGCTGAAAGATATCGTTCTCTCAGAATATTAAAAAAAAATGGTGAAAGAATGAACAAAGATAGTATATGAATGAATTCTGCCTTTATACACAAAGCATGAAAGGACTTTTGAAAGTCCTTGTTTGGTGGCGTAAAGTAAGCCTCTGAGTGCTTTCACACACCAGGTAGAAGATGGGTAGTGTTTGATGACAGCCCAAAATAGACTCTTCATTTCATTTTTGAGGATTTATTACACATTTACAAGTATGTCTCATTTGACCCTGTCTCCACAAAAAAATGGTGAAAAAATAGCCGGGTATGGTGGCTTACACCCACAGTCCCAGCTGCAAGAGAATCTCTGGAGCCCGGGAGTTTGAGCCTTCAGGGAGTTATGCTGGCTCCATCTCACCATTGCACCACTCCAGCCTGGGCAACAGAGTGAGACTTTGTCTGTTTAAAAAATTGTTTTTGCCCAAGACAGCTCTTTGTTTTAAGACATTTGAAATACTGAGCTGGTGTCTGACCACAGGAATTGACCACAGCATCTCTTCCTGCTTGAGACTTTCCCTGAAATGTGCTGGTAATAGCAGCCTAGAGGAAGGTGGTTATATTTGATAAGTAGAGGGAGGAGGGCATATATGTGATTCATCTGAACGTTGCATCCGTTTATTTAGGTGCAAGGTTGAAAAAGAAGTTCCAGCCCCAGCCCGGTTTTACTCCACATGCATGCAGAGATTCTGTGATTTTTGTATTCTCCAGTGGAATTGGGACATTGGTGCCTTTATTTTCTTGACATTTATTACTAAAAGCTTTTCTCAAGACTGTAAAAGTGATTAAAATGGCTATGTCGCTTTAAAAAGAATCTTTTGTACTCACCTCACTTATGACAGTGTTTCCTCTTCTTCCTCTACAGGTCTTGCTTCTGTCCGTCCAAGGGCAAGCACACTCTTCCTGAGAAAGTATCAAATGAGTGGTAAGACAATATTATTTCTGCTTTCAAGGAAAACCTAAACATTTTCTGTCTTGTATATAACAGAGAGTATTTAGAGAAACTCAGATATTAGTTAAAAATGTTCAACTTTTCATAGATTTACTTATTTTCACATGTGATATAATTTCCTTTAGTTGTCACTGTTTTTGGAAACATACAGACTTTGTGTTTACACATTTGGTGACATTTTCACCAACACAATTAATTGGCCACATGATTTAGTGTAGTAGTCACGGATTTATGCCTTTTTCTTCATACGTCTTTGACATTTTTCCCTTGCTCTAAAGAGTATGTTTTAATAATGACTGATAGGATTTAGGCCACAGCTTGGATTTCACTGCAGCAAATCAAAAGAATCCATTGTTCTAGATTGGATCTGTGATGTTGGCCTCCTTTTTCACAGTGCTCTAACCACAGTCACATCCAAGTGGATGCTACAACTTTTTCATTGCAATGTAATAGAAACGTAACATGCCCTGTGCTGTTTTCCATATTAGCCTTAGTGTGTGAAACTAGTGTAAAGTTTCCATATCCTGCCTGTTTTAGGATGAGAATTAGAACTGTAGGATTTTTCTGTACTGTTGCTTATGTTTCATAATGTTCTGTTATCTTACTCTATTTTCAAAAAGCCATACCCCGTGTTTTTCAGTTAATTTTAACGACAAGAATACAAGAACTGTGGGTTCTAGAATAACATCAGAACTAATGCAGCACAAGAAAAAGGGGTCGTTCACGTACATTTTCATAGTTTGCGAGGACTTTGTCTGACTTGAGCTAGTAATTTCTGGTTAGGATTCTTAAATTTCTCAGTTTCTTCCAAGAGCCATGGGCTTCTCACACATAGAATGTACGGAAGTAGAAGAAAACCAACAACAGTAACAACAACAAAACCCCAAAAAGTTCCTCCATGAACTCAAAGCAGGACCGCACTAATCACCAAGGGGATGGCACTAACGCATTCATGAGGGATCTGCCCCCGTGATCCAAAGACTTCCCCACCTCAAACCCTGGGGATTACATTTCAACGGCCGATGTTGAAATGTAATCACAGACATTCCCAAATTTGTTTTGCCTTTCCTTATCTACACGGGGATTCTTTCATTTGAACGTAATAGAATATGTGTTAAGAAGTAAAACTGTGTTTTCAGATTTTACACTCAGAGATTCATCATGCCAGATTATTTAAATGTTAAATTTTGTTTAAATTAAAATTTTTAATTGATTTTTTATATAGCGATAATCAGATGTATCTTGTTTTATATAGTGATGATAACTAGCAACTACTTTTATTCTATGGTATTTTATTATACCAAAATTGATTAGTTATATTTTTACTTTTAGTGCAAGAAAAGAGGAGAAGCTTTCGCATATATTCTGTGAGTAAACTTTCAAAAAGTTAAGAAATTAATTGTTTAAATTAAAAGTCGATCTGTCATGATTCCTTAGAAATGTAACAGGGACCCAGTGCTGTTAGCATGATCCTTTTTAGGTGAATTTTCTAACTCTTTTCTATTTTCCTAAGTGTTAGATTTATGCAGGAAAGTCTTTAACTTACTGTGCCCATTTTTAAGGCTGTGTGACTTTTAAGTTAAATTTAAATTGGTTGTGATATTGCCTGGGCGGTGCAAGCATGGCTGCTGGTTTTCTGGAAGCAGGGTTGGGAAGCAAGGTTGAGTTTCCCTGTGTGTGTGTCATTTTCTCCCATTTCCCAGGTTTCATCCCTGGTGGGTCTGAGCTCAGAAACCTTCAGGTGTAATATATCCAGGGAATACACATCCACATTCCTTCTAAGATGAGAGGATAGGTGGACCTACGGTTCTAACCACAGACTTACTATTGACCTTGCTGGCTCTGTTGTGTTTCACCCTACCTTCCCAGGTACCATGTGCTATGATTTCGGAGACTGTGTTGGGTTCTTCAAAATACACGGGATTGCTTGATTCTGTTCAGGTCACTCCCTGTGGGCACCAGGGTTGTGCTTTTATGTCAGTTACCACTCCTCTATCTGCTTGCCACCTTGCAACATTGACTCAGAATCATCTGCTGTCAATCCTGTCTCCTGATTCTGTGTATAATGTTTATTTTACGACTAACTCTCGTGACATTTCAGAAGGAAGAGAAAATAAATTTGTGGTCAATCCATCATATTTAACCCACATTTAGAACCTATATGTAAGTGTAAATCTAAGTTTAATGGAACATAATTATGACCTTAATTCAGACAATTTTCTAGTTATATCTATTATAAGCACATTACACTTTTCCACTCAGGCCTTGTGTAATAACTCTATTCAAACTCCGTACCTGCCATGTGATCCCATTGCTGTGCAACATAGATGGAGCCGATTTTGTTAGCACACAAAGTGTTGGAAATTTTCAAGTGAGCTAAAAGTCATTAATTATTTTAAAAACATCTAAAACATGTCATAAAAAGTGGGGAGAAAACCGTGATCTCCAGGGCCAGGTGTGGTGGCTCATGTCTGTAATCCCAGCACTTTGGGAGGCTGAGGCAGGTGGATCTCTTGAGGCCCGGAGTTCAAGACCACACTGGCCAACATTGTGAAACCTCATCTCTACTAAAAATACAAAAACTAGCCAGGCATGGTAGCACATGCCTGTAGTCTCAGCTACACGAGAGGCTGAGCCAGGAGACTTGCTTGAACTTGAAGGTGGAGGTCACAGTGAGTGATAGGAAATTTTAATTTAAAAAAACCGGGACAGATTTCACCTGAGGCTGTACCAATTAGTCTGTGTTTTGGTGCGTTATTCCTGTTATTTTTATTCTCATGTATGGAATTTTCCTCAGAATTGACTTTTCTTATTTTAAAGTATTACGCTGCACTACCTCAACAGTAGTGACATTAAGGGATACCTTCTTTCCCTTTGAATGAAAGTATCGGAATCAGTCCATTTTTATTTTTTATGCCATATTTGTTTTTGAGACAACAAAAGTATACACATATAATCACATAACACTGTTAATGTAATCTATCACAGAATAGCTTAAGAAACATAAGAGTTCTGCTGGAGTTAAAACATTTCTATCTTAAAGGGTAATTTGGTCCTTCAAATAGTAATGTTGTTCAAAAACATCTTGGATTTTGGTTAAGAAAGAAGTGAATTTGCAGTACAAAGCATCTAAAGCAGCAAAATGCTGTTGGACGCTATGGACATTTCGGATTGTTGGCTACTAGCAATGTTTAAATGCAGCTTAGGTTTATAAACAACCACGAGATCTTCTCTGTACCCTGCCTTTTTTTTCATACTGGCTGATTAGTAGTAGATCCAACCCTGTTGTGTCTTTAATGAGTTTGCGAGAGACCCTAATGGAACAGTGTGATAACATGATGCAAACAAGCATATTAAGAGGAGGAAAGAAAACTCATCTGAGTTATTTTTTTTTTCCAGTTAAAATAATCAGTATTTTGTGGTTTTAAATAAAGCTGTTGATCTTTTCAACTATTTGGTGATTGGCATTTGGCTACTGGGAATATTTTTAGACAAGAGCACTTTCTCTCTCTCTCTTTCCCTCTCTCTCTCTCTCTCTCTCTCTCTCTCTGTCCCTCTGTCTCTCTCTCTCTCTCTCTCTCTCTCTCTCTCACTTCCCTTTTGTAAATTTGAGATGGAGTCCTGATCTGTCACCCAGGATGGAGTGCAATGGCACAGTCTCAGCTCACTCCAACCTCTGCCTTCAGGAATCAAGCAATTTTCTGCCTTAGCCTCCTCAACAGCTGGGATTACAGCCACCCAGCACCACGCCTGGCTAATTTTTGTATTTTTAGTAGAGATGGGGTTTCACCATCTTGTCCAGCCTGGTCTTGAACTTCTGACCATGTGATCCACTCACCTCAGCCTATGAAAGTGTTGGGATTACAGGAGTAAACCACCTCACCTGCCCAGCAGGAACATTTACTTAATATAATGGAGGCAGTTTCCGTATTGACTATCGCACTCTCAACAAATGAATAGATATTTTGAAAGTGTTTTAGAGATAGTTGATGTTCTACAGGGTTCAAAAGGTTCACTGTCATATCTCTGATAGCACTGTGAATGAATTTTCACTCATTTGTATCTGTAGGAAGATTTACTTTCCAAACTGTAACAGACTTGAATATTGGTCAAGCTCTTATTGAACTCCTTAATTTCTCCCACATTCTGTGCTAAGCAGCTGCAGGTAGGAGAGAAGGGGTTCTCCCTCTCCTGGAGAGGCTCACTTTCTCATGAGGGGGATGCCCTGCAGGCAATTGTAGCATGTAACACACAGTGAATTAGACTGATGAGTACGCAAAAACAGAAATGTTTTGTGGTGTGGCTGCAGGCAAAGGATCCCAGAAGGTGGATGAGGTCAAGCTTGCTGGGACAAGGGGGAAAGGAATAAATATTCCAGACAGAGAGCAGCACGAGTGAGGCAGGAATGTGCCATAATGTGCATCAAATAACTTAAAGAATGAAATCAATTAACTTTTGAAACGAATGCAGAGTATTCTCAGAAGTTCTCATTTGAGTAGTGTCATAGCAGTCTTATGTAAACATGAAGTGAAAGTTACATTCCAAAAGTCGTTTTCATCATCTGATTTTTGGATGTGAGAGAGTCTTAAAAGCAGTACTTTTTCCATCCTCCCACAAGGAAACAGGCCCAGGGAGACCTATGGCCCCTCACTTGTTTGGTGACTGAGCAGCTCTGGCACGCACACTCTCTGGCTCTAACACACTGGTTCCATCGCACTCTCTCTTGAATGCACACATTAAGGATTAGTAAGGGAGTAAATGTAGTATTAGGTCTTCATTTACTGCAATCAAATGCTCTTGTGTCAATATTATTTAATGTATGATATTTTGTTGCAGTTAATGAATAACAGAAATAGAAAATCTCAGTGCTTTTTCCTGCATCAGAAAAAGAACATGAAATTCCATTATAAATGTTTCCCATTATTTATAAAGGGAATTTATAATAGTGGCTTGCCAGGTTTGATGATCAGTGTCATATCAAGGGCAGCATTTTATAACCCATTTTTCAAACATCATCTGTGACGAGAGCCTCCAATGAGTTTCCCATAGAGCTGCACATGATACCACACTCGGACAGGTCACGGGGTATAAAAAATACCTTAATGCCTTATTGTTTGACATTGTGACAAAGGGAAAAAACCCAAACTTTGGTAAGTTTATCCTACTGTGATGTCTTTCTCTATCTTCCTTCTTCTTCAGATACCTCCATGGCATCTTGATAGAAAATACAGCTCGTGTTCCACCATACTCCTGGATAACAGCACAGTCAGCAAGCCTGATCTCAGCCAAATATTAGGATGGTGAGTACAACGAGGTTGCCAAGGGCTGAGTGACAGACCCCCGTATGCTAAAAGCATGCGGGCCATCCGCTGTTAGTTCAGCCATTTGGTTGCCCTTTTCAGCAGGCAGTTGAAGAAGCTGATGTCAATGATATATGGATTTTTCAGGACCTAAGGATGAATTTTTTTAATCTTAGACACTGTGTGGTAAAAGGGAAAGCCAGTTAGCAAATAAGCCATCCCAGAATAATCACAGCTCTTTATCTGATGCATTTCTGTTATGACAGTATTGAACCTAATGGGCAGGAGAGGTGCTTTTTATTGGATGTTTCTAGGAAAAATTAGTAGTTCTTTATGGGCCATAGGCCTAGCACGATGGGCACTACTTTGGAAACTACTCTTGGAAGAAGGAACAGCTTGTCCTCCAGTGGCACCATAGTGTATCTGCATTTAAATTTTCCCATCATGCACCAGCACATCATAGGCCACAATCAGAGATGCCCTTTCACAACACCCTTGACAGATGGCTTCAAGTTGTTTTAAAAAGCCAGCTCCAACGGAGATGTCCAAAAAATATGATCAACATGTCCTTCCATTATGAGTGTTGATATTCAGAAAACAGTTTGACAAGTGGTACCTCAGAATGTTAATGTCCTTATCCCTAACTTCACTTTCCAGTCTATAAACACGACTAAGTTACAAGCTTAAGTTTGTCTCTAATGTACTAGTTTTAAGCTAATTTGTTAGTAACTTCTACTTTAATCAAAAATGGCCATTAATACTCCTAATAATATGACTTTCCTCTCTCATGTATAACAATAATTGAGATCCAATTCTGTTTCAGCAAGAACTGGACTTCACCTGTGTCTAAAGCCCTGAGCTTTGATCTGTATGGTGGCATCACTTAATGTTTGTATTCAGTCCTAAGTAAAAAGCCACTCTTTCTTGGCTAGAGTCCCTGACTTCTTCTGATTTCAAAAGATTCTAATGTCTCAGTATGCAATTCAAAAGTAGTTTTTAAGCTTGCCCTTGTTCAAACAAGTGAAAGTCCTACTTTTTCTTTCAGTGTGGTCTAAATTTTACAAGATTTTTTTAAAAATTGAAATATATATACAAAATAATATATATTTTTGGAGAAGGGGTTTTGCCGTGTTCGCCAGGCTGGATTCAACCTCCTGGGCTCAAGCAATACACCCAAGTCAGCCTCCCAAAATGCTGTGATTATAGGCATAAGCTTCCGTGCCTGGACTAGAAGTCTATTTTTGAAGCATAGTAAGTTTTAATTTACTCTCCAGTTTTAGAAGGGATTATTTGGTATATTTGCTTTTGATGAAAGAAAGGTTTACTGAGCAAGTTAATACAGAAAATTGGCTTTTAGGAAAGATTTTGAAAAACGTATTTCATGGTTAGTAGAGCATTGTTCTCAATGGAAGAACTGAGCCATATTAGATCCAGTGTGCAGCAAATGTGGAGGCTACTGCTTCCTTTGTGTGAAAAAGTGATGGTTCTAACATAAAAATTACATGTTTTCCCTGTCATTTGCTCTTCTTTCTACCCATAAAGCCTTTCATCTGTGCGAGTCATTTCTATCTATGTGTGCATATGCTTCAATTTATACCATACCGTAGTGTTTTCTGAACACCTGCAGTTCACAGGAGCACTGTTCAGGGACCTTGGGTGAATCCGTCTTAAACCTTGGTTCTCTTAACTGTAAAATGGGCGGTGCATGGAGTGTCACGTGAGGTTCGGTGGTCCTTGTCAGCATGTAACTTCAAATTCTGTGATCTTATAATTTGGAGATGACACTGTTGGAAGCACTATAGAAATATCTCTCTTAGATGCTAATAATGTTGTAAGGCCTACTTTTTACAACTCCAATTTGCCTTCTCAAATTATTCTCAGCCTCATTTTAAATGTTGAGGGTGAATGGAAGGACAGACCTTATCAAAGAAAAGCCCCTGTTTCCTGACACACAACATCTGTGGATGTCTTTGTAACACAGTAACATACATCCAAAGAGTTGTATTTGTTCATTCATACTTTCTTTAAACTAATGTGGAAGTACCTGTCATTAATATTGTATGATGTGGTGTTACGCTGTGTGTTTAGTACTGCTTATTTTAGGAGAGCTACAAGTGTCATCGATTTTTGGATGCGTTATGTTGTTTACTAATAAATTTTCTACTAATCATGCATAGGCGATTTTAAATTACTTTATTTGGTATAAAGCACATTCATTCTGTGCTTTTAGGGAAATAATGACAAATGGGTGAGTACTAAATCAGCTGAAATGCAGGGCCTAGCAACTTAAAAAGCAAAACACTACTGTCTGGCCTAAATGTAAGCATATGAACACATAGATATAAGTAACTTGCACAGAATGAAAGGTTCTATGGGCAGAAGAGCAAATGACAGGGAGAATATGTCATCATTTATACCTAAGAACCATCTGCAGACGCAAGTCTTCTATCAGCCTTTTGCGTAGTATTTTGGTTCTCCTGTTTTTGCTGTAGAGCCAGAGGACTAAAACAAAAGAAAAGTGCTCACATGATATTGTTTTGAATACACGATTCCAGGGCCACTGAGAGGGTTCCCTCCCCCGCCTTTGGAAATACATCTTCAGACCTAACAAATGATAAAATCAGTTCTTACAACTTTTGTTTTTCTCCACAGTGTGACCATGGCAATATGTTACAACATAAAGCACAGGTGAGCTCTTTGAAACCTGTCTTCTTATTCCAGCTCATCACTTTGTGTCATATGCAACACGCTGTCAGGTCCTAACTCTAGACATTATAAGCTGTAGAGTGCTTATTTTACAGCGCTACAGTAAATCGTTTGTGGGTTTTTTGGTTCGTAAAAATCTTTTAAATTATTAAGGGTTCCAAAGTGTATTTGTTTATGTCTTTGTTTGCAATTCATTTGGAAAGAAGCAGTAAAAAGATGCCCTACCCTCATGCAAATATATAGTAGGAAAGAGGCGTATTTATAAAGCTATCAGGTTACTGTGGGTATTCTTTAACCCCACCAAAACTCCAGAAGTGCTAACTGATTAAAACAGTAATAAGAGGATTGTACATATCAATGAATTCGTTCACTAATAGTCACTGAGCTTTCTTGTACAATAAATGGATCTGTCCCCTTACTGGCTGTTACAATATTATGCATTGGCTACTTGGTTTACTTAGAGTGTCAAAAACTCACTTTCATTAGTATCACCACCATTATAAAAATGTCTTCAAATATGGAGATGCCGTCAAGCTCACAGTAGTACGTATGAGTTTTCAAAGTTGAGATTTTCAGCTTGAAAGTTTTAGCTTTATTATAGACAAATCCTTGTTATTTTCCTTGAAATGACAGACTCACTTGACTTAATTTTATGGATAACAGTCAGTTATACTTTCAGATACAAATGGTGTATTGTGAAAAATTGGCTTGTTCAGCTCACAATTTAATCACAAGTGCTTTTCTTTAACATGACCATACTTCAGTATGCAGAAGCGCTTTATGTGAACTTTCTACTGAGGATACTAAAAAGAGAGGCCAAGATTTAGTAACATCATTAATTTTTACTGTTTCATCAAGGACATTCTTCAGTGAAACATGCTCTTTGATACAAACTGCAAGGGGCCGTGAAGAGTGGAACGAATACTGGTATAATTCGGTACCACTGCCCTTATTCATACTGAGAAACCATCAGTTTTACCCACGTTTGCTTTTAAACAGTCATTACAAGTCTTGAACAGGAAGAAAGCAATCAATGTCTTAATACTTTTTAAAAGTAATAAATCATTTGTGTGTTTTATTTTCAATCAGCTTCTCAGGTTAAATTAGTATTCTTGTAAGAACAGTTTGGGCCATACATGGTGGTTGACACCTGTAATCCCAGCTATTTAGGAGGCCAAGGTGGGAGAATTATTTTGAATCAGGTGTTTGAGACCAGCCGGGGCAATGTGGCAAGACCCCATCTATCAAAAAATACAAAAAAACAAAAAAGAAAAGATCAGCTGGGCATGGTGGTATGGACATTTTGTCCCAGTTACTTGGGAGGCTGAGGCAGGAGGATTGCTTGAGCCCACGGAGTCAAGCCTGCAGTGAGTCAGGTTTGTACCACTGTGCTCCATCCTGGGGGAAAGAGCAAAACCCAATAATAACAACAACAACCACCAGTTCTGACATCATGGGTCTCCTAGGGAATCTCAGGGGTCCACCGACCACATTAGGAAAACCACTGGTTTCCTAAATAATCACATAATGTGTTAGTTTGTAAAGTTCATTAAAGACTGCCTTCTTTTAAAATGAAAAGGCAATTAAGTGTGTAGCTCAAACTACTTCAGCAAACATAAAGTATAAGAAAGAAAGATTTGGGAAATCTTAATGGATTCTAAAAAGTTCTAAAATCCTTATTGCCAACAACTACTGCTTCCTAAAATGTTCCTGTGTTCCACTCCACCATGAGGTTAGAGGAGTAAAAATAGACATAGCTTCTTACCATTGCCTGTTAGCGGGAGTGAGTATTTAAAGGCAAGTCTGGCTCATCAATGTAGAAAAGACTTCCCAGTTCAGAACGTGATGTGTTGATGAATAACAGGTCAAGAAACCCTCTGAAGGCCAGGATCCAGGAGAAAAACTGGCAACAACTGTTTTGGTGAACAAATTTTACCAAAGCAAACAAGAAGTATCTCCCTCCACCCTCCATGCCCTACTCCCAGCAGATACTTTACTAAGATATTAACAATTCCTGAATTAATCTCTTAAATGCACTTTCCTCTTTTGTAGATATGCAAACAGATCTCTGGCTATTTTTGATGAGCCAATACATCCACTTTCAGTAAGTGTCACTTTCTCTGAGGTTCTGTTTATGTCTTATGAAGTTGTGTTGATTTCATGATGAAGTCAAAATCATCCACCATTAAGTCTTCACTAAGTTGTGTCTAATCATCTTATGTAAGGAGTGTTGTAAATTGGTCACACTGGAGTAAGAGCTGACGTACAGCTTTGTTTAATTTGTGCACTAAGGGGAATAAACATACCATCCAAATAACAAAATGTGTCATTTTAAAAGATAAGTTTTTATAGCAGCAAACAATAAGAATATTTGTAAGTAGTCCTAACAAATATGAACGAACTCTGTGAATGGAATTAGAAAACAATTTAAAGTTAAATTTGTTTAAATGCTATCAAAACTTAAAAACTTCCTGCTTCAGGCATATGATAGCCACAGGGCCACCTTAGCACCTATGCTTACACAAAACCAAAAATATTTTAAGATCCTACCGTTTATATTTTTAGAACTAAAAGACATATTATCCCAGCAAGATTATTCTAAGGGACATGTGGGCACCAATTTTAACATCCCCATCGTAAGAGTACTTAAGAAGTTTTCTTGAATGAATATGTATATTGACTTTCTTCTTCTTTCAGCAAGAAAATATTCCAGGGAAATCCTTTGAGGATGATCCCACACGCAACTGCATTTTCAGTTATTTTTGTGCTCTTTCTAAAGTCACAAAACTAACAGCTCCAGTTGCAATCGTAGCATTGGTAAGCTATTTCTTATTTATAAAGCATCTTTAATAACTGGTCTCCTACACAGCGTATGGCCGTGTTTCTAAATAAAAGTTCCTAAAGTTATCATCAGATCTTTTAGGAGAAACCTATGCAAACAAAGTAAATACACATATTAGAGTTTAATCATCGTCATGTTTTAAAATGATGCCATTGCTTTTCTTATCACAGAATAATTGCTGCTGAAAGCAGCAGGAGATACTTCTGGTTTCTCCCTCAACAGATTCCAATGTAGGTCTAAGCTGAGTTCCAGGCTGTATTTCCCCACAGTTCTGACCTGGAGCTGCTGCTCTGAATGCTTTGTTGTTCCTGTTGACCTCTTGTGCCTGTTCGGGAAATTGCCCAGGAATGTGGAACTACTAAGACTTGGACGTGGGCTTTGCTAGTTAGCCTGCCAAGCCATAGCTGTGTCCTTACCTCTACATGGTTCTCCCAGAATTCCTGTGGTGAGACTCATTCAGAATATAAAGTCCTGTTCAGATGGCTGGGATGGTTTGACCCTCCCCACACTAACCATGTGGTAGAGGAATGTCAACTACATGGCCTGGAGAGAAAGGATACTTAGAGCAGTACCCTCTCCTTCAGCATCCAGCTAGAGCTTAGGGGTGAAGGCCTCCGCTGGGCACCTGCATAGAAACTTCTCCGTGAACACTGGATCAAATGCAGGCCATTTCATGGAACTCCAGCCATTGGGAATGCCCAGCACATGCTGGGGGGAAGCAGGAGTGGTACTTCCAGATGGAGAGAGAGAGAGCTGAGGCAGGAGGGAAAGCTGGATTGGAAGAAGGGGAATTTCACTGTATACAGGCTAAATTTGGTGTGACTGTGAGATAGCAGAGTGACGTGTGCAGTCATTATTTGAATCAACGGAACTGGAACATGAATCTGAGCAGTGCAGTCATCATTTGGATGTATGGGACTGGAGCATGAATCTGAGCTGGAGGTAAGGAATGAAGAGTAAGAATAGCTGCTCAAGGCGAGGCACAATGGCTTACACCTGTCATCCCAGCTCTTTGGGAGACCAAGTCAGCTGATCACCTGAGGTCAGGAGTTCGAGGTCAGCCTGGCCAACACTGTGAAACCCTGTCTCTTCTAAAAAATACAAAAAATTACCTGGGCATGGTGGTGGACACCTGTAATCCCAGCTACTTGGGAGGCTGAGGCAGGAGAATCTTTGGAACCTGGGAGGCAGAGCTTGCAGTGAGCCAAGATTGCACCACTGCCCTCCACCCTGCACAACAACAGCAACACTCTGGGGAAAAAAAGAGAAAAAGAGTAGATGCTCAAATGCAAAGAAACTGTTTAGAATGAAAGTGGACAAGCCGGACATGGTGGGACACACCTATAGTCACAGCTACTCAGGAAAAGGGAAAAAAGAGAAGATGGACAAAAGATAGCTCTATAAAGACCACCAGCATCTGAGGGGCAAGCCCCCAGTAAAGTGCCAGAGTGGGAGGAGGAAGAGCAGGGAAATGTGATAAGAACAAAGGGTTCGCGATAGGAAAGGCTGGGGTCACAGTGCTACAGGCTGCCAAGAAGGTCCCCATTCCATAAACACCCCTGGGATGCCAACCCTGTGTCACTCTTCTAAATGCTGGGGTAGAGAAGAGGACAGGGCGAGCACAGTCTTTGTCTTTATGAGGCATTTGTTTTACTGAGGAAAGCAGTTCTTCTTTTAGGTAATGGCAAATAGCAAAATGATAAAGCACGATTCAGAGAGAGTGATGGGAGGGGCTCGCTGTTTCTGACAGAATGATCAGGAAGAGCCTCTCTAGAGAGGACACATCTGAGCAGTGACCTGACTATAAAGCGAGGATGCTAAGGAATGCTGGCATTATAGGCAGTGGGCTGAGTGCCAAGACTGAGACAGGAACACATTTCACGTGTGTTCAAGGAACAGACAGCAGGGAGCCCGTGTGGTGAGAGAATGAAGGAAAGAATGGTAAAGATGCGGCCGCACAGGCGGAGCCGTCGCTCACAGGGCCCTTTGGCTTGCAGACCAGGGGACCAAGTTGAGGTTTTATTCCAGTTTGAAGCGGGGACTAATGGTAGATCTTGAGCAGGGGAGTGCAGAGTTCTTAATTTAGAGGTTATCCCAAGTGCTTGGGAGAGAGCAGTCCATAGTTGGGAGGGGGGTTGGGGCAGAGAAGAGGACTAAGTAGCAACTACGCTGTTACAGGTGAGCCGTGACACGTGGGGGCACAGAACCTGAAGCAGGCAGCCTGCCAGTGAAGGTAGCCGTGGAGGGATTACACACGGATTGGAGGAGGGTAACTCACATGTAACTATTAGTCTCCAGGACCTGGGCCAATGGCAATTTCCTGGACAAGATTAGGGCCAGGTTGGGGAGTGGAGCCTTGGGGTGAAGGGCTCTGGTTTGCCGGTGTGAAGGCTCCGGGGACCTCAACAAGAGGAGTCTCAGGTGAGTGATGGGGTTGGGGGGGGTGGTTAAGATGAGATGGGAGGCAAGGAGCTGGCACCAGGGCATGACACCTTGAGCAAATGAGAGGATGTCGTGGGGGAGCTGGGGAGAGCAGGATGGGAACAGGCAACACATTTGTATTGGGGAAAATCTCTGTCAGAGAGAGAGAGAAAGTCTTCAAGAAGAGGTGATTTGGGGAACAGTGTTCTGCAAAAGTGGATAGGATCCATCATGCTGGTAGAAGAGTCAATGTTAAAAGAGAAACTTTCTCACTGACCCAGGAGGGCAAGTGGTATCGATGAGTGTCAGCGGGTCACTGGCTTACCAGTAAAGGTGACAGGAAGTTGAGGGCTTGCCAGTGCTGTTTCAGTGCTCTCTCATGAGTCCTGTGGAGTTGAACACTAGGAGGGAGGGTTATTCCTTGGAAAACCGACAGTGCAGGGTTTTAGAGAAAGGGAGCAGGATCTCTCATAAGAACATGTCATGTTCAAGGGCCATGTGATTTGGAAAACACAGTTGACTTTGGAGAACATTGCCAGATCTGAGCCACCAATCTGATAATGTTCATACAATAAATGAACTCTCTTAAAATAAACTGTTTTTCTTTCACCTTTATTCAAAGACCTCAAGTAGCATAGAGTCATACTCTTCTAAAGAGCACCCTCTGAGGTAGCAACATCTCACAGCTTACCTCTGTAACCTTCCCTCTGCTGGTCCTTCTGCTAGTTCTTTATAGGATAGAGATTGGACAGATAGACAATCATTTCTGAGATTATCTCACAAACTGCTTGGCAGGTTTACAGCCACCCCAAGGATAGAGAGGCTGGCAGCTCTCTCTGCCTTCAAACCACCAGAATTGACTGAATGCAGATACTGGAGTACAAGAAATAAGTTTTTGTGAAGTGATTGTGGAGACATGGAAAGTAGGGGCTGTGAGCAGGACCCTCCATTCCTTCACATGCGTTCCTCATCAAGGCGCTGAATACAGGGACTGTTTCTCAGCAACAGAGACCTGCCCTTGTCATGCTGTCTGCCCTGCAGCACTGGGAGGCACGCTTGACCTGCAGTTCCTAAGCCTGTGTCCCAAAAGCGGGTGAGTTGTTGTGAAAAGGAGAAGACAGCAGTGTTCTCAGTATGACTTGGGTTCTACACGTTCTAGCATGGCACACCTGTAAAATTCCTATCTACCTGCCAGCCAGGTGTGACGCTGCACGCGGATGGCACTGTAGTGTTTCCTGAACAACCTTAATCTGCACCAGGCCTGTGTTTGTGCTGCCTTTCATGAGTGTGAAGGTGCTGAGGGTGCCTTTCTTCATGCTCACATCCCTGTGAATGAAATTGGCATGAAAATTTCTGTGGGCAGAGTATGCTGCAGAAGTATCTGACTATGACGGGGACTGGGCCTCTTGCTTTGTCTGAGCAAACTCTCTGCAGAACATGAGAATAAAAGGCACTTAACGTTCTGGCCAAAACCAGAAGTCTTTCATTCTTAAATGTTATCACCACACTGAAACAGAACTGAAATCAAAGACAAGTGCTCTCTTTGGCAGGTGTACATTGAACGCCTTTTAACTAATGCTAGCATCGATCTTTGTCCTACTAATTGGAAACAAGTTGTCCTCGGAGCCACGCTTCTGGCCTCCAAGTTTTGGGGAAATCGTCGTCACTGGAGTGCGGATGACAGCCAGAATCCCAAGGATGTTGCAGTTGAGACAATGTCAGTTTCTAAGGTTTTGGCAAACTTTGTCATCATTTTCCATGCCTCATTTGCTCTCCAAGTTATCAGTGTAAGATATATCTTTATAGGTTTTCTTGTGCAGATAAAGGAAGTAGGCATAAGACCACAGACTTCAATCTATCCAGCTTTAGTATAACAGTTTATATTTTCCAGCATTAATAGGTAAGTCTTGATCTGTTATTGTTGTAATAACTGGCTGATAAACTGAAGTGTTTTTCTGATTGTTTTTTGGCAAACCTCTTACAAGTGTGCTGTCAGAATGACACAGTGCAGTAAATATCTTTATAGCTTTTTAGAAGCCACCTGCCAGTTTCAGTCCCCTTTGAAGGGGTAAACATCAGGCCTTTGAAATAACTGGCCACTTTTCAGGTTTTAAGGCCTCTGGACTATGCAGAACTTACAGCTTTAACCTAAGTCACCCATTGTGTATTTGCTTTGGCGGGTGCTTGTCTCCCCCTTTAATCTGAAGATCTGCTTTTATAGGAACCTTGAGATATGATGTTAAATAGCTACAGATTTCTCTGCCCTGGCTCCTCCCCATTAACATTGCATGTGTTTGGAAATTGGTCTGATGAGTTAGAAGCTTGCACGTTCACCTCCCGCAGTGTGAGAAGCATTTCTGGGGCTTCACACCATGCTCACCACACTCACAGGCTCCCTGGGTACTCAGACATTCACAGAAGCAGGCTCGGGCCAGTAGTTGTTTATGAGAGTGCAGGAGCTGTGCAGGGTCATGTAGTTCCTCCCAGATGCACCAACATGGCACTGCAACACAGCTTCCCCAGGGTTCCCTTCCCATTTGGCCTTATGACTGCTGTGAAGTGAAGGGCCCTGAAGCAGGCAGGCAGGGTGAGCAAGGGGGCATTTCCAGCAGAGCTGCCCTGGGTGCCCGCTGGACAGTGAGGACAGCTGTGTCGGCCGCATCTGGTGCAAGACAAGGGAGCAGCTCTTGTTTACGATGACCGGCAGAAAAGACAATGCCAGGCAGTGGCACAAGTTAGTTTTGTGATCCATCTTTGCCCGTGACTCCACAGAGGAGGACTGCTATTCAGAATCACCTCAGTGTATGGCTGCAATTGAAGATACAGTTTATATTGTAGATACACTGCAGTGTGTATATATCTACATTCAATCACTTGTGCACAGGAGTTCAGACCTGCTAGGTAACACAGTGAAGCCTGTCCGTACAAAAAATTTTTTTAAAAATTAGCCAAGTGTGTTGGCAGGTTCTGTAGTAGTCCCAGCTACTTGGGAGTCTGACGTGGAAGAATTGCCTGAGCCTGGTAACTTTAGGCTGTAGTGAGCTGTGATCACGTGACTGCACTTCAGTCCTGGGTGAGGGAACCAGACTCTCTCTAAGAAACAAACAAACAAACATTTTTGTCACCACTTTGCTAATAGTATAAACCAAGTGATAATTGTGATATTTGGGGTAGCCATTTTAGCAAAGAGTATAACAGCAAATGAATTTGAAACAAATGGAAGTACTTTGAAAGCTGCAAATGCTAAAGGGAGTTTAATCATAGTCATCCACTGCAAACTGTTCCCTAAAAGGAAGCACGATTTGTGACTGCCTGATTTCTCCTTCTCTGCTGCCTAGCCAGAGCTGATTTATCAGTACAGGATAATTGCAATAGAGAAAGTGTTGAATTCATGCAGAGATAGCTGTACAGGAGACCAGAGTTTGACTATTACTGAAATTAGTCTCTCTGAAAACTCTGGGATGGTTTTTTAAAAGAATAATTTGGTGGGTGGGTGTCAGAAAGTGGGGAGTGCTGACAGATCAGGTCAGCGATGAAATCATAGGGCAACGTTGAAGCTGTCCTCCTGCATTGAGTTGGCTGCTGGGTTGGGGCCAAAAAACCGGATGAGCCACGTTGATTTGTTAGGGTGGTGTCACCTGATCCCAGTACAACGTCTGCAAAATATCTCAAGCACTGATTTTAGGTTTTACAATAGTGAAGTTATTCCCAGGATCAATATGGGCAGGTTCAAATTCTTGCAGCCTTCAGCCTCATGACTCCTAAGCCACAATTTCTAATCTTGTGGCTAATTTATTCGTTGTGGAAAGGTCATCTATCTAGTTCCCAGGTGGGAAAGGGGTTTGTTTTGGGAAAGGGTTGTTACCATCTTTGGTTTCAAAGTTAAACTACAAACTACATTCCTTCCAAAGTTAGATTGGCCTCTGTGTAGGAAAGAACAAGGACAGCTTGGAGGTTAGAAGTGAGATGAAGTCACATCAATCCTCTTTCACTGTCATCATTTTCTCAGTTACAATTTTTGCAAAGTTGGTTCCACATTTGTAATCATGAACACTTAGTTCTGCCATTTTGGCAGCTGAATTGTTCTCAAAACCTGCAGCTAAGCTGCCTGGGGCTCTGATTTCCAGTCACAAGATCAGAGAGCATGCAGGGATAAGTGCAGGTTTCCACAGAAGTGAGCTCCAGAAGCAGTGGAGGCAGAGGTCAGCCCCAAGAAGACAGGTTCCAAACAGAGCTGTTTGTGTGTGAACGGAGAAACACCGGGAGATGTGGTCTGAACAGGCTGTTTCTGTTTATGATCTTGGGAAGCTGAAAAGCATTACGTCCAAACATTTAATAGACATGTGTCTCACCCTACTGCTCTTGACTATTTCCAATGATCCCATTTTGAGTGTCAGTTTAACAGATAAAGAACTGCTGTCCATCAGATTTTTCTTAAAACGTTCCAACATCGATGTGTCTCCGCATAATATATATCCTTTCTAGAGAGTTAAACCGAGTAGCCACTATGCAGAAATGCTGTGTTGTAAAGGGTATGCTGTTCAGTCAACTAGCTGTTTAAAAAACCAGAAATCGGCCAGGCGCGGTGGCTCAAGCCCGTAAAACCAGCACTATTGGAGGCCGAGGCGGGTGGATCACGAGGTCAAGAGATCGAGATCATCCTGGTCAACAAGGGGAAACCCCGTCTCTACTAAAAATACAAAAAATTAGCTGGGCATGGTGACGCGTGCCTGTGATCCCAGCTAATCAGGAGGCTGAGGCAGGAGAATTGCCTGAAACCGGGACGCGGAAGTTGCGGTGAGCTGATTGCGCCATTGCACTCCAGCCTGGGTAACAAGAGAGAAACTCCATATAAAAAGAAAAAAAAAAAAAAAATCTTAGAAGATGAATCTGCTGTTCACAGAATTCTTTTCTTCAGTGATTAAACCTCTATGAATAGCTACGTTAATTCTGGGAAGTGCCATTAATTTCTGTAGTAAGTCACGTCCTGATTACCTGTCTATTCAAATATTGTTTCATTTACATTTCTATAGACCTATGGATACGTGAACAGGATATTAATTTTAGAAGGAGGTTCAGTTGAATTTTACATTCAGCAAATGAGATCCCCACATCTTGACTTAGAGTCTAACTGCCCTCCACTTTCAAGCATTTGCTTACTTGGCCAATGGGTAAAAGGTTAAAACGTTCAAACCAAAAAACCAAATGTATTTTTCAGATATTGATCATTTTTAAGCAATTAACTCATTACAGGGCTTACTCTGAAAGCAGTCAGAATGACTCTAACTGTGTACCTATTAATTTAGCTTTGGTGAGGGCAGCTGGATGACCGTGAGGCAGAGGACGGCTCCCAGTGCTTTCCTCTCCCATTGCATCCAACTCCCCCACATTCTGTTCTGTCCAGGGGTGACAGATGCCGAGTTCTTCAGGGTTGCATTCCCAACTCAAGAGCAACACTGCATGTGTTATGGCCAGGGCCCTACTATAAATCACATTATAAAATTAGTTTAGCCAAAATGACTCTCCTTGACTTTTCTGCCTTTCAAATTGTAAATGTTGTTCTTCCCCAGTCTCTTCATAATATTAAGGTGAGCAGAAACTTGCATTATGCCTCCTTGACACAGCCGAGTGTGCTGGAGCAGAGGGAAGGGGATTCTTTTTGCCATAAATGTATCTTGCTTATGTATTTATTTGGGATGAATTCTCCTTGTAGCCTTACAGTTTTTCCTCCTCCGAGGTAATAGGGTGGCTCTCCATGGATCCCCTTGATGCCATGGTGATGCACCCCATCTTCCTGTTGGTGCTTCTCTACTTCAGCAAGTCCCTTCCTGTTATTGTCCTGGGAAATATGCCTGGAGCTCCTTCAGAGCTAATAAATGGTACCCATCATTCCTGTCATCTCATCACTATTGTGGGGTTTGTGAGTGAGCTTGGAGTCTGAGTTGTGCAGCTGCCCTAAGGGAACTGTGAAGAATAAGCCCCGAGGCAGCAGCAGGAGTGCAGAAGAGGCTTCCACCTCTCCCTCATCCCAAACTTGGGCTGCTGGGATGCAGAGGAGACCCCAAGCAGCTGTGCCTTGTTTGGACATTAGTGTAAGGACCCAACCACTCAGCCTTTATTTGTTTCAAAACAGAACTTTGAGCATCCTAGTAGCTCAGAATATTTTTAAAGATAACCCACTTGACTAAAATTGCCCTGTGTTCGCTTTATTGTGTTTCTCCTCCCACAGGAGTAAGATGGAGAAGAGTTTTTTGGAGCTACTTGAGTTTAATATTCATGTGTCTGCCAGTGTTTATACAAAATATTACTTTGACCTGCGTGCCTTGGCATACGACCATGACCTGTGTTTTCTATTTAGTTTTCTTCGCAAAGATAAAGCAGAGAGATTGAAGGTAAGGCTGTGAAGTCACTTAGTGGAGTTTCCCATTGGCCGCAAAAGCCAACATCTGTGACAAAATCATATTAAGTAGTGATTAGGAAAATGAAAGCCTTAAAATTAACAGACCAAAGTGCTTACTTTTTTGGCATCATATTTCAAGTCTTTTATGCATTATACAAGAATCATCATTATTATTATTATTATTATTATTATTATTATTATTATTTTAGGAGAAGGAGTTTCGCTCTTGTTGCCCAGGCTGGAGTGCAATGGTGCGATCTCAGCTCATTGCAACCTCTGCATCCTGGGTCCAAGCGATTCCCCTACTTTGCCTCCTTAGTAGCTGGGATTATGTGCAGGCACCATCATGCCCGTATATTTTGTATTCTCATTAGAGACAGGATTTCTCCATGTTGGTCAGGCAGGTCTCGATCCCTGACCTCAGCTGATCTGTCCACCTTGGGCTCACAAAGTGCTGGGATTACAGGGATGAGCCACTGTACCCGGCCATGGATCTGTATTTTAAAACGTTATTGATATTCTCACTGCTTTGACCATAATTCAGAATATTTTTAGTTAAATTTAATCTGTTCTTAATGGGTTTTTTATTTTCTACCTGTTCACATAGCATACATGAATAAATGCAGTTGTATTCCTAATTATATGTAAATAGACAATACACTTACTGCTCTTGACTGTCTTTTACTTAAGCAATTGCAATTTCGTGTCCTTGTCTATTCTGTATATCTCGGTGCAGTCCCAGGAGTTTATCAGACAAAGCAGTAGTGGCTGACAGACTTGTGCTTAGACTGTATAAGGTGACAGTGTTTCAAGTACTAGGTGTAGGAACGACATGAGTTTCAGTGAAAATGGCTTCATGGGACAATGTAAGATTTGTGGCTTATGACTCTTGGTGAGTATACAGGAAAATTCCAACTGACACAGACACATTTAAAATAGGCACTGTCTCTGGTGTCTCGGTGGTACTTTGGAATAATACATTTCTCTACCACAATGTGTAAGTAAAGTAGCACCTTGTGGTGCTTCCATCATTAGGCTTCTTGGGTGTTCTCAAGCAGCCCTGCATGCACCTGCCTCATTAAAATCTGCTTGGAGTGTGTAGTAACTACTAAGGATTCGGTAGAATTTGAATCACTGAGTAAGTTGATTGTTTGGCACAAGTGTATGTTGATTATGCTGAAGGAACAAGTGCACAGGTAACAGATAATATTGTTACAAGCTTGTCACAATACTCTGAAAATCTTTTGGAGCCCTATTTTATTTTTTATGTGACAGTATCACCAAGCAATGAGCCCAATTTTCAACCTATAAAGTAAGTTTGTCTTGCCTCTGGCAATCTTTTCATAGCTCTTAAAGGAGACTACCTTAGTGAATGGACAGGGAATTGCATCCTCAGAACCTGGCACTGTAAAACTCAGCCACAGCAGCTACAAGGGAACCCTCCAAAGGAATCTGTATGTGTGGCTTCTCATCAATGCCTTTTTAAAAATGTTGCAGCCTTTTTAAAAATTGTACCCATTTTCTCTTTAATTGACTTTCCTAGGCTATGTCACCGCCATGTGAATACAAAGACTTGCACAAAGATGTCGCCACTGTGAGAAGGGCCGCCAGCATGGATTTCATCGCTATTCGGCATACTAATGCCATCTTACCTTAAAGACAGAAATTACCATTATAAGATCCTGGACTCGTCAACTGTAAAGACTACAAAATAGCACTTCTATTGCTGAAAAAGTCCAGGAAAATTAGGATCTTCTTTTTTTATGTTTTTTTTTTAAATTTTTTCTTGTTGTCGTTGTTGCTATTGTTGATTTTGTTGTTGTTGATTAGGATTTTCATAGAGCACAGATTTCTTCAGATAACCACACTGTGAAGCTGGGTGATGGTGGCATGAAGAGTGGGTGCCAGGTGCTACCTGCCCTTCTTGTTCCACTGAGTCCAGATGGCATTCCTAGGGCACTACCTTCTTGAACAACTCTTGGGGAAGACTACTGTCACATGGACACACCACATCCCAGTGCAGAGTCAACAGTCACCCACAGTCCCAAGCAGGTGACAATCTGAACTGAGCTGGAATTCAAAAAACTATAGAATTGGCCCCAGATTTGTGAGAGTGCCTGGGTTTGGATCTCTGTCCACAGAGGCACTGAATGCACGATGGCCCGAAACAACAAGTGTGGGAAGATAGAATGCATGGGGACAAGGCTGTCATTACTCCAAGTTCCATGGGGGCTCAGGCCTGTTCATCTCGTCTTTGAAGGGAATCTGTATATGTGAAATGAGGCTCCCACCTCATGGTAATAAAGGGAGAGATGAAATCAGCTCATCTTCCCCCAGGCCCATACTGGTCATACCAAAACACAGAGTCTTGCTGTGTTGCCAGGCTGGAGCACAGTGGCGAGATCTCCAGTCTCTGCAACCTCTACCTCTCGGGTTCAAATGACTCTCCTGCCTCAGCCTCCCAAGTAGCTTGGACTACTGGCATGAACCACCAACCCAGCTAATTTATATATTCTTAGTAGAGACAGGGTTTCATCATGGTGGCCAGGACAGTTTTGATCCCTTGACCTCGTGATCTGCCTGCCTCAGCCTCCCAAACTGCTGGGATTACAGGTGGGAGTCACTGTGCCCGGCCTCTTGCATTTACGTTCACAATAAAGTGGTTTGGAATATCCCACTGTTGATTTGTGATTTCCTCCTCCAAACATAGTCTGTGGCTCTGTATACATAACTGAAAATTTTCATGTATCAAAATTTTGTGTCTGAAGATGAAATATTAAATGAAACATGTTAAAACGTTTCATGCAAAGCCTTCGGTGCTTGTAGCGTCTACTCTTTGGTGAATACACAAATTCATCTATTTTAAATATTAACATTTGTATTAGATGTGATAATGATATTTTCTTTCTCAGCTTCACTTGTTAGATAGTTACGTATGTTCTTTCATAATTAATGATATTGTATCTGATATTTGATGTAAAAAACTCCTAGAATATTTGGAATTGATACTTGAAATTAAACAGCAAAATGAAAACTCCTGAAACCTAGTGATAATGTACTTATGATGGGTTTATTATCTATGATCTCTTTCATTGTTAATTTTTAAAGTTTCCGTGGAAAACTGTACTAAGAACTTAAAATTGTCTATAAAACTCTTCGTGCCCTGCGCTTTAGCTCCAATGCATAATGAATAAAGGAAAATGGATTTTCCTTCAGGAATTCTGCTGGACTCTTCCTTTCTTTTCCCTTTAACCTGGGGGCAGCGTCTTCAGTTCAATGGGGTGAGGTGACCATGAATGGCGTCCCTAGAACTGCCGCTGGGAGGAGTGTGTATGTGGAGATGGGTTTCGTGGCCACGTTTCTTCCTCGGGTGTTTCTGGTTCTGATGGTAGCTTTGAGGATGGTTTCTGAGGATCCTCTCCAGAGGATTCCTCCACCTTTGGTATCTCCCTTGGGGGAAGGCCCGAGAATATCTGGAGAGGGATTCCTAGGGTCACCCCTGTGTGACAGAGGTGCCTTGTGCGGGTCCAGAAAGCCGCGTTTTAGGGGCAGTGGAGCCTCATCTCCCCTGTAGGGTGGGCGGGATGTCTGAGGGAGTGCTGGAGGAAAGCCCTGTGTGTCGGGGTCGCTGTGCAGTCTCAGTACAGCCCTAGACCTGGGGAAGTCATGATGGAGACACAGAGGTGCTTGGGGCAGGGAAGGGGGTGGCCTAGGCAGTCACCAAGGTGTGAAAGCATCGCTGATGCCAGGAGGCAGTTTTGGGAGGGGTCTTTGGAGGAGAATAATTGTGGAGTCTCCACAGGCGGGGAACGTGTGAGGGTGCTCCAAGGCTGGAGGTCAATGCGGGGGTAGGTGGAAATAACCTAGGGAAGCTCTCAGGAGAATAATGGGCCCCACAAGGGTTGGGGTGGAAGGAAGGGGCCTAAACAGGTCCTGTCTTGCAGGGTCCTTGTGCAGGGTGTCTGAGAGATGGATCTCTGGGGCTCCTGAGGTCACCGATACCCTCAGTGCGGTGTTTTCCAGGGTCAGACCTTTCCAGGTCCTGGAGCAAGGAAATGAAACTGGCTTCTTCCTCCCCACCACCTGGTTGCTGCTTGGCAAACAACCTTCGGGAAGTGCCATGGCTCCTGGCATTCCCTGACAGGCCACAGAAGCGGCTCAGGGCTGGGCTCAGATCAAGGGGTCCTCTTAGATATTTATATTTGATGTTGAAAGTGACATGGGAATAAAGGCTTCATCTGCGCTTTTGTTTCTAGTCTCAAACTCCATTTTGCTGTGTGATCTTCAGCAACATTTCCCTCTTGGGGCCTCATATTTCCTATATATTTTGTGGGAAATCTGGAGTTTGGAACATGAGTTTCCTGTCTCAGGACTCAGTCTAACATCTATAAATGGCTGATAGGACATGAACCAGACTTATTTATTTATTTATTTATTTAGAGATAAAGTTTAGCTCTTGTTCCGTTGCCCAGGCTGGAGTGCAGTTATTTATTTATTTATTTATTTAGAGATGAAGTTTAGCTCTTGTTCCCTTGCCCAGGCTGTAGTGCAGTGGCAGGATCTCAGCTCACTGCAACCTCCATCTGCCGGGTTCAATAGATTCTCCTGCCTCAGCCTCCCAAGTAGCTGAGATTACAAGCACATGCCACCACCGTCCAGTTATTTTTTATCTTTATTTTTATTTTTTGTATTTTTAGTAAACACGGGTTTCACCATGTTGGCCAGGCTGGTCTCAAACTCCTGACCTCAGGTGATCCACCCACCTCAGTCTCCCAAAGTGCTGGGATTACAGACATGAGCCACCACTGCCAACGAGGGCATGAACCAGATCCATGACACTCAAAATGTGCTCCACTAGCCAGCACTCACCTCACCTGGGAGCTTATTAAAAATACAGAAGAATCAGGTGAGGTGGCTCACCCTTGCAATCCCAGCACTTTGGGAGGCCAAGGTGGCCGAATCACTTGCGGTCAGGAGTTCAACACCAGCCTAGCCAACATGGAGAAATCCCATCTCTACTAAAAATATAAAAAAATCTTAGCCAGGTATGAGGGCCGGCGCCTGTAATCCCAGCTACTGAAGAGGCTGAGGCAGCAGAATCTCTTGAACTCGGGAGGGAGCCACAGAGTGAGACTCCACCTCAAATCAATAAATAAATATTTTTAAAAATTAAAAATAGCAAAAAAATAAGAAAAATAAATAAAAAATAGCTTTCTTGTCGTGGCCTGCACACTGTTGGCTTGTGGGTCTCTGAGACCTGAAAATTGAGCGTTTTCACACCCCAGGGGCTTCCTCTGGCAGCTCTGCAGCTGTCACCATGCCACAGAATGAATATATTGAATTACACTGGTAACGCTATGGATACCGGTTGGATGACCATGAGAAAAGGAGAAAGAAGGAAAGTCCTGAGGCTCATGAACGTTCAAAGAAGGCAAAGAAAATGATTGGTCTGAAAGCTAAGCTTTACCATAAACAGTGCCGTGCTGAGAAAATACAAATTAAAAAGACTATCAAGATGCAAGAAAAGAGAAACACCAAACAGAAGAATGATGAAAAGACTCCACAGGGAGCAGTATCTGCCTATCTGCTGGACAGAGCGGGGCAACCTCAAGCTAAAGCACTTTCCAGTACGATTAAACAGAAACGAAAAGAGAAGGAGGGAAAATGGGAAGTCCCTCTGCCTAAAGTATGTGCTCAGGGAGAAACAGAAGCATTGAAAGTTATTCGAGGGCCAGGCATGGTGGCTCAGGCCTGTAATCCCAGCACTTTGGGAGGCCACGTGGGTGGATCTAAAGTTCAGGAGTTCAAGACCAGACTGGCCAACATGGTGAAACCCCATCTCTCCTAAAAATACAAAAATTAGCTGGGTGTGGTGGCAGGCACCTGTAATCCCAACTACTTGGAAGGCTAGGCAGAGAAGTGCTTGAACGCGGGAAGCGGAGGTCGCAGTGAGCCAAGATGGTGCCACTGCACTTCAGACTGGGTGACAGAGCAAGACTCTGTCTCAAAAAAAAATAAAAATTAAGGAAAGAAACAGTGGGATTATCCTGGGAGTACAATGGAAAGAAACTCTAATACCACAGCTATACAGCAGACCTAAAAGCAATCAGTCTTCATTAGACGTCAAAGAACTCTATGAAAACTATTTTAAAGACAAATGTAGATACCATAAGCTATGTGGTTTAAAACTTAAAAGTACAAGCTCTGACATAAAGCAATGCATGTTTTTAAACAAAAGGCAAAAATAACCCACAACAATCAACTATATAAAAGCCATGTTCCACAAAGGAACATATAGCACTTTTACACAATTAGCATGTAAGAAATGATGCATGATGATTGCTTTTCTTCTTATAATTTTTGTATTTTTAGTATAGATAAGCTTTCACCATGTTGGCCGGGTTGGTCCTGAACTCCTGACCTCAAGTGATCCACCTGCCTCAGCCTCTCAAAGTCCTAGGATTACAGGTGTGAGTCACCACACCTGGCTGGCAAGTAAAGAACAAGCTTTCTGAGTAACACAAGCAAACCTCCCACAGTTAATTCAGAGTTGAGGACCACTTACACTACCGAATTCACGCTCAATCACTTTAGATTCATGAAAGGTACAGGTGATAATCATGTCTCCTTTTTTTTTCCTTAACTAAAATCGAACCTGTCATTTATGAACTTCTTTTCTTATCAGCCTTTGCCTATTAACTTATATTAAAGAATAATCTGGGCTACGCACAGTGCCTCACGCTTGTAATCCCAGCACTTTGGAAGACCGAACAGGGGTGGATCACGAGGTTGGGAGTTTGCGACCAGCCTGATCAACATGATGAAACTCCGTTTCTACTAAAAATACAAAAAATTAGCAGGGCATGGTGGCGCGTGCCTGTAATCCCAGCTACTCAGGAGGCTGGGGCAGGAGAATTGCTTGAACCCGGGAGGCCGGGGTTGCAGTGAGCCAAGGTCACGCCACTGCACTACAGCCTGGGCGACAGAGTGAGACTCCGTCTCAAGAAAATAAAAAAGAACAATTTGAAAACTAAGATTTCTTTCCCTTTTTTCTTGTTTCCTTCTCCCAAAAAAAATGGGGAGGTTGTTATTTGACTATACTTACCAAAACCTTATATTCACTGAAAATTATAAGTTAAAATACTAATAAGCAATCATAATTTCCTATTGTCTCAACTATTTTTTCTTACCTTTAAAGGAACTCTACATTTTAAATATTATTAAATTTTAAATTATACATTTTATGAACTAGCATGTCATTTAGAAATTCACTTTCGCTTTTATAGTTTTTATTATTAAAAATATATTTTTCAAATTTTTTATTTTTCTAAATTTTTAGTAGAGATGGGGTTTCACCATGTTGGCCAGGCTGGCCCTGAACTCCTGACCTAAAGTGATCCACCTGCCTCAGCCTGTCAAAGTGCTGGGATTACAGGCATGAGTCACCACGCCTGGTGACTGGCGAGGTCACTGCTCACTGCAGCCTCCACTTCCCAGGCTCAAGCAGTCTTCCCACCTCAGCATCCCAAGCAGACGGGACAACAGGCACGCACCACTGAGGCAGCAAAACAGGATCTGGAGGCGGGGAACATAAAGTCGATCTCACACTTGGGCTGTAACAGGAAATATCCTCTCCACAGAGAACAGGTCAAGTAAATGGCTCTGTAACCTTACCGTTTCTCTGAAAACGTGGGCGATGTCTCCACTTGTCCGGGGTGCATTCCAAGGGAGTTCTGCCATATTCTGCGAGCAACTGGGGTCCGATCTAAACTTTTCATGGGAAAAGTACTGCGGTCGTGGGATGAAGTTACGTAGGAGTAAGGGGGAAAACCACGTCGCCGAAGTGACCGGTGAAACTGTCCTACAGCCCCTGGTCCGTGCGGCTCGGGCCGGGAATCTGCGGCGCAGGTGGCGGCTCCTGGTGCTGCAGCGGGGTCGGGGCGGCGGCCGAGGCGGCGGAGGCGGAGGCCGAGGTGATGCGCAGCCGCTGGAAACCGCTGGAAGCCGCTGGGCGGGAGGCAGGGCACCTCCAGGCCGGCCGCCAGCTTGGCCTTGTAGGCGCCGGTCCGGCGCTCGCGATGCACGAGCAGCTGCGGCTGGCCGCGGCGGAAGTGCGGGCTGCGGAAGTGGTGGAGGGGCCGGTCCCGCCGTCCCACCGCCCCCCGGCCCCGGCCCCGACCCGGCCTCGGCCCGCCCTGCACCACCTTGTGGAAGCCGGAGACGTTGAGCTGGCGGACGAAGCTGGTGAAGTTGGTGGTTGTGAAGAGCCCGGGCTCGGCCCCGGCCCCGCGGCCCCGCCGCCGCCTCCCGGCCCGGGCGGGCTGAGCAGCTCCACCTCGAAGAGCGGCTGGTGGATGAGCAGCCCCTCGCCGCGGCCGTCCCAGCGGGTGGACCGTTACCACGGGCTGTTCACCAGACGCCACCGTTCGGCGGGGAAGTTGTTGGGCTTGATGGGGATGGAGAGCGGCGCCTCCTGCATCGCCCCGCCCGGCCCGGACCTCGCGCCCACCCACCCAGCCTACCTCTCCCTCCCCGTGCTCGATTCCCGCCCCCGACCCCCGCCGCGGCCTTCGCCTCGCCCTGTGGGCTCCTGCCTGCCCGGCCGCCGCGGACCCCATGAATGTCTTTTGACAAGTGTCCGTTCTTGTCTTTTGTCCATTTTTTAATGGAGTTGTTTGTTTTCTGATTAAAATTGTGTTAATTTCTTTATAGATTCTGGATGACACTTTTGTCAGGTGCATCGTTTGTAAAATTTTTCTCCCATTCTGCAGGTTGTCTGCTTACTCTGTTGACAGTTTCTTTTGCTGAGCACAATCTCTTTAGCTTCCTTAGGTCCCATGCGTCTATGTTTTCGTTGCGATAGCTTTTGGAGACTTAGTCTGGAAAAATTTGCTATGGTTTATGTCCAGAATGGTATGTCCTGGAGGGTTTTTGTTTAGGATATTCATAGTTTTAGATTTTGTAATGTAGGTCCTTAATTCATCTTAAATTGATTTTTTCTATGATAAAAGGAAGTGGTCCAGTTTGAATCTTCTGCATATGGCTAGCCAGCATAGTTTAAAAAGTTGGGTAGTGTGTTGCCTCTAGCTGTATTCTTTTTGTTTAAGATATCTTTGGCTATTCGGACTGTGTTTCGGATTTACATAAGTTTTAAAATACTTTCTTTTCTCATTCTGTGACAAATGACTTCGTAGTTTGATATAATAGTATTGAATCTGTAAATTTCTTTGGACAGTGAGGCCATTTTGACATTATTTCTTCCCATTCACGAGCATAGAATGTTTTTCCATTGGTTTGTATCATCTCTGGTCTCTTTCTTTTTCGTTTGTTCTTTCTTTCCTTCCTTCCTTCCTTCCTTCATTCAACTTTCCTTCCTTCCTCCCTCTCTCTTTCTTTCTTCCTTCTTTCCTTTCTTTTTTCTCTTTCTTTTCTTCTTTCTTTTCTTTCTTCTTTCCTTCTTTCTTTTCTTTCTTCTTTCCTTCCTTCTTTTCTGTTTCTTTCTTTCTGATGGAGTTTCACTCTTTTTCCCCAGGCTGGATGGAGTGCAATGGCATGATCTCAACTCACTGCAACGTTCACCTCCCAGGTTCAAGTGATTCTCCTGCCTCAGCCTCTCGAGTGGCTGGGATTACAGGTATGCACCACCACACCTGGCTAACTTTGTATTTTTAGTAGACATGGCGTTTCTCCAGGTTGGCCAGGCTGGTCTCGAACTCCTGACCTCAGGTGATCTGCCTGCCTCGGCCTCCCAGAGTGCTGGGATTACAGACAAGAGCTACGGTGCCCAGCCATCATCTCCGATTTCTTACGGCAGTGTTTTTTGATTCTCACTGTAGAGATCTTTCACCTCCATGGTTAGTTGTATTCCTAGGTATTTCGTTCTTCTTGTGGCTGTTACGAATGGGGGTGCAGAATGGATTTCCCTCTCAGCTTGGACATTGTTGATGTATAGAAATGCCACTGAGGAATACCATTTAAGAATTGCCACCTAGTTTTTGACAGTGGTTGAACTAATTTACACTCCCACCTGCAGGATATACACGTTCCTTCTTCTCCATAACCTTGGAGAGAAAAAATGCCACTTTTTGTACAATGCTTTTGTATCCTGAGACTTGATAATCAACTGAAGTTATGTATCTTTCTAGGAGCCTTTGGGCAGGGACTGAAGGGATTTCTAGGTATGGAATCATATTGTTACATTGTTTGTGAAAAGAGATATTTCACTTCCTCTCTCCTGGTTGGATGGCTTTTCTTTCTTTCTCTTGCCTGCTTGCTCTGGCCAGGACTTCTGGTACTGTGTTGAATAGGATGACAGTTGACATCCTATTCTTATTCTGGTTCTCTGGGGAATGGTTCCAGCTTTTGCCCATTCACTATGATGGTGGCTGTGTGTTTGTTATAGATGGCTCTTACTATTTGGTGCTATGTTTCTTCAATGCCTAGTGTTTTGAGGATTTTTAACATGGTAGATGCTGAATTTTATGGAAAGCCTTTCTGCATCCTTTGACATGACCATGTGGATTTTGGTTTCAGTTCTCTTTATGTGGAGAATCACATTTATTGATTTGCATATGCTGAACCAGCCTTGCAGAAATAAAGCTTCCTTGATCATGGTAGATTAACTTTTTGATGTGTTGCTGGATTTCGTTTCTCAGTATATTGTCGAGGTTTCTCTTTTCTTTTTTTGAGACAGAGTCTCAGTCTTGTCGTTAGACTGGAGTGCAGTGGCACAATCTCTGCTCACTGCAACCTCCCCCTCCCAGGGTCAAGTAATTCTCCTGCCTCAGCCTCCCAAGTAGCTGGGACTACAGGTGTGCACCACCACACCCAGCTAATTTTCTGGTGTTTTAGTAGAGATGGGGTTTCACCATGTTGGCCAGGGTGGTCTTGATCTTCTGACCTCGTGATCCACCTGCGTTGGCCTCCCAAAGTCCTGGGATGACAGCTGTGAGCCAACCCGTCTGGTCTTTGTTGAGATTTTGTCATCTATGTTCATTAGGATAATGGCCTGAGATCTTTCTTCATTGTATCTTTGCCAGGTTTCGGTATCAGGATCATGCTGGCCTTGTAGAAGGAGTTAGGGAAGAGTTTCTTCTCACTTTTTGAACAGTTCCAGCAGAAATGGTATCAACTTTTTTTTATACATCTGGTAAAATTCAGATGTGAACCCATTTAGCTCTGGGATTTTTTTGGTTCATAAACTGTTACTGCCTTGATTTAAGAGCTCATTATTGGTCTTTTTTGGGATTCAATCTCTTTTTCATTGTTTCTTGGTAGGGTGCATATGTCCTAGGAATTTATCAAATTTTTCTCCATTTTATGTGCATACAGGTGTTCATAATATACTCTGATGTTGTTTGTATTTCTTTGGGGTTAGTGGCGATATCCCTTTTGTTGTTTTTAATTGTATTCATTTGGATCTTCTCTCTTTTCTTTATTAGGCTAGCTAGTAGTCTATTTTATTAATTTTTTCAAAAACAAGCTCTTGGATTCCTTGATATTTTGAATGGTTTGTAACATCTCAATTTCAAAGGGAGACTGGACAGTTAAGGCAATCATAATCAAAAAGAACAAAAGTGGGGGCATCACATTACCCGACTTCAGATTATACTACAGTAACCAAAACAGCATGGTACTGGTACAGAAACAGACACACAGGCCAATAGAAAAGAATTCAGAGCCCAGAAATCAGGCTGCATACCTACAAACATCTGATCTTTGACAAAACTGATGAAACAAGCAATGGAGAAATGATTTTCTATTCAATAAAGAGTGCTGGGATAAGTGGCTAGCCATATGCAGAAGATTCAAAGTGGACCCCTTCCTTACAGCATTTACAAAAATTAACTCAAGATGGAATAAAGATTTAAATGTAAAACTCAAAACTATTAAACTCCTGGAATACAATGTAGGCAATACCATTCTGAACATAGGCATAGACAAAGATTTTATGATGAAGATACCAAAAGGAAAAATTGACAAATGGGATCTAATTAAACTAAAAGCCTCGGTACAGCAAAAGAAACTATTAACAGAATAAACAGACAGCCTACAGAATGAGAGAAAATTTTTTGCAAACCACAGCTGACAAAAGTCTAATGTTCAGCATCTATAAGAAACTTAAAACAAATTTATAAGAAAAAACAAACATTATAAAGTTAAAAGAGGTCATGAACAGACACCTTTCTTTTCTTTTTTTTTTTTTTTTTTTTGAGACGGAGTTTAGCTCTTGTTACCCAGGCTGGAGTGCAATGGCGCGATCTCGGCTCACCGCAACCTCCGCCTCCTGCGTTCAGGCAATTCTCCTGCCTCAGCCTCCTGAGTAGCTGGGATTACAGGCATGTGCCACCATACCCAGGTAATTTTTTTTGTATTTTTAGTAGAGACGGAGTTTCACCATGTTGACCCGGATGGTCTCGATCTCACGACCTCGTGATCCACCCGCCTCGGCCTCCCAAAGTGCTGGGATTACAGGCTTGAGCCACCGCGCCCGGCCAGACACTTTTCAAGAGAAGACATACTTGTGGCCAACAAGCATAGGAGAAAAAGCCCAATGTCAGTGACCATTAGAGAAATGCAAATCAAAATCACAATGAGATGCTATCTCACACCAGTTAGAATGCCTATTACTAAAAAGTCAAAAAATAACAGATGCTGCAATATTTTAGAGAAAAAGGAATACCTATGTCCTGTTGGTGGAAGGATAAATTAGTTCAACCATTGATGAAAACTGTGTGACAATTTCTCACAGACCTAAAAGCAGAACTACCATTCGACTTAGGAATCGCATCGCTGGGTATATACCCCAAGGAATATAAATCATTCTGTGGTAAAGACACATGCACGTGTATATTCATTACAGCACTATTCACAATAGGAAAAGTGAAATCAATCTAAATGCCTCTCAATGGTAGACTGAATAAAGAATATTTGGTATGTATATATTATGGAATAGTATGCAGTTAGGAAAAAGAATAATACTATGTCCTTTGCAGAAACCTAGATGGAGCTGAAGGTCTTTATCCTTAGCAAACTAACACAGAAACAGAAAACCAAACAGCACATGTTCTCAATTATAAGTGGGAGCTAAATGATGTGAAGACATATAGAAGAAAAACACACTCTAGTCCTTACTGGAGGGTAGAGACTGGAAGGAGGGAGAGGATCGGGAAAAATACCTACTAGCTACTAGGCTAGAAACTGTAGAAAATTAAGGTTGAGCTCCAAAACTGTTTTCCATGGTGTCGAGATGTAACTTTCCCATGTCATACTACGTGCTGTTTCCCATGTTTTCATACGGTGATGGATGGGGGTGTTGCAAGCATTGGGAAAAGAAAACTGAGATGTTTTAATGTTTCTGTGTTTCAGCAGTTGAATGTTTTTATTATTTATCTGTGTTGTTCTTTGTGTGCTTATTTGGTTAGTATTTCATATCACGTAGTGCTCTGTCTTCTCCCCAAAAGATGTGTATTTAACTTAGGAAAGAAATGTAAAGTGTGGTAAATACGATGGGTCATGAAGGTGCAGTGACACTGACTCCATCCTACCTTCAGGGATAAGCCAACCCTGAATGTGAAAAGAGACGCTATCCTTATAGCATAGTACCACACAGGGCCAGAGCTTCCCAGAACCAGCTGGGGATTCTTACCTAGACCCAATGTTGTTTATTGTTAAATCTTGTGGCTTGAGACATCTTCTAATTGAATTCGATATTTTAGTCTAGGTTACTATCTTTGACATACATCATTGAATAAAATGCAGGATATGTATTTTAATTTTTTTCATTTACCACTTCAAGTTATTCTACCAAGCTCATGAAATATTTCGCTAATTGTCATAAAAGTGAGGTTATGGCACGGGCGTTCTAAGATTTAATACATTGTTTCTAGGGGAGGTTGAAATACAGTAAACTGAATCTTAAATATTATAGAACTTTTAAAGAATTTGGCTTAGTTGGAGAAGGCTGTGGTATATTTAAGGATGTTATGTATTCTACATTACTCCTTAGGAAACAGATTTTCAGACCTGGTGTGCTGGCTCACGCCCATAATCCCAACACTTTGGGAGGCTGAGGTAGGAGGATTGCTTGAGGCCAGGAGTTTGAGACCAGCTCAGGCAACAGGGCGAGACCTGGGTTCTATGAAAAAATAATCAAATAGGGAACATGCTTTTGAGATACTAGAAACGTTTGATTCTGTTACATACCACACTAAGGCTAATTGAAGATAAAAAAAAACTGATTCTGCAGATAACACAGACAAGTCAGAACACATTGATTTCTGATGTGACAGTCAGTGTTCGATGAAACTGTTTATAGAAAGTAAAGCCAAAGTGCCTTATTTTACGGAGATACCTTTTAATAACCCAACTGTTAGACGAATAAAGCTTTTTTAAAAACTCAAAGCAAATGTTACTAATCATTTGGAGTCTGGACGTCCCAGTTCACAGGGTTACTTCTAACATGTAGAGCACATGCAGCCTTCTGATCAATCGAGAGTGAGGGGACTGCCCCTGCCAGAGTTCAATTCAGCCCGAGGACCCCATGGCAGCCCAAGGTCTTGGTTCATGCTGTGGAAACAATACGGAATTTATTCACTCAGTAAACATTCACTAGGGTTACAGTCATTTTAATATAATTCATCGTAAGGTGATGATCTCTAGGAACGTCATCACAGTGGAGCAACCTGAAAGCTCCCAGCAGCCAGCATGAATGAAAGGTAGGGGCGGGGCTGCCAACAGGGTGGGGCCTGGTGAGCCACGTGCCTGGGCTCCCACATCACAATGTGGGTAGGGCGCCTCGTGGAGGAGACTGTGCCTGATTGGTTCCTGGGCACCAGGTTGGTAGGGCAACCTCCTTCAGTTGGTAGAAAACACTGGAAGGAGGAACTCCCTCTGCGCTGTCTTCTCCGAAATCTCCGCTCTCAGGCTTGTTGTATCTAGACCCATTTTAAATCAAGCAGGTTCCCTTCAGACCAGTCATCTCAGGGGAGGCAGCTGAGGCGGGGAGTGAGCTGTCAGTGGGGTGCGGCCCCCTAGCCAGGGGCTGGCCCTGCCAGCGTGCCTGTGTTTCAAAGAGGTGAAGTGCTGAACTGTGCGGACCGGGAGGCAAGGGAAGGTCCAAGTTGCTGGAGCGCACCCAAGGTGCCCCATGGGGAACACGCTGAGTTGTTGTTTGTGCCCCAGAGGCAGACGCAGGCGAGGTCTGCGTAGGTGGCCTGAGGATCTGTCCTTCAGCTCTGACATCAATGGGGCGGTGGCAAGCAAAGGTCCAGGCCAACACAGAAGGAACAAGTCCAACACCGGTGCCAGACCCATTTGGTGCCCGTGCTGGCTGTGTGGGGCGGTGTCCGGCAGCTATGACCTCGACGAGGCAGTGTCGAGCACAAGTGCAGACCAAGGCAGAGAGGAGCAGAGGCCGAGCAGAGAGATCACGGAACTCCCCAATGCCAGACCCATGCAGAGCCAGCACAGGATGCACTGGGCAGAACCGATCTGCAGCCATAACATCAATGAGAGGGAGGTGGCGAAAGCGCCAGACCGTACTGCTGTGGAGCCTGCCCTGCGGGATTTGGGAGCCGGCGACGGCCATGACCTGCAGCACATCAGCGACCAGGAGATGCCCAAAGGTAAGGCAATGAATGATGCTGTTTACCCTCAGGCACGCCTCTGGCTGACACTCATACCAGTTCTCATTCCTACCCCCAACCCCCCGAGGCATCCACGGCCTCGGGCTCCTCCTTCCTGGCCCTAGCCAGCTTTCCCAGGCCCATGCACCAGGCAGGAGGACTGGCCCTGCCTCGTGCCTGCCCCCACCCTTCATGCTTTTTCCCTGCTGCGTCTGGTGGTTTCTTTCTTCCTCCCTACCCCAATGCCCAGTTGTGGCCCCTTTCTCAGCCCCAGGCTGGATGAAAGCTAAGTTTTCCAAATAGAAAACGCATGCTACAGATTTCATTGCTGTAGAGGAAGTGTCTTACAGCTCTTCTGTTTACTTTGGTTGGTCTCTTAATTTATTTAAACGTTAGAATAATTAAGTTTCATGATGAATGTGACTTTGTAGCTGAAAGATATCGTTCTCTCAGAATATTAAAAAAAATGGTGAAAGAATGAACAAAGATAGTATATGAATGAATTCTGCCTTTATACACAAAGCATGAAAGGACTTTTGAAAGTCCTTGTTTGGTGGCGTAAAGTAAGCCTCTGAGTGCTTTCACACACCAGGTAGAAGATGGGTAGTGTTTGATGACAGCCCAAAATAGACTCTTCATTTCATTTTTGAGGATTTATTACACATTTACAAGTATGTCTCATTTGACCCTGTCTCCACAAAAAAATGGTGAAAAAATAGCCGGGTATGGTGGCTTACACCCACAGTCCCAGCTGCAAGAGAATCTCTGGAGCCCGGGAGTTTGAGCCTTCAGGGAGTTATGCTGGCTCCATCTCACCATTGCACCACTCCAGCCTGGGCAACAGAGTGAGACTTTGTCTGTTTAAAAAATTGTTTTTGCCCAAGACAGCTCTTTGTTTTAAGACATTTGAAATACTGAGCTGGTGTCTGACCACAGGAATTGACCACAGCATCTCTTCCTGCTTGAGACTTTCCCTGAAATGTGCTGGTAATAGCAGCCTAGAGGAAGGTGGTTATATTTGATAAGTAGAGGGAGGAGGGCATATATGTGATTCATCTGAACGTTGCATCCGTTTATTTAGGTGCAAGGTTGAAAAAGAAGTTCCAGCCCCAGCCCGGTTTTACTCCACATGCATGCAGAGATTCTGTGATTTTTGTATTCTCCAGTGGAATTGGGACATTGGTGCCTTTATTTTCTTGACATTTATTACTAAAAGCTTTTCTCAAGACTGTAAAAGTGATTAAAATGGCTATGTCGCTTTAAAAAGAATCTTTTGTACTCACCTCACTTATGACAGTGTTTCCTCTTCTTCCTCTACAGGTCTTGCTTCTGTCCGTCCAAGGGCAAGCACACTCTTCCTGAGAAAGTATCAAATGAGTGGTAAGACAATATTATTTCTGCTTTCAAGGAAAACCTAAACATTTTCTGTCTTGTATATAACAGAGAGTATTTAGAGAAACTCAGATATTAGTTAAAAATGTTCAACTTTTCATAGATTTACTTATTTTCACATGTGATATAATTTCCTTTAGTTGTCACTGTTTTTGGAAACATACAGACTTTGTGTTTACACATTTGGTGACATTTTCACCAACACAATTAATTGGCCACATGATTTAGTGTAGTAGTCACGGATTTATGCCTTTTTCTTCATACGTCTTTGACATTTTTCCCTTGCTCTAAAGAGTATGTTTTAATAATGACTGATAGGATTTAGGCCACAGCTTGGATTTCACTGCAGCAAATCAAAAGAATCCATTGTTCTAGATTGGATCTGTGATGTTGGCCTCCTTTTTCACAGTGCTCTAACCACAGTCACATCCAAGTGGATGCTACAACTTTTTCATTGCAATGTAATAGAAACGTAACATGCCCTGTGCTGTTTTCCATATTAGCCTTAGTGTGTGAAACTAGTGTAAAGTTTCCATATCCTGCCTGTTTTAGGATGAGAATTAGAACTGTAGGATTTTTCTGTACTGTTGCTTATGTTTCATAATGTTCTGTTATCTTACTCTATTTTCAAAAAGCCATACCCCGTGTTTTTCAGTTAATTTTAACGACAAGAATACAAGAACTGTGGGTTCTAGAATAACATCAGAACTAATGCAGCACAAGAAAAAGGGGTCGTTCACCTACATTTTCATAGTTTGCGAGGACTTTGTCTGACTTGAGCTAGTAATTTCTGGTTAGGATTCTTAAATTTCTCAGTTTCTTCCAAGAGCCATGGGCTTCTCACACATAGAATGTACGGAAGTAGAAGAAAACCAATCCCCTGCCCCTGTCACTTCAGTGGTTAGAAATGTGTGTCAATGAGACCAGTTCAACTTCAAAGGAGGAGGTATTGTAGGGAAGAAAGTGTGGCCCAAGTCCCTCTTTGGAGCTTTTATTCTTTGGACATTGGTAGAACAAAATGATTGTGTGTGCTGAGGATACCCTGTTCAGTTAGGTTGGCATACTCATTTTGACATTTAAGTTTAAGGTAGGCTACCTTTCAGTTGAGTAAAGACCCATTTATTTTATCAGTAATGTATGACTAGATGACCGAGAGGTCATTCGGGATACTGCCAGATATTCCTGCGCATCTCACGATTGACTCCTGGCCAGAAACTGGTTCTTAGAGCTGTCAGCTATTAGATCCTGATAATGAAAGTAAGCTATGTGTAAATGTAGAATGAGAAAACAAAACACTGCTGCATAGGGGTTCAGAAATACAATAGGTAAACGTTTTTATTAGCTAAATTTCTCATCTGTCCCAGATATTGGCATTTTTATGAAGGAATACTTGAGATGCGATCATTTATAAAGAAAAGAGGCTTCATGGGCTCACGGTTCTACAGGCTGTACAGGAGGTGTGGTGCTAGCATGTGCTTCTGGCAAGGGCCTCAAGAATCTAATGATCTTGGTGGAAGGTGAAGTCATCATTCACATGGTGAGAGAAGGACCAAGAGAGAGTGGGAGGTGCTGCAGTCTTTTAAATCAGCAGATCAGGCCAGGTGCAGTGGCTCACACTTGCAATCCCAGCACTTTGGGATGCTAAGATGGGCAGATCACTTGAGCCTGGAGTTTGAGACCACCTTGGGCCAACAGAGTGAGACCCTGTGTCTATGAAACATTTAAAAATTAGCCAGATGTGGTGGTGCATGCCTGCACCCCCAGCTACTCTGGAGGGGAAGGTGGGTGGATGACTTGAGCCCAGGAGGTCAAGGCTGCGGTCAACCATAATCACGCCACTGTACTCCAGCCTGAGCATCAGAGTGAGACCCCGTCTCAGAACAACAACAGTAACAACAACAAAACCCCAAAAAGATCCTCCATGAACTCAAAGCAGGACCTCACTAATCACCAAGGGGATGGCACTAACGCATTCATGAGGGATCTGCCCCCGTGATCCAAAGACTTCCCCACCTCAAACCCTGGGGATTACATTTCAACGTGCGATGTTGAAATGTAATCACAGACATTCCCTAATTTATTTTGCCTTTCCTTATCTACACGGGGATTCTTTCATTTGAACGTAATAGAATATGTGTTAGGTCAAGAAGTAAAACTGTGTTTTCAGATTTTACACTCAGAGATTCATCATGCCAGATTATTTAAATGTTAAATTTTGTTTAAATTAAAATTTTTTAATTGATTTTTTATATAGCGATAATCAGATGTATCTTGTTTTATATAGGGATGATGAGATAACTAGCAACTACTTTTATTCTATGGTATTTTATTATACCAAAATTGATTAGTTATATTTTTACTTTTAGTGCAAGAAAAGAGGAGGAGCTTTCGCATATATTCTGTGAGTAAACTTTCGAAAAGTTAAGAAATTAATTGTTTAAATTAAAAGTCGATCTGTCATGATTCCTTAGAAATGTAACAGGGACCCAGTGCTGTTAGCATGATCCTTTTTAGGTGAATTTTCTAACTCTTTTCTATTTTCCTAAATGTCAGATTTATGCAGGAAAGTCTTTAACTTACTGTGCCCATTTTTAAGGCTGTCTGATTTTTAAGTTAAATTTAAATTGGTTGTGATATTGCCTGGGCGGTGCAAGCATGGCTGCTGGTTTTCTGGAAGCAGGGTTGGGAAGCAAGGTTGAGTTTCCCTTTGTGTGTGCCATTTTCTCCCATTTCCCAGGTTTCATCCCTGGTGGGTCTGAGCTCAGAAACCTTTAGGTGTAATATATCCAGGGAATACACATCCACATTCCTTCTAAGATGGGAGGATAGGTGGACCTGCGGTTCTAACCACAGACTTACTATTGACCTTGCTGGCTCTGTTGTGTTTCACCCTACCTTCCCAGGTACCATGTGCTATGATTTCGGAGACTGTGTTGGGTTCTTCAAAATACACGGCATTGCTTGTTTCTGTTCAGGTCACTCCCTGTGGGCACCAGGGTTGTGCTTTTATGTCAGTTACCACTTCTCTATCTGCTTGCCACCTTGCAACATTGACTCAGAATCATCTGCTGTCAATCCTGTCTCCTGGTTCTGTGTATAATGTTTATTTTATGACTAACTCTCATGAGATTTCACAAGGAAGAGAAAATAAATTTGTGGTCAATCCATCATATTTAACCCACATTTAGAACCTATATGTAAGTGTAAATCTAAGTTTAATGGAACATAATTATGACCTTAATTCAGACAATTTTCTAGTTATACCTATTATAAGCATATTACACTTTTCCACTCAGGGCTTGTGTAATAACTCTATTCAAACTCCGTACCTGCCATGTGGTCCCATTGCTGTGCAACATAGATGGAGCCGATTTTGTTAGCACACAAAGTGTTGGAAATTTTCAAGTGAGCTAAAAGTCATTAATTATTTTAAAAACATCTAAAACATGTCATAAAAAGTGGGGAGAAAACCGTGATCTCCAGGGCCGGGTGTGGTGGCTCATGTCTGTAATCCGAGCACTTTGGGAGGCTGAGGCAGGTGGATCTCTTGAGGCCCGGAGTTCAAGACCACACTGGCCAACATTGTGAAACCTCATCTCTACTAAAAATACAAAAACTAGCCAGGCATGGTAGCACATGCCTGTAGTCTCAGCTACACGGGAGGCTGAGCCAGGAGACTTGCTTGAACTTGGAGGTGGAGGTCACAGTGAGTGATAGGACATTTTAATTAAAAAAAACGGGGACAGATTTCACCTGAGGCTGTACCAGTTAGTCTGTGTTTTGGTGCGTTATTCCTGTTATTTTTATTCTCATGTATGGAATTTTCCTCAGAATTGACTTTTCTTATTTTAAAGTATTATGCTGCACTACCTCAACAGTAGTGACATTAAGGGATACCTTCTTTCCCTTTGAATGAAAGTATCTGAATCAGTCCATTTTTATTTTTTATGCCATATTTGTTTTTCAGACAACAAAAGTATACACATATAATCACATAACACTGTTAATGTAATCTATCACAGAATAGCTTAAGAAACATAAGAGTTCTGCTGGAGTTAAAACATTTCTATCTTAAAGGGTAATTTGGTCCTTCAAATAGTAATGTTGTTCAAAAACATCTTGGATTTTGGTTAAGAAAGAAGTGAATTTGCAGTACAAAGCATCTAAAGCAGCAAAATGCTGTTGGACTCTATGGATATTTCGGATTGTTGGCTACTAGCAATGTTTAAATGCAGCTTAGGTTTATAAACAACCACGAGATCTTCTCTGTACCCTGCCTTTTTTTTCATACTGACTGATTAGTAGTAGATCCACCCCTGTTGTGTCTTTAATGAGTTTGCGAGAGACCCTAATGGAAGAGTGTGATAATATGATGCAAACAAGCATATTAAGAGGAGGAAAGAAAACTCATCTGAGTTATTTTTTTTTCCAGTTAAAATAATCAGTATTTTGTGGTTTTAAATAAAGCTGTTGATCTTTTCAACTATTTGGTGATTGGCATTTGGCTACTGGGATTATTTTTAGCCAAGAGCACTTTCTCTCTCTCTCTTTCTCTCTCTCTCTCTCTCTCTCTGTCTCTGTCTCTCTGTCTCTCTCTCTCTCGCTCTCTCTCTCTCTCTCTCTCTCTCTCACTTCCCTTTTGTAAATTTGAGATGGAGTCCTCATCTGTCACACAGGATGGAGTGCAATGGCACAGTCTCAGCTGACTCCAACCTCCGCCTTCAGGAATCAAGCAATTCTCTGCCTTAGCCTCCTCAACAGCTGGGATTACAGCCACCCAGCACCACACCTGCCTAATTTTTGTATTTTTAGTAGAGATGGGGTTTCATCATCTTGTCCAGCCTGGTCTTGAACTTCTGACCATGTGATCCACTCACCTCAGCCTATGAAAGTGTTGGGATTACAGGAGTAAACCACCTCACCTGCCCAGCAGGAACATTTACTTAATATAATGGAGGCAGTTTCCGTATTGACTATCGCACTCTCAACAAAGAATAGATATTTTGAAAGTGTTTTAGAGATAGTTGATTTTCTACAGGGTTCAAAAGGTTCACTGTCATATCTCTGATAGCACTGTGGATGAATTTTCACTCATTTGTATCTGTAGGAAGATTTACTTTCCAAACTGTAACTGACTTGAATATTGGTCAAGCTCTTATTGAACTCCTTAATTTCTCCCACATTCTGTGCTAAGCAGCTGCAGGTAGGAGAGAAGGGGTTCTCCCTCTCCTGGAGAGGCTCACTTTCTCATGAGGGGGATGCCCTGCAGGCAATTGTAGCATGTAACACACAGTGAATTAGACTGATGTGTACGCAAAAACAGAAGTGTTTTGTGGTGTGGCTGCAGGCAAAGGGATCCCAGAAGGTGGATGAGGTCAAGCTTGCTGGGACAAGGGGGAAAGGAATAAATATTCCAGACAGAGAGCAGCACGAGTGAGGCAGGAATGTGCCATAATGTGCATCAAATAACTTAAAGAATGAAATCAATTAACTTTTGAAACGAATGCAGAGTATTCTCAGAAGTTCTCATTTGAGTAGTGTCATAGCAGTCTTATGTAAACATGAAGTGAAAGTTACATTCCAAAAGTCGTTTTCATCATCTGATTTTTGGATGTGAGAGAGTCTTAAAAGCAGTACTTTTTCCATCCTCCCACAAGGAAACAGGCCCAGGGAGACCTATGGCCCCTCACTTGTTTGGTGACTGAGCAGCTCTGGCACGCACACTCTCTGGCTCTAACACACTGGTTCCATGGCACTCTCTCTTGAATGCACACATTAAGGATTAGTAAGGGAGTAAATGTAGTATTAGGTCTTCATTTACTGCAATCAAATGCTCTTGTGTCAATATTATTTAATGTATGATATTTTGTTGCAGTTAATGAATAACAGAAATAGAAAATCTCAGTGCTTTTTCCTGCATCAGAAAAAGAACATGAAATTCCATTATAAATGTTTCCCATTATTTATAAAGGGAATTTATAATAGTGGCTTGCCAGGTTTGATGATCAGTGTCATATCAAGGGCAGCATTTTATAACCCATTTTTCAAACATCATCTGTGACGAGAGCCTCCAATGAGTTTCCCATAGAGCTGCACATGATACCACACTCGGACAGGTCACGGGGTATAAAAAATACCTTAATGCCTTATTGTTTGACATTGTGACAAAGGGAAAAAACCCAAACTTTGGTAAGTTTATCCTACTGTGATGTCTTTCTCTATCTTCCTTCTTCTTCAGATACCTCCATGGCATCTTGATAGAAAATACAGCTCGTGTTCCACCATACTCCTGGATAACAGCACAGTCAGCAAGCCTGATCTCAGCCAAATATTAGGATGGTGAGTACAACGAGGTTGCCAAGGGCTGAGTGACAGACCCCCGTATGCTAAAAGCATGCGGGCCATCCGCTGTTAGTTCAGCCATTTGGTTGCCCTTTTCAGCAGGCAGTTGAAGAAGCTGATGTCAATGATATATGGATTTTTCAGGACCTAAGGATGAATTTTTTTAATCTTAGACACTGTGTGGTAAAAGGGAAAGCCAGTTAGCAAATAAGCCATCCCAGAATAATCACAGCTCTTTATCTGATGCATTTCTGTTATGACAGTATTGAACCTAATGGGCAGGAGAGGTGCTTTTTATTGGATGTTTCTAGGAAAAATTAGTAGTTCTTTATGGGCCATAGGCCTAGCACGATGGGCACTACTTTGGGAACTACTCTTGGAAGAAGGAACAGCTTGTCCTCCAGTGGCACCATAGTGTATCTGCATTTAAATTTTCCCATCATGCACCAGCACATCATAGGCCACAATCAGAGATGCCCTTTCACAACACCCTTGACAGATGGCTTCAAGTTGTTTTAAAAAGCCAGCTCCAATGGAGATGTCCAAAAAATATTATTAACATGTCCTTCCATTATGAGTGTTGATATTCAGAAAACAGTTTGACAAGTGGTACCTCAGAATGTTAATGTCCTTATCCCTAACTTCACTTTCCAGTCTATAAACACGACTAAGTTACAAGCTTAAGTTTGTCTCTAATGTACTAGTTTTAAGCTAATTTGTTAGTAACTTCTACTTTAATCAAAAATGGCCATTAATACTCCTAATAATGTGACTTTCCTCTCTCATGTATAACAATAATTGAGATCCAATTCTGTTTCAGCAAGAACTGGACTTCACCTGTGTCTAAAGCCCTGAGCTTTGATCTGTATGGTGGCATCACTTAATGTTTGTATTCAGTCCTAAGTAAAAAGCCACTCTTTCTTGGCTAGAGTCCCTGACTTCTTCTGATTTCAAAAGATTCTAATGTCTCAGTATGCAATTCAAAAGTAGTTTTTAAGCTTGCCCTTGTTCAAACAAGTGAAAGTCCTACTTTTTCTTTCAGTGTGGTCTAAATTTTACAAGATTTTTTTAAAAATTGAAATATATATACAAAATAATATATATTTTTGGAGAAGGGGTTTTGCCGTGTTCGCCAGGCTGGATTCAACCTCCTGGGCTCAAGCAATACACCCAAGTCAGCCTCCCAAAATGCTGTGATTATAGGCATAAGCTTCCGTGCCTGGACTAGAAGTCTATTTTTGAAGCATAGTAAGTTTTAATTTACTCTCCAGTTTTAGAAGGGATTATTTGGTATATTTGCTTTTGATGAAAGAAAGGTTTACTGAGCAAGTTAATATAGAAAATTGGCTTTTAGGAAAGATTTTGAAAAACGTATTTCATGGTTAGTAGAGCATTGTTCTCAATGGAAGAAGTGAGCCATATTAGAATCACTTATACTGTTTCTTCAAAACATATGTCTGCAAACACATGCATCTTCCCAGCTCCACCTTCCCTCCGGCTCTGGACACTCACAAGCCTTTTAGGAAAATGAGGAAGTATGTGAGACATCATTATATGGATAAAAGCATCCCAGATGATTCTGATCTTCACCCTAATTCAGTCATTCCCAACTTTGCTGCACATTGGAATGACCTGGGGAACTTTACCGACAACCCTGATGCCTAAAGCATGCCCAGCACCAATTAAATCAGAATGTCTCCAGCTGACATTGAGGTCCTGTTTAAAGCTCCCCCGGTGATCCAGTGTGCAGCAAATGTGGAGGCTACTGCTTCCTTTGTGTGAAAAAGTGATGGTTCTAACATAAAAATTACAGGTTTTCCCTGTCATTTGCTCTTCTTTCTACCCATAAAGCCTTTCATCTGTGCGAGTCTTTTCTATCTATGTGTGCATATGCTTCAATTTATACCACACCGTAGTGTTTTCTGAACACCTGCAGTTCACAGGAGCACTGTTCAGGGACCTTGGGTGAATCCGTCTTAAGCCTTGGTTCTCTTAACTGTAAAATGGGCGGTGCATGGAGTGTCACGTGAGGTTTGGTGGTCCTTGTCAGCATGTAACTTCAAATTCTGTGATCTTATAATTTGGAGATGACACTGTTGGAAGCACTATAGAAATATCTCTCTTAGATGCTAATAATGTTGTAAGGCCTACTTTTTACAACTCCAATTTGCCTTCTCAAATTATTCTCAGCCTCATTTTAAATGTTGAGGGTGAATGGAAGGACAGACCTTATCAAAGAAAAGCCCCTGTTTCCTGACACACAACATCTGTGGATGTCTTTGTAACACAGTAACATACATCCAAAGAGTTGTATTTGTTCATTCATACTTTCTTTAAACTAATGTAAAGTACCTGTCATTAATATTGTATGATGTGGTGTTACGCTGTGTGTTTAGTACTGCTTATTTTAGGAGAGCTACAAGTGTCATCGATTTTTGGATGCGTTATGCTGTTTACTAATAAATTTTCTACTAATCATGCATAGGCGATTTTAAATTACTTTGTTTGGTATAAAGCACATTCATTCTGTGCTTTTAGGGAAATAATGACAAATGGGTGAGTACTAAATCAGCTGAAATGCAGGGCCTAGCAACTTAAAAAGCAAAACACTACTGTCTGGCCTAAATGTAAGCATATGAACACATAGATATAAGTAACTTGCACAGAATGAAAGGTTCTATGGGCAGAAGAGCAAATGACAGGGAGAATATGTCATCATTTATACCTAAGAACCATCTGCAGACGCAAGTCTTCTATCAGCCTTTTGCGTAGTATTTTGGTTCTCCTGTTTTTGCTGTAGAGCCAGAGGACTAAAACAAAAGAAAAGTGCTCACATGATATTGTTTTGAATACACGATTCCAGGGCCACTGAGAGGGTTCCCTCCCCCGCCTTTGGAAATATATCTTCAGACCTAACAAATGATAAAATCAGTTCTTACAACTTTTGTTTTTCTCCACAGTGTGACCATGGCAATATGTTACAACATAAAGCACAGGTGAGCTCTTTGAAACCTGTCTTCTTATTCCAGCTCATCACTTTGTGTCATATGCAACACGCTGTCAGGTCCTAACTCTAGACATTATAAGCTGTAGAGTGCTTATTTTACAGTGCTACAGTAAATCGTTTGTGGGTTTTTTGGTTCGTAAAAATCTTTTAAATTATTAAGGGTTCCAAAGTGTATTTGTTTATGTCTTTGTTTGCAATTCATTTGGAAAGAAGCAGTAAAAAGATGCCCTAGCCTCATGCAAATATACAGTAGGAAAGAGGCGTATTTATAAAGCTATCAGGTTACTGTGGGTATTCTTTAACCCCACCAAAACTCCAGAAGTGCTAACTGATTAAAATAGCTATAAGAGGATTGTACATATCAATGAATTCGTTCACTAATAGTCACTGAGCTTTCTTGTACAATAAATGGATCTGTCCCCTTACTGGCTGTTACAATATTATGCATTGGCTACTTGGTTTACTTAGAGTGTCAAAAACTCACTTTCATTAGTATCACCACCATTATAAAAATGTCTTCAAATATGGAGATGCCTTCAAGCTCACAGTAGTACGTATGAGTTTTCAAAGTTGAGATTTTCAGCTTGAAAGTTTTAGCTTTATTATAGAGAAATACTTGTTATTTTCCTTGAAATGACAGACTCACTTGACTTAATTTTATGGATAACAGTCAGTTATACTTTCAGATACAAATGGTGTACTGTGAAAAATTGGCTTGTTCAGCTCACAATTTAATCACAAGTGCTTTTCTTTAACATGACCATACTTCAGTATGCAGAAGCGCTTTATGTGAACTTTCTACTGAGGATACTAAAAAGAGAGGCCAAGATTTAGTAACATCATTAATTTTTACTGTTTCATCAAGGACATTCTTCAGTGAAACATGCTCTTTGATACAAACTGCAAGGGGCCGTGAAGAGTGGAACGAATACTGGTATAATTCGGTAGCACTGCCCTTATTCATACTGAGAAACCATCAGTTTTACCCACGTTTGCTTTTAAACAGTCATTACAAGTGTTGAACAGGAAGAAAGCAATCAATGTCTTAATACTTTTTAAAAGTAATAAATTATTTGTGTGTTTTATTTTCAATCAGCTTCTCAGGTTAAATTAGTATTCTTGTAAGAACAGTTTGGGCCATACATGGTGGTTGACACCTGTAATCCCAGCTATTTAGGAGGCCAAGGTGGGAGAATTATTTTGAATTGGGTGTTTGAGACCAGCCGGGGCAATGTGGCAAGACCCCATCTATCAAAAAAGACAAAAAACCAAAAAGAAAAGATCAGCTGGGCATGGTGGTATGGACATTTTGTCCCAGCTACTTGGGAGGCTGAGGCAGGAGGATTGCTTGAGCCCACGGAGTCAAGCCTGCAGTGAGTCAGGTTTGTACCACTGTGCTCCATCCTGGGGGAAAGAGCAAAACCCTATAATAACAACAACAACAACCAGTTCTGACATCATGGGTCTCCTAGGGAATCTCAGGGGTCCACCGACCACATTAGGAAAACCACTGGTTTCCTAAATAATCACATAATGTGTTAGTTTGTAAAGTTCATTAAAGACTGCCTTCTTTTAAAATGAAAAGGCAATTAAGTGTGTAGCTCAAACTACTTCAGCAAACATATAGTATAATAAAGAAAGATTTGGGAAATCTTAATGGATTCTAAAAAGTTCTAAAATCCTTATTGCCAACAACTACTGCTTCCTAAAATGTTCCTGTGTTCCACTCCACCATGAGGTTAGAGGAGTAAAAATAGACATAGCTTCTTACCATTGCCTGTTAGCGGGAGTCAGTATTTAAAGGCAAGTCTGGCTCATCAATGTAGAAAAGACTTCCCAGTTCAGAACGTGATGTGTTGATGAATAACAGGTCAAGAAACCCTCTGAAGGCCAGGATCCAGGAGAAAAACTGGCAACAACTGTTTTGGTGAACAAATTTTACCAAAGCAAACAAGAAGTATCTCCCTCCGCCCTCCATGCCCTACTCCCAGCAGATACTTTACTAAGATATTAACCATTTGTGAATTAATCTCTTAAATGCACATTCTTCTTTTATAGATATGCAAATAGATCTCTGGCTGTTTTTGATGAGCCAATACATCCACTTTCAGTAAGTGTCACTTTCTCTGAGGTTCTGTTTATGTCTTATGAAGTTGTGTTGATTTCATGATGAAGTCAAAATCATCCACCATTAAGTCTTCACTAAGTTGTGTCTAATCATCTTATGTAAGGAGTGTTGTAAATTGGTCACACTGGAGTAAGAGCTGACGTACAGCTTTGTTTAATTTTTGCACTAAGGGGAATAAACATACCATCCAAATAACAAAATGTGTCATTTTAAAAGATAAGTTTTTATAGCAGCAAACAATAAGAATATTTGTAAGTAGTCCTAACAAATATGAACGAACTCTGTGAATGGAATTAGAAAACAATTTAAAGTTAAATTTGTTTAAGTGCTATCAAAACTTAAAAACTTGCTGCTTCAGGCATATGATAGCCACAGGGCCACCTTAGCACCTATGGTTACACAAAACCAAAAATATTTTAAGATCCTGCCGTTTATATTTTTAGAACTAAAAGACATATTATCCCAGCAAGATTATTCTAAGGGACATGTGGGCACCAATTTTAACATCCCCATCTTAAGAGTACTTAAGAAGTTTTCTTGAATGAATATGTATATTGACTTTCTTCTTCTTTCAGCAAGAAAATATTCCAGGGAAATCCTTTGAGGATGATCCCACACGCAACTGCATTTTCAGTTATTTCTGTGCTCTTTCTAAAGTCACAAAACTAACAGCTCCAGGAGCAATCGTAGCATTGGTAAGCTATTTCTTATTTATAAAGCATCTTTAATAACTGGTCTCCTACACAGCGTATGACCGTGTTTCTAAATAAAAGTTCCTAAAGTTATCATCAGATCTTTTAAGAGAAACCTATGCAAACAAAGTAAATACACATATTAGAGTTTAATCATCGTCATGTTTTAAAATGATGCCATTGCTTTTCTTATCACAGAATAATTGCTACTGAAAGCAGCAGGAGAGACTTCTGGTTTCTCCCTCAACAGATTCCAATGTAGGTCTAAGCTGAGTTCCAGGCTGTATTTCCCCACAGTTCTGACCTGGAGCTGCTGCTCTGAATGCTTTGTTGTTCCTGTTGACCTCTTGTGCCTGTTCGGGAAATTGCCCAGGAATGTGGAACTACTAAGACTTGGACGTGGGCTTTGCTAGTTAGCCTGCCAAGCCATAGCTGTGTCCTTACCTCTACATGGTTCTCCCAGAATTCCTGTGGTGAGACTCATTCAGAATATAAAGTCCTGTTCAGATGGCTGGGATGGTTTGACCCTCCCCACACTAACCATGTGGTAGAGGAATGTCAACTACATGGCCTGGAGAGAAAGGATACTTAGAGCAGTACCCTCTCCTTCAGCATCCAGCTAGAGCTTAGGGGTGAAGGCCTCCGCTGGGCACCTGCATAGAAACCTCTCCATGAGCACTGGATCAGATGCAGGCCATTTCATGGAGCTGCAGCCATTGGGAATGCCCAGCACATGCTGGGGGGAAGCAGGAGTGGTACTTCCAGATGGAGAGAGAGAGAGAGCTGAGGCAGGAGGGAAAGCTGGATTGAAAGAAGGGGGACTTCACTGTATACAGGCTAAATTTGGAGTGCCTGTGAGATAGCAGAGTGACGTGTGCAGTCATTATTTGAATCAACGGAACTGGAACATGAATCTGAGCAGTGCAGTCATCATTTGGATGTATGGGACTGGAGCATGAATCTGAGCTGGCGGTAAGGAATGAAGAGTAAGAGTAGCTGCTCAAGGCGAGGCACAATGGCTTACACCTGTAATCCCAGCTCTTTGGGAGACCAAGTCAGGCCATCACCTGAGGTCAGGAGTTCGAGGTCAGCCTGGCCAACACTGTGAAACCCTGTCTCTTCTAAAAAATACAAAAAATTACCTGGGCATGGTGGTGGACCCCTGTAATCCCAGCTACTTGGGAGGCTGAGGCAGGAGAATCTTTGGAACCTGGGAGGCAGAGCTTGCAGTGAGCCAAGATTGCACCACTGCCCTCCACCCTGCACAACAACAGCAACATTCTGGGGAAAAAAAAGAGAAAAAGAGTAGTTGCTCAAATGCAAAGAAACTGTTTAGAATGAAAGTGGACAAGCCGGACATGGTGGGATACACCTATAGTCACAGCTACTCAGGAAAAGGGAAAAAAGAGAAGATGGACAAAAGATACTCTGTAAAGACCACCAGCATGTGAGGGGCAAGCCCCCAGAAAAGAGCCAGAGTACGAGGAGGAAGAGCAGGAGAATGTGATAAGAACAAAGGGTTCGCGATAGGAAAGGCTGGGGTCACAGTGCTACAGGCTGCCAAGAAGGTCCCCATTCCATAAACACCCCTGGGATGCCAACCCTGTGTCACTCTTCTAAATGCTGGGGTAGAGAAGAGGACAGGTCGAGCACAGTCCTTGTCTTTATGAGGCATTTGTTTTAATGAGGAAAGCAGTTCTTTTTTTAGGTAATGGCAAATAGCAAAATGATAAAGCACGATTCAGAGACAGTGATGGGAGGGGCTCGCTGTTTCTGATAGAATGATCAGGAAGAGCCTCTCTAGAGAGGACACATCTGAGCAGTGACCTGACTATAAAGCGAGGATGATAAGGAATGCTGGCATTATAGGCAGTGGGCTGAGTGCCAAGACTGAGACAGGAACACATTTCACGTGTGTTCAAGGAACAGACAGCAGGGAGCCCGCCTGTGAGAGAAATGAAGGAAAGAATGGAAAAGATGCGGCTGCACAGGCGGAGCCGTCGCTCACAGGGCCCTTTGGCTTGCAGACCGGGGACGAAGTCGAGGTATTATTCCAGTTTGAAGCGGGGACTAATGGTAGATCTTGAGCAGGGCAGTGCAGCGTTCTTAATTTAGAGGTTATCCCAAGTGCTTGGGAGAGAGCAGTCCATAGTTGGGAGGGGGGTTGGGGCAGAGAAGAGGACTAAGTAGCAACTAGGCTGTTACAGGTGAGCCGTGGCACGTGGCGGCCCAGAACCTGAAGCAGGCAGCCTGCCAGTGAAGGTAGCCATGGAGGGATTATGCACGGATTAGAGGAGGGTAACTCACATGTAATTATTAGTCTCCAGGAGCTGGGCCAATGGCAATTTCCTGGACAAGATTAGGGCCAGGTTGGGGAGTGGAGCCTTGGGGTGAAGGGCTCCGGTTTGTGGGTGTGAAGGCTCCAGGGACCTCAGCAAGAGGAGTCTCAGGTGAGTGATGGGGTTGGGGGGGTGGTTAAGGTGAGATGGGAGGCAAGGAGCTGGCACCAGGGCATGACACTGTGAGCAAATGAGAGGATGTCATGGGGGAGCTGGGGAGAGCAGGATGGGAACAGGCAACACATTTGTATTGGGGAAAATCTCTGGCAGAGAGAGAGAAAGTCTTCAAGAAGAAGTGATTTGGGGAACAGTGTTCTGCAAAAGTGGATAGGATCCATCATGCTGATAGAAGAGTCAATGTTAAAAGAGAAACTTTCTCACTGACCCAGGAGGGCAAGTGGTATCGATGAGTGTCAGCGGGTCACTGGCTTACCAGTAAAGGTGACAGGAAGTTGAGGGCTTGCCAGTGCTGTTTCAGTGCTCTCTCATGAGTCCTGTGGAGTTGAACACTAGGAGGGAGGGTTATTCCTTGGAAAACCGACAGTGCAGGGTTTTAGAGAAAGGGAGCAGGATCTCTCATAAGAACATGTCATGTTCAAGGGCCATGTGATTTGGAAAACACAGTTGACTTTGGAGAACATTGCCAGATCTGAGCCACCGATCTGATAATGTTCAACAATAAATGAACTCTCTTAAAATAAACTGTTTTTCTTTCACCTTGATTCAAAGACCTCAAGTAGCATAGAGTCATACTCTTCTACAGAGCACCCTCTGAGGTAGCAACATCTCACAGCTTATCTCTGTAACCTTCCCTCAGCTGGTCCTTCTTCTAGTTCTTTATAGGATAGAGATTGGACAGATAGACAATCATTTCTGAGATTATCTCACAAACTGCTTGGCGGGTTTACAGCCACCCCAAGGATAGAGAGGCTGGCAGCTCTCTCTGCCTTCAAACCGCCAGAATTGACTGAATGCAGATACTGGAGGACAAGAAATAAGTTTTTGTGAAGTGATTGTGGAGACATGGAAAGTAGGGGCTGTGAGCAGGACCCTCCATTCCTTCACATGCGTTCCTCATCAAGGCTCTGGATACAGGGACTGTTTCTCAGCAACAGAGACCTGCCCTTGTCATGCTGTCTGCCCGGCAGCACTGGGAGGCACTCTTGACCTGCAGTTCCTAAGCCTGTGTCCCAAAAGCGGGTGAGTTGTTGTGAAAAGGAGAAGACAGCAGTGTTCTCATTATGACTTGGGTTCTACACGTTCTAGCATGGCACACCTGTAAAATTCCTATCTACCTGCCAGCCAGGTGTGACGCTGCACGCGGATGGCACTGTAGTGTTTCCTGAACAACCTTAATCTGCACCAGGCCTGTGTTTGTGCTGCCTTTCATGAGTGTGAAGGTGCTGAAGGTGCCTTTCTTCATGCTCACATCCCTGTGAATGAAATTGGCATGAAAATTTCTGTGGGCAGAGTATGCTGCAGAAGTATCTGACTATGACGGGGACTGGGCCTCTTGCTTTGTCTGAGCAAACTCTCTGCAGAACATGAGAATAAAAGGCACTTAACGTTCTGGCCAAAACCAGAAGTCTTTCATTCTTAAATGTTATCAGCACACTGAAACAGAACTGAAATCAAAGACAAGTGCTCTCTTTTGCAGGTGTACATTGAACGCCTTTTAACGAATGCTAACATCGATCTTTGTCCTACTAATTGGAAACAAATTGTCTACGGAGCCATGCTTCTGGCCTCCAAGTTTTGGGGAAATCGTCGTCACTGGAGTGCGGATGACAGCCAGAATCCCAAGGATGTTGCAGCTGAGACAATGTGAGTTTCTAAGGTTTTGGCAAACTTTGTCATCATTTTCCATGCCTCATTTGCTCTCCAAGTTATCAGTGTAAGAAATATCTTTATAGGTTTCCTTGTGCAGATAAAGGAAGTAGGCATAAGACCACAGACTTCAATCTATCCAGCTTTAGTATAACAGTTTATATTTTCCAGCATTAATGGGTAAGTCTTGAAGTGTTATTGTTGTAATAACTGGCTGATAAACTGAAGTGTTTTTCTGATTGTTTTTTGGAAAACCTCTTACAAGTGTGCTGTCAGAATGACACAGTGCAGTAAATATCTTTATAGCTTTTTAGAAGCCACCTGCCAGTTTCAGTCCCCTTTGAAGGGGTAAACATCAGGCCTTTGAAATAACTGGCCACTTTTCAGGTGTTAAGGCCTCGGGACTATGCAGAACTTACAGCTTTAACCTAAGTCACCCATTGTGTATTTGCTTTTGCTGGTCCTTGTCTCCCCCTTTAATCTGAAGATCTGCTTTTATAGGAACCTTGAGATATGATGTTAAATAGCTACAGATTTCTCTGCCCTGGCTCCTCCCCATTAACCTTGCATGTGTTTGGAAATCGGTCTGATGAGTTAGAAGCTTGCACGTTCACCTCCCGCAGTGTGAGAAGCATTTCTGGGGCATCACGCCATGCCCACCACACTCACAGGCTCCCTGGGTACTCAGACATTCACAGAAGCAGGCTCGGGGCCAGTAGTTGTTTATGAGAGTCTGGGAGCTGTGCAGGGTCATGGAGTTCCTCCCAGATGCACCAACATGGCACTGCAACACAGCTTCCCCAGGGTTCCCTTCCCATTTGGCCTTATGACTGCTGTGAAGTGAAGGGCCCTGAAGCAGGCAGGCAGGGTGAGCAAGGGGGCATTTCCAGCAGAGCTGCCCTGGGTGCCCGCTGGACAGTGAGGACAGCTGTGTCAGCCGCATCTGGTGCAAGACAATGGAGCAGCTCTTGTTTACGTTGACCAGCAGAAAAGACAATGCCAGGCAGTGGCACAAGTTAGTTTTGTGATCCATCTTTGCCCGTGACTCCACATAGGAGGACTGCTATTCAGAATCACCTCAGTGTATGGCTGCAATTGAAGATACAGTTTATATTGTAGATACACTGCAGTGTGTATGTATCTACATTCAATCCCTTGTGCACAGGAGTTCAGACCTGCTGGGTAACACAGTGAAGCCTGTCCGTACAAAAAAATTTTAAAAAAATTAGCCAAGTGTGTTGGCAGGTTCTGTAGTAGTCCCAGCTACTTGGGAGTCTGACGTGGAAGAATTGCCTGAGCCTGGTAACTTTAGGCTGTAGTGAGCTGTGATCACGTGACTGCACTTCAGTCCTGGGTGAGGGAACCAGACTCTCTCTAAGAAACAAACAAACAAACATTTTTGTCACCACTTTGCTAATAGTATAAACCAAGTGATAATTGTGATATTTGGGGGAGCCATTTTAGCAAAGAGTATGACAGCAAATGAATTTGAAACAAATGGAAGTACTTTGAAAGCTGCAAATGCTAAAGGGAGTTTAATCATAGTCATCCACTGCAAACTGTTCCCTAAAAGGAAGCAAGATTTGTGACTGCCTGATTTCTCCTTCTCTGCTGCCTAGCCAGAGCTGATTTATCAGTACAGGATAATTGCAATGGAGAAAGTGTTTAATTCATGCAGAGATAGATGTACAGGAGACCAGAGTTTGACTATTACTGAAATTAGTCTCTCTGAAAACTCTGGGATGGTTTTCGAAAAAAGTAATTTGGTGTGTAGTGTGTCAGAAAGTGGGGAGTGCTGACAGATCAGGTCAGCGATGAAATCATAGGGGAACGTTGAAGCTGTCCTCCTGCATTGAGTTGGCTGCTGGGTTGGGGCCAAAAAACCAGATGAGCCACGTTGATTTGTTAGGGTGGTGTCACCTGATCCCAGTACAACGTCTGCAAAATATCTCAAGCACTCAATTTAGGTTTTACAATAGTGATGTTATTCCCAGGATCAATATGGGCAGGTTCAAATTCTTGCAGCCTTCAGCCTCATGACTCCTAAGCCACAATTTCTAATCTTGTGGCTAATTTATTCATTGTGGAAAGGTCATCTATCTAGTTCCCAGGTGGGAAAGGGGTTTGTTTTGGGAAAGGGTTGTTACCATCTTTGGTTACAAAGTTAAACTACAAACTACATTCCTTCCAAAGTTAGTTTGGCCTCTGTGTAGGAAAGAACAAGGACAGCTTGGAGGTTAGAAGTGAGATGAAGTCACATCAATCCTCTTTCACTGTCATCATTTTCTCCGTTACAATTTTTGCAAAGGTGGTTTCAAATTTGTAATCATGAACACTTAGTTCTGCCATTTTGGCAGCTGAATTGTTCTCAAAACCTGCAGCTAAGCTGGCTGAGGCTCTGATTTCCAGTCACAAGATCAGAGAGCATGCAGGGATAAGTGCAGGTTTCCACAGAAGTGAGCTCCAGAAGCAGTGGAGGCAGAGGCCAGCCCCAAGAAGACAGGTTCCAAACAGAGCTGTTTGTGTGTGAACGGAGATATACCGGGAGCTATGGTCTGAACAGGCTGCTTCTGTTTGTGATCTTGGGAAGCTGAAAAGCATTACGTCCAAGCATTTAATAGACATGTGTCTCACCCTACTCCTCTTGACTATTTGCAATGATCCCATTTTGAGTGTCAGTTTAACAGATAAATAACTGCTCTCCCTCAGATTTTTCTTAAAACGTTCCAACATCGATGTGTCTCCCCGGAATATATATCTTTTCTAGAGAGTTAAACTGAGTAGCCACTATGCAGAAATGCTGTGTTGTAAAGGGTATGCTGTTCAGTCAACTAGCTGTTTAAAAACCCAGAAATCGGCCGGGTGCGGTGGCTCAAGCCTGTAATCACAGCACTTTGGGAGGCCAAGGCGGATGGATCCCGAGTGGGGATCCCGGATGGATCCCCCTCGGGTGGATCCTGAGGTCAAGAGATCAAGACCATCCTGGTCAACAAGGTGAAACCCCGTCTCTACTAAAAATACAAAAAATTAGCTGGGCATAGTGACGCGTGCCTGTGATCCCAGCTCCTCAGGAGGCTGAGGCAGGAGATTTGCCTGAACCCGGGAGGCGGAAGTTGCGGTGAGCTGATTGCGCCATTGCACTCCAGCCTGGGTAACAAGAGAGAAACTCCACATAAAAAGAAAAAAAAAAAAAAACAGAAATCTTAGAAGATGAATCGGCTGTTCACAGAATACTTTTCTTCAGTGATTAAACCTCTATGAATAGCTACGTTAATTCTGGGAAGTGCCATTAATTTCTGTAGTAAGTCACGACCTGATTACCTGTCTATACAAATATTGTTTCATTTACATTTCTATAGACCTAAGGATACGTGAAGAGGATATTAATTTTAGAAGGAGGTTCAGTTGGATTTTACGTTCAGCAAATGAGATCCCCACATCTTGACTTAGAGTCTAACTGCCCTCCACTTTCAAGCATTTGCTTACTTGGCCAATGGGTAAAATGTTAAAAACCTTCAAACCAAGAAACCAAATGTATTGTTCAGATATTGATCATTTTTAAGCAATTAACTCATTACAGGGCTTACTCTGAAAGCAGCCAGAATGACTCTAACTGTGTACCTATTAATTTAGCTTTGGTGAGGGCAGCTGGATGACCGTGAGGCAGAGGACGGCTCCCAGTGCTTTCCTCTCCCATTGCCTCCAACTCCCCCACATTCTGTTCTGTCCAGGGGTGACAGATGCCGAGTTCTTCAGGGTTGCATTCCCAACTCAAGAGCAACACTGCATGTGTTAAGGCCAGGGCCCTACTATAAATCACATTATAATATGAGTTTAGCCAAAATGACTCTCCTTGACTTTTCTGCCTTTCAAATTGGAAATGTTATTCTTCCCCAGTCTCTTCCTAATATTAAGGTGAGCAGAAACTTGCATTATGCCTCCTTGACACAGCCTGGTGTGCTGGAGCAGAGGGAAGGGGATTCTTTTTGCCATAAAATGTATCTTGCTTATGTATTTATTTGGGATCAATTCTCCTTGTAGCCTTACAGTTTTTCATCCTCTGAGGTAATAGGGTGGCTCTCCATGGGTCCCCTTGTTGCCATGGTGATGCGCCCCATCTTCCTGTTGGTGCTTCTCTACTTCAGCAACTCCCTTCCTGTTATTGTCCTGGGAAATATGCCTGGAGCTTCTTCAGAGCTAAGAAATGGTACCCATCATTCCTGTCATCTCATCACCATTGCGGGGTTTGTGAGTGAGCTTGGAGTCTGAGTTGCGCAGCTGCCCTAAGGGAACTGTGAAGAATAAGCCCCGAGGCAGCAGCAGGAGTGCAGAAGAGGCTTCCACCTCTCCCTCATCCCAAACTTGGGCTGCTGGGATGCGGAGGAGACCCCAAGCAGCTGTGCCTTGTTTGGACATTAGTGTAAGGACCCAACCACTCAGCCTTTATTTGTTTCAAAACAGAACTTTGAGCATCCTAGTAGCTCAGAATATTTTTAAAGATAACCCACTTGACTAAAATTGCCCTGTGTTCGCTTTATTGTGTTTCTCCTCCCACAGGAGTAAGATGGAGAAGAGTTTTTTGGAGCTACTTGAGTTTAATATTCATGTGTCTGCCAGTGTTTATACGAAATATTACTTTGACCTGCGTGCCTTGGCATACGACCATGACCTGTGTTTTCTATTTAGTTTTCTTCGCAAAGATAAAGCAGAGAGATTGAAGGTAAGGCTGTGAAGTCACTTAGTGGAGTTTCCCATTGGCCGCAAAAGCCAACATCTGTGACAAAATCATATTAAGTAGTGATTAGGAAAATGAAAGCCTTAAAATTAACAGACCAAAGTGCTTATTTTTTTGGCATCATATTTCAAGTCTTTTACACATTATACAAGAATCATCATCATCATTATTATTATTAATATTACTATTATTATTATTCTTTTAGGAGAAGGAGTTTCGCTCTTGTTGCCCAGGCTGGAGTGCAATGGTGCGATCTCAGCTCATTGCAACCTCTGCATCCTGGGTCCAAGGGATTCCCCTACTTTGCCTCCTGAGTAGCTGGGATTATGTGCAGGCACCGTGATGCCCGGATATTTTGTATTCTCATTAAAGACAGGATTTCTCCATGTTGGTCAGGCAGGTCTCGATCCCTGACCTCAGCTGATCTGTCCACCTTGGCCTCCCAAAGTGCTGGGATTACAGGGATGAGCCCCTGCACCAGGCCATGGATCTGTATTTTAAAACGTTATTGATATTCTCACTCCTTTGACCATAATTCAGAATAATTTTTGTTAAATTTAATCTGTTCTTAATGAGTTTCTTTTTATTTTCTACCTGCATTTTTCTTTTTATTTTAATCTGTTCTTAATGAGTTTCTTTTTATTTCATGAATAAATACAGTTGTATTCCTAATTATATCTAAATAGACAATGCACTTACTGCTCTTGACTGTCTTTTACTTCAGCAATTTACAATGTCGTGTCCTTGTCTATTCTGTATATCTCGGTGCAGTCCCAGGAGTTTATCGGACAAAGCAGTAGTGGCTGAGAGACTTGTGCTTAAACTGTATAAGGTGCCAGTGTTTCAAGTACTAGGTGTAGGAACGACATGAGCTTTCAGTGAAAATGGCTTCATGGGACAATGTAAGATTTATGGTTTATGACTCTTGGTGAGTACACAGGGAAATTCCAACTGAGACAGACACATTTAAAACTGGCATTGTCTCTGGTGTCTCGGTGGTACTTTGGAATAATACATTTCTCTACCACAATGTGCAAGTAAAGTAGCACCTTGTGGTGCTTCAATCATTAGACTTCTTGGGTGTTCTCAAGCAGCCCAGCACGCACCTGCCTCATTAAAATCTGCTTGGAGTGTGTAGTAACTACTAAGGATTCGGTAGAATTTGAATCACTGAGTAAGTTGATTGTTTGGCACAAGTGTATGTTGATTATGCTGAAGGAACAAGTGCACAGGTAACAGATAATATTGTTACAAGCTTGTCACAATACTCTGAAAATCTTTTGGAGCCCTATTTTATTTTTTATGTGACAGTATCACCAAGCAATGAGCCCAACTTTCAACCTATAAAGTAAGTTTGTCTTGCCTCTGGCAATCTTTTCATAGCTCTTAAAGGAGACTACCTTAGTGAATGGGCAGGGAGTTGCATCCTCAGAACCTGGCACTGTAAAACTCAGCCAAAGCAGCTACAAGGGAAGCCTCCAAAGGAATCTCTATGTGTGGTTTCTCATCAATGATGCCTTTTTAAAAATGTTGGAGCCTTTTTAAAAATTGTACCCATTTTCTCTTTAATTGACTTTCCTAGGCTATGTCACCACCATGTGAATACAAAGACTTGCACAAAGATGTCGCCACTGTGAGAAGGGCCGCCAGCATGGATTTCATCGCTATTCGGCATTCTAATGCCATCTTACCTTAAAGACAGAAATTAGCATTATAAGATCCTGGACTCGTCAACTGTAAAGACTACAAAATATCACTTCTATTGCTGAAAAAGTCCAGGAAAATTAGGATCTTCTTTTTTTATATTTTTTTTTTAATTTTTTTTGTTGTCGTTGTTGCTATTGTTGATTTTGTTGTTGTTGATTAGGATTTTCATAGAGCACAGATTTCTTCAGATAACCATACTGTGAAGCTCGGTGATGGTGGCATGAAGAGTGGGTGCCAGGTGCTACCTAAACTTCTTGTTCCACTGAGTCCAGATGGCATTCCTAGGGCACTACCTTCTTGAACAACTCTTGGGGAAGACTACTGTCACATGGACACACCACATCCCAGTGCAGAGTCAACAGTCACCCACAGTCCCAAGCAGGTGACAATCTGAACTGAGCTGGAATTCAAAAAACTATAGAATTGGCCCCAGATTTGTGAGAGTGCCTGGGTTTGGATCTCTGTCCACAGAGGCACTGAATGCACGATGGCCCGAAACAACAAGTGTGGGAAGATAGAATGCATGGGGACAAGGCTGTCATTACTCCAAGTTCCATGGGGGCTCAGGCCTGTTCATCTCGTCTTTGAAGGGAATCTGTACATGTGAAATGAGGCTCCCACCTCATGGTAATAAAGGGAGAGACGAAATCAGCTCATCTTCCCCCAGGCCCATACTGGTCATACCAAAACACAGAGTCTTGCTGTGTTGCCAGGCTGGAGCACAGTGGCGAGATCTCCAGTCCCTGCAACCTCTACCCCCCGGGTTCAAATGACTCTCCTGCCTCAGCCACCCAAGTGGCTTGGACTACTGGCATGAACCACCAACCCAGCTAATTTATATATTCTTAGTAGAGACAGGGTTTCATCATGGTGGCCAGGATAGTTTTGATCCCTTGACCTCGTGATCTGCCTGCCTCAGCCTCCCAAACTGCTGGGATTACAGGTGGGAGTCACCGTGCCCGGCCTCTTGCATTTACGTTCACAATAAAGTGGTTTGGAATATTCCACTGTTGATTTGTGATTTCCTCCTCCAAACATAGTCTGTGGCTCTGTATACATAACTGAATATTTTCATGTATCGATATTTTGTGTCTGAAGATGAAATATTAAATGAAACATGTTAAAATGTTTCATGCAAAGCCTTCGGTGCTTGTAGCGTCTACTCTTTGGTGAATACACAAATTCATCTATTTTAAATATTAACATTTGTATTAGATGTGATAATGATATTTTTTTTCTCAGCTTCACTTGTTAGATAGTTACGTATGTTCTTTCATAATTAATGATATTGTATCTGATATTTGATGTAAAAAACTCCTAGAATATTTGGAATTGATAATTGAAATTAAACAGCAAAATGAGAACTGCTGAAACCTAGTGATAATGTACTTATGATGGGTTTATTATCTATGATCTCTTTCATTATTAATTTTTAAAGTTTCCGTGGAAAACTGTACTAAGAACTTAAAATTGTCTATAAAACCCTTCGTGCCCTGCGCTTTAGCTCCAATGCATAATGAATAAAGGAAAATGGATTTTCCTTCAGGAATTCTGCTGGACTCTTCCTTTCTTTTCCCTTTAACCTGGGGGCAGGGTCTTCAGGTCACCATGGGGTGAGGTGACCATGAATGGCGTCCCTAGAACTGCCGCTGGGAGGAGTGTGTATGTGGAGATGGGTTTCGTGGTCACGTTTCTTCCTCGGGTCTTTCTGGTTGTGATGGTGGCTTTGAGGATGGTTTCTGAGGATCCTCTCCAGGGGATTCCTCCACCTTTGGTGTCTCCCTTGGGGGAAGGCCCGAGAATATCTGGAGAGGGATTCCTAGGGTCACCCCTGTGTGACGGAGGTGCCTTGTGCGGGTCCAGAAAGCCGCGTTTTTGGGGCGGTGGAGCCTCATCTCCCATGTAGGGTGGGCGGGATGTCTGAGGGAGTGCTGGAGGAAAGCCCTGTGTGTCGTGGTCGCTGTGCAGTCTCAGTACAGCCCTAGACCTGGGGAAGTCATGATGGAGACTCAGAGGTGCTTGGGGCAGGGAAAGGGGTAGCCGAGGCAGTCACCAAGGTGTGACAGCATCGCTGATGCCAGGAGGCAGTTTGGGGAGGGGTCTTTGGAGGGGAATAATTGTGGAGTCTCCACAGGCGGGGAAAGTGTGAGGGTGCTCCAAGGCTGGAGGTCAATGCGGGGGTGGGTGGGAATAACCTAGGGAAGCTCTCAGGAGAGTAATGGGCCCCACAAGCGTTGGGGTGGAAGGAAGGCGCCTAAACAGGTCCTGTCTTGCAGGGCCCTTCTGCAGGGTGTCTCAGAGATGGATCTCTGGGGCTCCTGAATTCACCGATACCCTGGGTGGGGTGTTTTCCAGGGTCAGACCTTTCCAGGTCCTGGAGCAAGGAAATGAAACTGGCTTCTTCCTCCCCACCGCCTGGTTGCTGCTTGGCAAACAACCTTCGGGGAGTGCCATGGCTCCTGGCATTCCCTGACAGGCCACAGAAGCGGCTCAGGGCTGGGCCCAGATCAAGGGGTCCTCTTAGATATTTATATTTGATGTTGAAAGTGACATGGGAATAAAGGCTTCATCTGCGCTTTTGTTTCTAGTCTCAAACTCCATTTTGCTGTGTCATCTTCAGCAACATTTCCCTCTTAGGGCCTCATATTTCCTATATATTTTGTGGGAAATCTGGAGTTTGGAACATGAGTTACCTGTATCAGGACTCAGTATAACATCTATAAATGGCTGGTAGGACATGAACCAGACTTAATTTATTTATTTATTTATTTACTCATTTATTTATTTATTTAGAGATGAAGTTTAGCTCTTGTTCCATTGCCCAGGCTGGAGTGCAGTGGCAGGATCTCAGCTAACTGCAACCTCCATCTACCGGGTTCAATAGATTCTCCTGCCTCAGCCTCCCAAGTAGCTGAGATTACAAGCACATGCCACCACCCTCCAGTTATTTTTTATCTTTATTTTTATTGTTTGTATTTTTAGTAGACACGGGTTTCACCATGTTGGCCAGGCTGGTCTCAAACTCCTGACCTCAGGTGATCCACCCACCTCAGACTCCCAAAGTGCTGGGATTACAGACATGAGCCACCACTGCCAACGAGGGCATGAACCAGATCCATGACACTCAAAATGTGCTCCACTAGCCAGCACTCACCTCACCTGGGAGCTTATTAAAAATACAGAAGAATCAGGTGAGGTGGCTCACCCTTGCAATCCCAGCACTTTGGGAGGCCAAGGTGGCCGAATCACTTGCGGTCAGGAGTTCAACATAGGCCTAGCCAACATGGAGAAATCCCATCTCTACTAAAAATATAAAAAAATCTTAGCCAGGTATGATGGCCGGCGCCTGTAATCCCAGCTACTGAAGAGGCTGAGGCAGCAGAATCTCTTGAACTCGGGAGGGAGCCACAGAGTGAGACTCCACCTCAAATCAATAAATATTTTTAAAAATTAAAAATAGCAAAAAAATAAGAAAAATAAATAAAAAATAGCTTTCTTGTCGTGGCCTGCACACTGTGGGCTCGTGGGTCTCTGAGACCTGAAAATTGAGTGTTTTCACACCCCAGGGGCTTCCTCTGGCAGCTCTGCAGCTGTCACCATGCCACAGAATGAATATATTGAATTACACTGGTAACGCTATGGATACCATTTGGATGACAGTGAGAAAAAGAGAAAGAAGGAAAGTCCTGAGGCTCATAACGTTCAAAGAAGGCAAAGAAAATGATTGGTCTGAAAGCTAAGCTTTACCATAAACAGTGCCGTGCTGAGAAAATACAAATGAAAAAGACTATCAAGATGCATGAAAAGAGAAACACCAAACAGAAGAATGATGAAAAGACTCCACAGGGAGCAGTATCTGCCTATCTGCTGGACAGAGCGGGGCAACCTCAAGCTAAAGCACTTTCCAGTATGATTAAACAGAAACGAAAAGAGAAGGAGGGAAAATGGGAAGTCCCTCTGCCTAAAGTATGTGCCCAGGGAGAAACAGAAGCATTGAAAGTTATTCGAGGGCCAGGCATGGTGGCTCAGGCCTGTAATCCCAGCACTTTGGGAGGTCAAGTGGGTGGTTCACAAGTTCAGGAGTTCAAGACCAGACTGGCCAACATGGTGAAACCCCATCTCTCCTAAAAATACAAAAATTAGCTGGGTGTGGTGGCAGGCGCCTGTAATCCCAACTACTTGGAAGGCTAGGCAGAGAAGTGCTTGAACGCGGGAAGCGGAGGTCGCAGTGAGCCAAGATGGTGCCACTGCACTTCAGACTGGGTGACAGAGCAAGACTCTGTCTCAAAAAAAATTAAAATTAAGGAAAGAAACAGTGGGATTATCCTGGGAGTACAATGGAAAGAAACCCTAATACCACAGTTATACAGCAGACCTAAAAGCAATCAGTCTTCATTAGACGTCAAAGAACTCTATGAAAACTATTCTAAAGACGAATGTAGATACCATAAACTATATGGTTAAAAACTTAAAAGTACAAGCTCTGAGGTAAAGCAATGCATTTTTTTAATCAAAAGGCAAAAAGAACCCACAAAAATCAACTATATAAAAGCCATGTTCCATAAAGGAACGTATAGCACTTTTACACAATTAGCATGTAAGAAATGATGCATGATGCTTGCTTTTCTTCTTATAATTTTTGTATTTTTAGTATAGATAAGCTTTCACCATGTTGGCCGGGTTGGTCCTGAACTCCTGACCTCAAGTGATCCACCTGCCTCAGCCTCTCAAAGTGCTAGGATTACAGGTGTGAGTCACCGCACCTGGCTGGCAAATAAAGAACAAGCTTTCTGAGTAACACAAGCAAACCTCCCACAGTTAATTCAGAGTTGAGGACCACTTACACTGCCGAATTCACGCTCAATCACTTTAGATTCTTGAAAGGTACAGGTGATTATCATGTCTCCTTTGTTTTTTCCTTAACTAAAATCGAACCTGTCATTTATGAACTTCTTTTCTTATCAGCCTTTGCCTATTAACTTATATTAAAGAATAATCTGGGCTACGCACAGTGCCTCACGCTTGTAATGCCAGCACTTTGGAAGACCGAACAGGGGTGGATCACGAGGTTGGGAGTTTGCGACCAGCCTGATCAACATGATGAAACTCCGTTTCTACTAAAAATACAAAAAATTAGCAGGGCATGGTGGCGCGTGCCTGTAATCCCAGCTACTCAGGAGGCTGGAGCAGGAGAATTGCTTGAACCCGGGAGGCCGGGGTTGCAGTGAGCCAAGGTCACGCCACTGCACTCCAGCCTGGGCGACAGAGTGAGACTCCGTCTCTAAAAAAAAAAAAAAAGAACAATTCGAAAACTAAGTTGAGGTTTAATTTCTTTCCCTTTTTTCCTTCTTTCCTTCTCGCAATAAAAAATCGGGAGGTTGTTATTTGACTATACTTACCAAAACCTTATAGTCACTGAAAATTATAAGTTAAAATACTAATAAGCAATTATAATTTCCTATTGTTTCAACTATTTTTTCTTACCTTTACAGGAACTCTACATTTTAAATATTATTAAATTTTAAATTATACATTTTATGAACTAGTATGTCATTTAGAAATTCACTTTCGCTTCTATAGTTTTTATTATTAAAAATTTATTTTTCAAATTTTTTATTTTTCTAAATTTTTAGTAGAGATGGGGTTTCACCATGTTGGCCAGGCTGGCCCTGAACTCCTGACCTCAAGTGATCCACCTGCCTCAGCCTGTCAAAGTGCTGGGATTACAGGCATGAGTCACCACGCCTGGTGACTGGCGAGGTCACTGCTCACTGCAGCCTCCGCTTCCCAGGCTCAAGCAGTCTTCCCACCTCAGCATCCCAAGCAGACGGGACAACAGGCACGCACCACTGAGGCAGCAAAACAGGATCTGGAGGCGGGGAACATAAAGTCGATCTCACACTTGGGCTGTAACAGGAAATATCCTCTCCACAGAGAACAGGCCAAGTAAATGGCTCTGTAACCTTACCGTTTCTCTGAAAACGTGGCGATGTCTCCACTTGTCCGGGGTGCATTCCAAGGGAGTTCTGCCATATTCTGCGAGCAACTGGGGTCCGATCTAAACTTTTCATGGGAAAAGTACTGCGGTCGTGGGATGAAGTTACGTAGGAGTAAGGGGGAAAACCACGTCGCCGAAGTGACCGGTGAAACTGTCCTACAGCCCCTGGTCCGTGCGGCTCGGGCCGGGAATCTGCGGCGCAGGTGGCGGCTCCTGGTGCTGCAGCGGGCTCGGGGCGGCGGCGGATGCGGCGGAGGCGGAGGCCAAGGTGATGCGCAGCCGCTGGAAGCCACTGGAAACCGCTGGGCGGGCGGCAGGGCACCTCCAGGCCGGCCGCCAGCTTGGCCTTGTTGGCGCGGGTTCGGCGCTCGAGGTGCACGAGCAGCTGCGGCTGGCCGCGGCGGAAGTGCGGGCTGCGGAAGTGGTGGAGGGGCCGGTTCCGCCGTCCCGCCGCCCCCCGGCCCCGGCCCGGACCCGGCCTCGGCCCGCCCTGCACCACCTTGTGGAAGCCGGAGACGTTGAGCTGGCGGATGAAGCTGGTGAAGTTGGTGGTTTTGAAGAGCCCAGGCTCGGCCCCGGCCCCGCGGCCCGCCGCCGCCCCCCGGCCCGGGCGGGCTGAGCAGCTCCACCTCGAAGAGCGGCTGGTGGATGAGCAGCCCCTCGCCGCCGCCGTCCCAGCGGGTGGACCGTTACCACGGGCTGTTCACCAGACGCCACCATTCGGCGGGGAAGTTGTTGGGCTTGATGGGGATGGAGAGCGGCGCCTCCTGCATCGCCCCGCCCGGCCCGGACCTCGCGCCCACCCACCCAGCCTACCTCTCCCTCCCCGTGCTCGATTCCCGCCCCCGACCCCCGCCGCGGCCTTCGCCTCGCCCTGTCTGCTTCTGCCTGCCCGGCCGCCGCGGACCCCATGAATGTCTTTTGACAAGTGTCCGTTCTTGTCTTTTGTCCATTTTTTAATGGAGTTGTTTGTTTTCTGATTAAAATTGTGTTAATTTCTTTATAGATTCTGGATGACACTTTTGTCAGGTGCATCGTTTCTAAAATTTTTCTCCCATTCTGCAGGTTGTCTGCTTACTCTGTTGACAGTTTCTTTTGCTGAGCACAATCTCTTTAGCTTCCTTAGGTCCCATGCGTGTATGTTTTCGTTGCAATAGCTTTTGGAGACTTAGTCTGGAAAAATTTGCTGTGGTTTATGTCCAGAATGGTATGTCCTGGAGGGTTTTTGTTTAGGATTTTCATAGTTTTAGATTTTGTAATGTAGGTCCTTAATTCATCTTAAATTGATTTTTTCTATGATAAAAGGAAGTGGTCCAGTTTGAATCTTCTGCATATGGCTAGCCAGCATAGTTTGAAAAGTTGGGTAGTGTGTTGCCTCCAGCTGTATTCTTTTTGTTTAAGATATCTTTGGCTATTCGGACTGTTTTTCGGATTTACATAAATTTTAAAATACTTTCTTTTCTCATTCTGTGACAAATGACTTGGTAGTTTGATATAATAGTATTGAATCTGTAAATTACTTTGGACAGTGAGGCCATTTTGACATTATTTCTTCCCATTTACGAGCATAGAATGTTTTTCCATTGGTTTGTATCATCTCTGGTCTCTTTCTCTTTCGTTCTTTCTTTCCTTCCTTCCTTCCTTCATTCAACTTTCCTTCCTTCCTCCCTCTCTCTTTCTTCCTTCTTTCCTTTCTTTTTTCTCTTTCTTTCCTTCTTTCTTTATTTCTTCTTTCCTTCTTTCTTTTCTTTCCTCTTTCCTTCTTTCTTTTCTTTTTCTTTCTGATGGAGTTTCACTCTTTTTCCACAGGCTGCATGGAGTGCAATGGCATGATCTCAACTCACTGCAACGTTCACCTCCCAGGTTCAAGTGATTCTCCTGCCTCAGCCTCTCGAGTGGCTGGGATTACAGGTATGCACCACCACACCTGGCCAACTTTGTATTTTTAGTAGACATGGCGTTTCTCCAGGTTGGCCAGGCTGGTCTCGAACTCCTGACCTCAGGTGATCTGCCTGCCTCGGCCTCGCAGAGTGCTGGGATTACAGACAAGAGCTACGGTGCCCAGCCATCATCTCCAATTTCTTACGGCAGTGTTTTTTGATTCTCACTGTAGAGATCTTTCACCTCCATGGTTAGTTGTATTCCTAGGTATTTCGTTCTTCTTGTGGCTGTTACGAGTGGGGGTGCAGAATGGATTTGCCTCTCAGCTTGGACATTGTTGGTGTATAGAAATGCCACTGAGGAATACCATTTAAGAATTGCCACCTAGTTTTTGACAGTGGTTGAACTAATTTACACTCCCACCTGCAGGATATACATGTTCCTTTTTCTCCATAACCTTGGAGAGAAAAAAATGCCACGTTTTGTACAATGCTTTTGTATCCTGAGACTTGATAATCACCTGAAGTTATGTATCTGTTCTAGGAGCCTTTGGGCAGGGACTGAAGGGATTTCTAGGTATGGAATCATGTTGTTACATTGTTTGTGAAAAGAGATATTTCACTTCCTCTCTCCTGGTTGGATGGCTTTTCTTTCTTTCTCTTGCCTGCTTGCTCTGGCCAGGACTTCTGGTACTGTGTTGAATAGGATGACAGTCGACATCCTAGTCTTGTTCTGTTTCTCTGGGGAATGGTTCCAGCTTTTGCCCATTCACTATGATGGTGGCTGTGGGTTTGTTATAGATGGCTCTTAATATTTTGTGAGATGTTTCTTCAATCCCTAGTGTTTTGAGGATTTTTAACATGATAGATGCTGAATTTTATGGAAAGCCTTTCTGCATCCTTTGACATGACCATGTGGATTTTGGTTTTAGTTCTCTTTATGTGAAGAATCACATTTATTGATTTGCATATGCTGAACCAGCCTTACAGGAATAAAGCTTCCTTGTTCATGGCAGATTAACTTTTTGATGTGTTGCTGGATTTGGTTTCTCAGTATGTTGTCGAGGTTTTTCTTTCCTGTTTTTGAGATAGAATCTCAGTCTTGTCGTTAGACTGGAGTGCAGTGGCACAATCTCTGCTCACTGCAACCTCCGCCTCCCAGGGTCAAGTAATTCTCCTGCCTCAGCCTCCCAGGTACCTGGGACTACAGGTGTGCGCCACCACACCCAGCTAATTTTCTGGTGTTTTAGTAGAGATGGGGTTTCACCATGTTGGCCAGGATGATGTTGATCTTCTGACCTCGTGATCCACCTGCGTTGGCCTCCCAAAGGGCTGGTATGACAGCTGTGAGCCAACCCGTCTGGCCTTTGTTGAGATTTTTTCATCTATGTTCATTAAGATAATGGCCTGAGATCTTCTTTCTTCATTGTATCTTTGCCAGGTTTCGGTATCAGGATCATGCTGGCCTTGTAGAGGGAGTTAGGGAAGAGTTTCTTCTCACTGTTTGAACAGTTCCAGCAGAAGTGGTATCAACTCTTTTTTATACATCTGGTAAAATTCAGATGTGAACCCATTTAGCCCTGGGATTTATTTTGGTTGATAAACTGCTACTGCCTAGATTGCAGAGCTCATTATTGGTCTTTTTTGGGATTCAATCTCTTTTTCATTGTGTCTTGGTAGGGTGCATATGTCCTAGGAATTTATCAAATTTTTCTCGATTTTATGTGCATACAGGTGTTCATAATATACTCTGATGTTGTTTGTATTTCTTTGGGGTTAGTGGCGATATCCCTTTTGTTGTTTTTAATTGTATTTATTTGGATCTTCTCTCTTTTCTTTATTAGGCTAGCTAGTGGTCTATTTTATTAATTGTTTGAAAAACAAGCTCCTGAATTCCTTGATATTTTGAATGGTTTGTAACATCTCAATTTCAAAAGGAGACTGAAAAGTTAGGGCAATTATAATCAAAAAGAACAAAAGTGGGGGCATCACGTTACCCGACTTCAGATTATACTACAGTAACCAAAACAGCATGGTACTGGTACAAAAACAGACACATAGCCCAATAGAAAAGAATTCAGAGCCCAGAAATCAGGCTGCATACCTACAATCATCTGATCTTTGACAAAACTGAAGAAACAAGCAATGGAGAAATGATTTTCTATTGAATAGAGAGTGCTGGGATAAGTGGCTAGCCATATGCAGAAGATTGAAAGTGGACCCCTTCCTTACAGCATTTACAAAAATTAACTCAAGATGGAATAAAGACTTAAATGTAAAACTCCAAACTGTAAAAATCCTGGAATACAATGTAGGCGATACCATTCTCAACATAGACAGAGACAACGATTTTATGATGACGATACCAAAAGCAAAAATTGACAAATGGGATCTAATTAAACTAAAAGCCTCGGTACAGCAAAAGAAACTATTAACAGAATAAACAGACAGCCTATAGAATGAGAGAAAATCTTTTTCAAACCACAGCTGACAAAAGTCTAATGTTCAGCATCTATAAGAAACTTAAACAAATTTATAAGAAAAAACAAACATTATAAAGTGAAAAGAGGTCATGAACAATTTTTCAAGAGAAGACATACTTGTGGCGAACAAGCATAGGAGAAAAAGCCCAATGTCAGTGATCATTAGAGAAATGCAAATCAAAATCACAATGAGATGCTATCTCACACCAGTTAGAATGCCTATTACTAAAAAGTCAAAAAATAACAGATGCTGCAATATTTTAGAGAAAAAGGAATACCTATGTCCTGTTGGTGGGAGGATAAATTAGTTCAACCATTGATGAAAACTGTGTGACAATTTCTCAAAGACCTAAAAGCAGAACTACCATTCGACTTAGGAATCGTATTGCTGGGTATATACCCCACAGAATAGAAATCATTCTGTGGTAAAGACACATGCACGTGTATATTCATTACAGCACTATTCACAATAGGAAAAGTGAAATCAATCTAAATGCCTCTCAATGGTAGACTGAATAAAGAATATTTAGTATGTATATATTATGGAATAGTATGCAGTTAGGAAAAAGAATAATACTATGTCCTTTGCAAAAACCTAGATGGAGCTGAAGGTCTTTATCCTTAGCAAACTAACACAGAAACAGAAAACCAAACAGCACATGTTCTCAATTATAAGTGGGAGCTAAATGATGTGAAGACATATAGAAGAAAAACACACTCTAGTCCTTACTGGAGGGTAGAGACTGGAAGGAGGGAGAGGATCGGGAAAAATACCTACTGGCTACTAGGCTAGAAACTGTAGAAAATTAAGGTTGAGCTCTAAAACTGTTTTCCATGGTGTCGAGATGTAACTTTCCCATGTCATACTATGTGCTGTTTCCCATGTTTTCATACGGTGATGGATGGGGGTGTTGCAAGCATTGGGAAAAGAAAACTGAGATGTCTTAATGTTTCTGTGTTTCAGCAGTTGAATGTTTTTATTATTGATCTGTGTTGTTCTTTGTGTGCTTATTTGGTTAGTATTTCATATCACGTAGTGCTCTGTCTTCTCCAAAAAAGATGTGTATTTATCTTAGGAAAGAAATGCAAAGTGTGGTAAATACGATGGGTCATGAAGGTGCAGTGACACTGACTCCATCCTACCTTCAGGGATAAGCCAACCCTGAATGTGAAAAGAGACGCTATTTTTATTGCATAGTACCACACAGGGCCAGAGCTTCCCAGCACCAGCTGGGGATTCTTACCTAGACCCAATGTTGTTTACTGTTAAATCTTGTGGCTTGAGACATCTTCTAATTGAATTCGATATTTTAGTGTAGGTTACTATCTTTGACATACATCATTGAATAAAATGCAGGATATGTATTTTAATTTTTTTCATTTACCACTTCATTTCAAGTTATTCTACCAAGCTCATGAAATATTTCGCTAATTGTCATAAAAGTGAGGTTATGGCACGGGCATTCTAAGATTTAATACATTGTTTCTAGGGGAGGTTGAAATACAGTAAACTGAATCTTAAATATTATAGAACTTTTAAAGAATTTGGCTTAGTTGGAGAAGGCTGTGGTATATTTAAGGATGTTATGTATTCTACGTTACTCCTTAGGAAACAGATTTTCAGACCTGGTGTGCTGGCTCACGCCCATAATCCCAACACTTTGGGAGGCTGAGGCAGGAGGATTGCTTGAGGCCAGGAGTTTGAGACCAGCTCAGGCAACAGGGCGAGACCTGGGTTCTATGAAAAAATAATCAAATAGGGAACATGCTTTTGAGATACTAGAAACATTTGATTCTGTTACATACCACACTAAGACTAATTGAAGATAAAAAAAACTGATTCTGCAGATAACACAGACAAGTCAGAACACATTGATTTCTGATGTGACAGTCAGTGTTCGATGAAACTGTTTATAGAAAGTAAAGCCAAAGTGCCTTATTTTACGGAGATACCTTTTAATAACCCAACTGTTAGACGAATAAAGCTTTTTTAAAAACTCAAAGCAAATGTTACTAATCATTTGGAGTCTGGACGTCCCAGTTCACAGGGTTACTTCTAACATGTAGAGCACATGCAGCCTTCTGATCAATCGAGAGTGAGGGGACTGCCCCTGCCAGAGTTCAATTCAGCCCCAGGACGCCATGGCAGCCCAAGGTCTTGGTTCATGCTGTGGAAACAATACGGAATTTATTCACTCAGTAAACATTCACTAGGGTTACAGTCATTTTAATATAATTCATCGTAAGGTGATGATCTCTAGGAACGTCATCACAGTGGAGCAACCTGAAAGCTCCCAGCAGCCAGCAATGAATGAAAGGTAGGGGCGGGGCTGCCAACAGGGTGGGGCCTGGTGAGCCACGTGCCTGGGCTCCCCCATCACAATGTGGGTAGGGCGCCTCGTGGAGGAGACTGTGCCTGATTGGTTCCTGGGCACCAGGTTGGTAGGGCAACCTCCTTCAGTTGGTAGAAAACACTGGAAGGAGGAACTCCCTCTGCGCTGTCTTCTCCGAAATCTCCGCTCTCAGGCTTGTTGTATCTAGACCCATTTTAAATCAAGCAGGTTCCCTTCAGACCAGTCATCTCAGGGGAGGCAGCTGAGGCGGGGAGTGAGCTGTCAGTGGGGTGCGGCCCCCTAGCCAGGGGCTGGCCCTGCCAGCGTGCCTGTGTTTCAAAGAGGTGAAGTGCTGAACTGTGCGGACCGGGAGGCAAGGGAAGGTCCAAGTTGCTGGAGCGCACCCAAGGTGCCCCATGGGGAACACGCTGAGTTGTTGTTTGTGCCCCAGAGGCAGACGCAGGCGAGGTCTGCGTAGGTGCCCTGAGGATCTGTCCTTCAGCTCTGACATCAATGGGGCGGTGGCAAGCAAAGGTCCAGGCCAACACAGAAGGAACAAGTCCAACACCGGTGCCAGACCCATTTGGTGCCCGTGCTGGCTGTGTGGGGCGGTGTCCGGCAGCTATGACCTCGATGAGGCAGTGTCGAGCACAAGTGCAGACCAAGGCAGAGAGGAGCAGAGGCCGGGCAGAGAGATCACGGTGCTCCCCAATGCCAGACCCAAGCAGAGCCAGCACAGGGTGCACTGGGCAGAACCGATCTGCAGCCATAACATCAATGAGAGGGAGGTGGCGAAAGGGCCAGACCGTACTGCTGTGGAGCCTGCCCTGCGGGATTTGGGAGCCGGTGACGGCCATGACCTGCAGCACGTCAGCGACCAGGAGATGCCCAAAGGTAAGGCAATGAATGATGCTGTTTGCCCTCAGGCACGCCTCTGGCTGACACTCATACCAGCTCTCATTCCTCCCCCGAACCCCCCGAGGCATCCACAGCCTCGGGCTCCTCCGTCGTGGCCCTAGCCAGCTTTCCCAGGCCCATGCACCAGGTAGGAGGACTGGCCCTGCCTCGTGCCTGCCCCCACCCTTCATGCTTTTTCCCTGCTGCATCTGGTGGTTTCTTTCTTCCTCCCTACCCCAATGCCCAGTTGTGGCCCCTTTCTCAGCCCCAGGCTGGATGAAAGCTAAGTTTTCCAAATAGAAAACGCATGCTACAGATTTCATTGCTGTAGAGCAAGTGTCTTACTTTGGTTGGTCTCTTAATTTATTTAAACGTTAGAATAATTAAGTTTCATGATGAATGTGACTTTGTAGCTGAAAGATATCGTTCTCTCAGAATATTAAAAAAAAATGGTGAAAGAATGAACAAAGATAGTATATGAATGAATTCTGCCTTTATACACAAAGCATGAAAGGACTTTTGAAAGTCCTTGTTTGGTGGCGTAAAGTAAGCCTCTGAGTGCTTTCACACACCAGGTAGAAGATGGGTAGTGTTTGATGACAGCCCAAAATAGACTCTTCATTTCATTTTTGAGGATTTATTACACATTTACAAGTATGTCTCATTTGACCCTGTCTCCACAAAAAAATGGTGAAAAAATAGCCGGGTATGGTGGCTTACACCCACAGTCCCAGCTGCAAGAGAATCTCTGGAGCCCGGGAGTTTGAGCCTTCAGGGAGTTATGCTGGCTCCATCTCACCATTGCACCACTCCAGCCTGGGCAACAGAGTGAGACTTTGTCTGTTTAAAAAATTGTTTTTGCCCAAGACAGCTCTTTGTTTTAAGACATTTGAAATACTGAGCTGGTGTCTGACCACAGGAATTGACCACAGCATCTCTTCCTGCTTGAGACTTTCCCTGAAATGTGCTGGTAATAGCAGCCTAGAGGAAGGTGGTTATATTTGATAAGTAGAGGGAGGAGGGCATATATGTGATTCATCTGAACGTTGCATCCGTTTATTTAGGTGCAAGGTTGAAAAAGAAGTTCCAGCCCCAGCCCGGTTTTACTCCACATGCATGCAGAGATTCTGTGATTTTTGTATTCTCCAGTGGAATTGGGACATTGGTGCCTTTATTTTCTTGACATTTATTACTAAAAGCTTTTCTCAAGACTGTAAAAGTGATTAAAATGGCTATGTCGCTTTAAAAAGAATCTTTTGTACTCACCTCACTTATGACAGTGTTTCCTCTTCTTCCTCTACAGGTCTTGCTTCTGTCCGTCCAAGGGCAAGCACACTCTTCCTGAGAAAGTATCAAATGAGTGGTAAGACAATATTATTTCTGCTTTCAAGGAAAACCTAAACATTTTCTGTCTTGTATATAACAGAGAATATTTAGAGAAACTCAGATATTAGTTAAAAATGTTCAACTTTTCATAGATTTACTTATTTTCACATGTGATATAATTTCCTTTAGTTGTCACTGTTTTTGGAAACATACAGACTTTGTGTTTACACATTTGGTGACATTTTCACCAACACAATTAATTGGCCACATGATTTAGTGTAGTAGTCACGGATTTATGCCTTTTTCTTCATACGTCTTTGACATTTTTCCCTTGCTCTAAAGAGTATGTTTTAATAATGACTGATAGGATTTAGGCCACAGCTTGGATTTCACTGCAGCAAATCAAAAGAATCCATTGTTCTAGATTGGATCTGTGATGTTGGCCTCCTTTTTCACAGTGCTCTAACCACAGTCACATCCAAGTGGATGCTACAACTTTTTCATTGCAATGTAATAGAAACGTAACATGCCCTGTGCTGTTTTCCATATTAGCCTTAGTGTGTGAAACTAGTGTAAAGTTTCCATATCCTGCCTGTTTTAGGATGAGAATTAGAACTGTAGGATTTTTCTGTACTGTTGCTTATGTTTCATAATGTTCTGTTATCTTACTCTATTTTCAAAAAGCCATACCCCGTGTTTTTCAGTTAATTTTAACGACAAGAATACAAGAACTGTGGGTTCTAGAATAACATCAGAACTAATGCAGCACAAGAAAAAGGGGTCGTTCACCTACATTTTCATAGTTTGCGAGGACTTTGTCTGACTTGAGCTAGTAATTTCTGGTTAGGATTCTTAAATTTCTCAGTTTCTTCCAAGAGCCATGGGCTTCTCACACATAGAATGTACGGAAGTAGAAGAAAACCAATCCCCTGCCCCTGTCACTTCAGTGGTTAGAAATGTGTGTCAATGAGACCAGTTCAACTTCAAAGGAGGAGGTATTGTAGGGAAGAAAGTGTGGCCCAAGTCCCTCTTTGGAGCTTTTATTCTTTGGACATTGGTAGAACAAAATGATTGTGTGTGCTGAGGATACCCTGTTCAGTTAGGTTGGCATACTCATTTTGACATTTAAGTTTAAGGTAGGCTACCTTTCAGTTGAGTAAAGACCCATTTATTTTATCAGTAATGTATGACTAGATGACCGAGAGGTCATTCGGGATACTGCCAGATATTCCTGCGCATCTCACGATTGACTCCTGGCCAGAAACTGGTTCTTAGAGCTGTCAGCTATTAGATCCTGATAATGAAAGTAAGCTATGTGTAAATGTAGAATGAGAAAACAAAACACTGCTGCATAGGGGTTCAGAAATACAATAGGTAAACGTTTTTATTAGCTAAATTTCTCATCTGTCCCAGATATTGGCATTTTTATGAAGGAATACTTGAGATGCGATCATTTATAAAGAAAAGAGGCTTCATGGGCTCACGGTTCTACAGGCTGTACAGGAGGTGTGGTGCTAGCATGTGCTTCTGGCAAGGGCCTCAAGAATCTAATGATCTTGGTGGAAGGTGAAGTCATCATTCACATGGTGAGAGAAGGACCAAGAGAGAGTGGGAGGTGCTGCAGTCTTTTAAATCAGCAGATCAGGCCAGGTGCAGTGGCTCACACTTGCAATCCCAGCACTTTGGGATGCTAAGATGGGCAGATCACTTGAGCCTGGAGTTTGAGACCACCTTGGGCCAACAGAGTGAGACCCTGTGTCTATGAAACATTTAAAAATTAGCCAGATGTGGTGGTGCATGCCTGCACCCCCAGCTACTCTGGAGGGGAAGGTGGGTGGATGACTTGAGCCCAGGAGGTCAAGGCTGCGGTCAACCATAATCACGCCACTGTACTCCAGCCTGAGCATCAGAGTGAGACCCCGTCTCAGAACAACAACAGTAACAACAACAAAACCCCAAAAAGATCCTCCATGAACTCAAAGCAGGACCTCACTAATCACCAAGGGGATGGCACTAACGCATTCATGAGGGATCTGCCCCCGTGATCCAAAGACTTCCCCACCTCAAACCCTGGGGATTACATTTCAACGTGCGATGTTGAAATGTAATCACAGACATTCCCTAATTTATTTTGCCTTTCCTTATCTACACGGGGATTCTTTCATTTGAACGTAATAGAATATGTGTTAGGTCAAGAAGTAAAACTGTGTTTTCAGATTTTACACTCAGAGATTCATCATGCCAGATTATTTAAATGTTAAATTTTGTTTAAATTAAAATTTTTTAATTGATTTTTTATATAGCGATAATCAGATGTATCTTGTTTTATATAGGGATGATGAGATAACTAGCAACTACTTTTATTCTATGGTATTTTATTATACCAAAATTGATTAGTTATATTTTTACTTTTAGTGCAAGAAAAGAGGAGAAGCTTTCGCATATATTCTGTGAGTAAACTTTCGAAAAGTTAAGAAATTAATTGTTTAAATTAAAAGTCGATCTGTCATGATTCCTTAGAAATGTAACAGGGACCCAGTGCTATTAGCATGATCCTTTTTAGGTGAATTTTCTAACTCTTTTCTATTTTCCTAAATGTCAGATTTATGCAGGAAAGTCTTTAACTTACTGTGCCCATTTTTAAGGCTGTCTGATTTTTAAGTTAAATTTAAATTGGTTGTGATATTGCCTGGGCGGTGCAAGCATGGCTGCTGGTTTTCTGGAAGCAGGGTTGGGAAGCAAGGTTGAGTTTCCCTTTGTGTGTGCCATTTTCTCCCATTTCCCAGGTTTCATCCCTGGTGGGTCTGAGCTCAGAAACCTTCAGGTGTAATATATCCAGGGAATACACATCCACATTCCTTCTAAGATGGGAGGATAGGTGGACCTGCGGTTCTAACCACAGACTTACTATTGACCTTGCTGGCTCTGTTGTGTTTCACCCTACCTTCCCAGGTACCATGTGCTATGATTTCGGAGACTGTGTTGGGTTCTTCAAAATACACGGCATTGCTTGTTTCTGTTCAGGTCACTCCCTGTGGGCACCAGGGTTGTGCTTTTATGTCAGTTACCACTTCTCTATCTGCTTGCCACCTTGCAACATTGACTCAGAATCATCTGCTGTCAATCCTGTCTCCTGGTTCTGTGTATAATGTTTATTTTATGACTAACTCTCATGAGATTTCACAAGGAAGAGAAAATAAATTTGTGGTCAATCCATCATATTTAACCCACATTTAGAACCTATATGTAAGTGTAAATCTAAGTTTAATGGAACATAATTATGACCTTAATTCAGACAATTTTCTAGTTATACCTATTATAAGCATATTACACTTTTCCACTCAGGGCTTGTGTAATAACTCTATTCAAACTCCGTACCTGCCATGTGGTCCCATTGCTGTGCAACATAGATGGAGCCGATTTTGTTAGCACACAAAGTGTTGGAAATTTTCAAGTGAGCTAAAAGTCATTAATTATTTTAAAAACATCTAAAACATGTCATAAAAAGTGGGGAGAAAACCGTGATCTCCAGGGCCGGGTGTGGTGGCTCATGTCTGTAATCCGAGCACTTTGGGAGGCTGAGGCAGGTGGATCTCTTGAGGCCCGGAGTTCAAGACCACACTGGCCAACATTGTGAAACCTCATCTCTACTAAAAATACAAAAACTAGCCAGGCATGGTAGCACATGCCTGTAGTCTCAGCTACACGGGAGGCTGAGCCAGGAGACTTGCTTGAACTTGGAGGTGGAGGTCACAGTGAGTGATAGGACATTTTAATTAAAAAAAACGGGGACAGATTTCACCTGAGGCTGTACCAGTTAGTCTGTGTTTTGGTGCGTTATTCCTGTTATTTTTATTCTCATGTATGGAATTTTCCTCAGAATTGACTTTTCTTATTTTAAAGTATTATGCTGCACTACCTCAACAGTAGTGACATTAAGGGATACCTTCTTTCCCTTTGAATGAAAGTATCTGAATCAGTCCATTTTTATTTTTTATGCCATATTTGTTTTTCAGACAACAAAAGTATACACATATAATCACATAACACTGTTAATGTAATCTATAACAGAATAGCTTAAGAAACATAAGAGTTCTGCTGGAGTTAAAACATTTCTATCTTAAAGGGTAATTTGGTCCTTCAAATAGTAATGTTGTTCAAAAACATCTTGGATTTTGGTTAAGAAAGAAGTGAATTTGCAGTACAAAGCATCTAAAGCAGCAAAATGCTGTTGGACTCTATGGATATTTCGGATTGTTGGCTACTAGCAATGTTTAAATGCAGCTTAGGTTTATAAACAACCACGAGATCTTCTCTGTACCCTGCCTTTTTTTTCATACTGACTGATTAGTAGTAGATCCAACCCTGTTGTGTCTTTAATGAGTTTGCGAGAGACCCTAATGGAAGAGTGTGATAATATGATGCAAACAAGCATATTAAGAGGAGGAAAGAAAACTCATCTGAGTTATTTTTTTTTCCAGTTAAAATAATCAGTATTTTGTGGTTTTAAATAAAGCTGTTGATCTTTTCAACTATTTGGTGATTGGCATTTGGCTACTGGGATTATTTTTAGCCAAGAGCACTTTCTCTCTCTCTCTTTCTCTCTCTCTCTCTCTCTCTCTGTCTCTGTCTCTCTGTCTCTCTCTCTCTCGCTCTCTCTCTCTCTCTCTCTCTCTCTCTCTCTCTCTCTCTCTCTCACTTCCCTTTTGTAAATTTGAGATGGAGTCCTCATCTGTCACACAGGATGGAGTGCAATGGCACAGTCTCAGCTGACTCCAACCTCCGCCTTCAGGAATCAAGCAATTCTCTGCCTTAGCCTCCTCAACAGCTGGGATTACAGCCACCCAGCACCACACCTGCCTAATTTTTGTATTTTTAGTAGAGATGGGGTTTCATCATCTTGTCCAGCCTGGTCTTGAACTTCTGACCATGTGATCCACTCACCTCAGCCTATGAAAGTGTTGGGATTACAGGAGTAAACCACCTCACCTGCCCAGCAGGAACATTTACTTAATATAATGGAGGCAGTTTCCGTATTGACTATCGCACTCTCAACAAAGAATAGATATTTTGAAAGTGTTTTAGAGATAGTTGATTTTCTACAGGGTTCAAAAGGTTCACTGTCATATCTCTGATAGCACTGTGGATGAATTTTCACTCATTTGTATCTGTAGGAAGATTTACTTTCCAAACTGTAACTGACTTGAATATTGGTCAAGCTCTTATTGAACTCCTTAATTTCTCCCACATTCTGTGCTAAGCAGCTGCAGGTAGGAGAGAAGGGGTTCTCCCTCTCCTGGAGAGGCTCACTTTCTCATGAGGGGGATGCCCTGCAGGCAATTGTAGCATGTAACACACAGTGAATTACACTGATGTGTACGCAAAAACAGAAGTGTTTTGTGGTGTGGCTGCAGGCAAAGGGATCCCAGAAGGTGGATGAGGTCAAGCTTGCTGGGACAAGGGGGAAAGGAATAAATATTCCAGACAGAGAGCAGCACGAGTGAGGCAGGAATGTGCCATAATGTGCATCAAATAACTTAAAGAATGAAATCAATTAACTTTTGAAACGAATGCAGAGTATTCTCAGAAGTTCTCATTTGAGTAGTGTCATAGCAGTCTTATGTAAACATGAAGTGAAAGTTACATTCCAAAAGTCGTTTTCATCATCTGATTTTTGGATGTGAGAGAGTCTTAAAAGCAGTACTTTTTCCATCCTCCCACAAGGAAACAGGCCCAGGGAGACCTATGGCCCCTCACTTGTTTGGTGACTGAGCAGCTCTGGCACGCACACTCTCTGGCTCTAACACACTGGTTCCATCGCACTCTCTCTTGAATGCACACATTAAGGATTAGTAAGGGAGTAAATGTAGTATTAGGTCTTCATTTACTGCAATCAAATGCTCTTGTGTCAATATTATTTAATGTATGATATTTTGTTGCAGTTAATGAATAACAGAAATAGAAAATCTCAGTGCTTTTTCCTGCATCAGAAAAAGAACATGAAATTCCATTATAAATGTTTCCCATTATTTATAAAGGGAATTTATAATAGTGGCTTGCCAGGTTTGATGATCAGTGTCATATCAAGGGCAGCATTTTATAACCCATTTTTCAAACATCATCTGTGACGAGAGCCTCCAATGAGTTTCCCATAGAGCTGCACATGATACCACACTCGGACAGGTCACGGGGTATAAAAAATACCTTAATGCCTTATTGTTTGACATTGTGACAAAGGGAAAAAACCCAAACTTTGGTAAGTTTATCCTACTGTGATGTCTTTCTCTATCTTCCTTCTTCTTCAGATACCTCCATGGCATCTTGATAGAAAATACAGCTCGTGTTCCACCATACTCCTGGATAACAGCACAGTCAGCAAGCCTGATCTCAGCCAAATATTAGGATGGTGAGTACAACGAGGTTGCCAAGGGCTGAGTGACAGACCCCCGTATGCTAAAAGCATGCGGGCCATCCGCTGTTAGTTCAGCCATTTGGTTGCCCTTTTCAGCAGGCAGTTGAAGAAGCTGATGTCAATGATATATGGATTTTTCAGGACCTAAGGATGAATTTTTTTAATCTTAGACACTGTGTGGTAAAAGGGAAAGCCAGTTAGCAAATAAGCCATCCCAGAATAATCACAGCTCTTTATCTGATGCATTTCTGTTATGACAGTATTGAACCTAATGGGCAGGAGAGGTGCTTTTTATTGGATGTTTCTAGGAAAAATTAGTAGTTCTTTATGGGCCATAGGCCTAGCACGATGGGCACTACTTTGGGAACTACTCTTGGAAGAAGGAACAGCTTGTCCTCCAGTGGCACCATAGTGTATCTGCATTTAAATTTTCCCATCATGCACCAGCACATCATAGGCCACAATCAGAGATGCCCTTTCACAACACCCTTGACAGATGGCTTCAAGTTGTTTTAAAAAGCCAGCTCCAATGGAGATGTCCAAAAAATATTATTAACATGTCCTTCCATTATGAGTGTTGATATTCAGAAAACAGTTTGACAAGTGGTACCTCAGAATGTTAATGTCCTTATCCCTAACTTCACTTTCCAGTCTATAAACACGACTAAGTTACAAGCTTAAGTTTGTCTCTAATGTACTAGTTTTAAGCTAATTTGTTAGTAACTTCTACTTTAATCAAAAATGGCCATTAATACTCCTAATAATGTGACTTTCCTCTCTCATGTATAACAATAATTGAGATCCAATTCTGTTTCAGCAAGAACTGGACTTCACCTGTGTCTAAAGCCCTGAGCTTTGATCTGTATGGTGGCATCACTTAATGTTTGTATTCAGTCCTAAGTAAAAAGCCACTCTTTCTTGGCTAGAGTCCCTGACTTCTTCTGATTTCAAAAGATTCTAATGTCTCAGTATGCAATTCAAAAGTAGTTTTTAAGCTTGCCCTTGTTCAAACAAGTGAAAGTCCTACTTTTTCTTTCAGTGTGGTCTAAATTTTACAAGATTTTTTTAAAAATTGAAATATATATACAAAATAATATATATTTTTGGAGAAGGGGTTTTGCCGTGTTCGCCAGGCTGGATTCAACCTCCTGGGCTCAAGCAATACACCCAAGTCAGCCTCCCAAAATGCTGTGATTATAGGCATAAGCTTCCGTGCCTGGACTAGAAGTCTATTTTTGAAGCATAGTAAGTTTTAATTTACTCTCCAGTTTTAGAAGGGATTATTTGGTATATTTGCTTTTGATGAAAGAAAGGTTTACTGAGCAAGTTAATATAGAAAATTGGCTTTTAGGAAAGATTTTGAAAAACGTATTTCATGGTTAGTAGAGCATTGTTCTCAATGGAAGAAGTGAGCCATATTAGAATCACTTATACTGTTTCTTCAAAACATATGTCTGCAAACACATGCATCTTCCCAGCTCCACCTTCCCTCCGGCTCTGGACACTCACAAGCCTTTTAGGAAAATGAGGAAGTATGTGAGACATCATTATATGGATAAAAGCATCCCAGATGATTCTGATCTTCACCCTAATTCAGTCATTCCCAACTTTGCTGCACATTGGAATGACCTGGGGAACTTTACCGACAACCCTGATGCCTAAAGCATGCCCAGCACCAATTAAATCAGAATGTCTCCAGCTGACATTGAGGTCCTGTTTAAAGCTCCCCCGGTGATCCAGTGTGCAGCAAATGTGGAGGCTACTGCTTCCTTTGTGTGAAAAAGTGATGGTTCTAACATAAAAATTACAGGTTTTCCCTGTCATTTGCTCTTCTTTCTACCCATAAAGCCTTTCATCTGTGCGAGTCTTTTCTATCTATGTGTGCATATGCTTCAATTTATACCACACCGTAGTGTTTTCTGAACACCTGCAGTTCACAGGAGCACTGTTCAGGGACCTTGGGTGAATCCGTCTTAAGCCTTGGTTCTCTTAACTGTAAAATGGGCGGTGCATGGAGTGTCACGTGAGGTTTGGTGGTCCTTGTCAGCATGTAACTTCAAATTCTGTGATCTTATAATTTGGAGATGACACTGTTGGAAGCACTATAGAAATATCTCTCTTAGATGCTAATAATGTTGTAAGGCCTACTTTTTACAACTCCAATTTGCCTTCTCAAATTATTCTCAGCCTCATTTTAAATGTTGAGGGTGAATGGAAGGACAGACCTTATCAAAGAAAAGCCCCTGTTTCCTGACACACAACATCTGTGGATGTCTTTGTAACACAGTAACATACATCCAAAGAGTTGTATTTGTTCATTCATACTTTCTTTAAACTAATGTAAAGTACCTGTCATTAATATTGTATGATGTGGTGTTACGCTGTGTGTTTAGTACTGCTTATTTTAGGAGAGCTACAAGTGTCATCGATTTTTGGATGCGTTATGCTGTTTACTAATAAATTTTCTACTAATCATGCATAGGCGATTTTAAATTACTTTGTTTGGTATAAAGCACATTCATTCTGTGCTTTTAGGGAAATAATGACAAATGGGTGAGTACTAAATCAGCTGAAATGCAGGGCCTAGCAACTTAAAAAGCAAAACACTACTGTCTGGCCTAAATGTAAGCATATGAACACATAGATATAAGTAACTTGCACAGAATGAAAGGTTCTATGGGCAGAAGAGCAAATGACAGGGAGAATATGTCATCATTTATACCTAAGAACCATCTGCAGACGCAAGTCTTCTATCAGCCTTTTGCGTAGTATTTTGGTTCTCCTGTTTTTGCTGTAGAGCCAGAGGACTAAAACAAAAGAAAAGTGCTCACATGATATTGTTTTGAATACACGATTCCAGGGCCACTGAGAGGGTTCCCTCCCCCGCCTTTGGAAATATATCTTCAGACCTAACAAATGATAAAATCAGTTCTTACAACTTTTGTTTTTCTCCACAGTGTGACCATGGCAATATGTTACAACATAAAGCACAGGTGAGCTCTTTGAAACCTGTCTTCTTATTCCAGCTCATCACTTTGTGTCATATGCAACACGCTGTCAGGTCCTAACTCTAGACATTATAAGCTGTAGAGTGCTTATTTTACAGTGCTACAGTAAATCGTTTGTGGGTTTTTTGGTTCGTAAAAATCTTTTAAATTATTAAGGGTTCCAAAGTGTATTTGTTTATGTCTTTGTTTGCAATTCATTTGGAAAGAAGCAGTAAAAAGATGCCCTAGCCTCATGCAAATATACAGTAGGAAAGAGGCGTATTTATAAAGCTATCAGGTTACTGTGGGTATTCTTTAACCCCACCAAAACTCCAGAAGTGCTAACTGATTAAAATAGCTATAAGAGGATTGTACATATCAATGAATTCGTTCACTAATAGTCACTGAGCTTTCTTGTACAATAAATGGATCTGTCCCCTTACTGGCTGTTACAATATTATGCATTGGCTACTTGGTTTACTTAGAGTGTCAAAAACTCACTTTCATTAGTATCACCACCATTATAAAAATGTCTTCAAATATGGAGATGCCTTCAAGCTCACAGTAGTACGTATGAGTTTTCAAAGTTGAGATTTTCAGCTTGAAAGTTTTAGCTTTATTATAGAGAAATACTTGTTATTTTCCTTGAAATGACAGACTCACTTGACTTAATTTTATGGATAACAGTCAGTTATACTTTCAGATACAAATGGTGTACTGTGAAAAATTGGCTTGTTCAGCTCACAATTTAATCACAAGTGCTTTTCTTTAACATGACCATACTTCAGTATGCAGAAGCGCTTTATGTGAACTTTCTACTGAGGATACTAAAAAGAGAGGCCAAGATTTAGTAACATCATTAATTTTTACTGTTTCATCAAGGACATTCTTCAGTGAAACATGCTCTTTGATACAAACTGCAAGGGGCCGTGAAGAGTGGAACGAATACTGGTATAATTCGGTAGCACTGCCCTTATTCATACTGAGAAACCATCAGTTTTACCCACGTTTGCTTTTAAACAGTCATTACAAGTGTTGAACAGGAAGAAAGCAATCAATGTCTTAATACTTTTTAAAAGTAATAAATTATTTGTGTGTTTTATTTTCAATCAGCTTCTCAGGTTAAATTAGTATTCTTGTAAGAACAGTTTGGGCCATACATGGTGGTTGACACCTGTAATCCCAGCTATTTAGGAGGCCAAGGTGGGAGAATTATTTTGAATTGGGTGTTTGAGACCAGCCGGGGCAATGTGGCAAGACCCCATCTATCAAAAAAGACAAAAAACCAAAAAGAAAAGATCAGCTGGGCATGGTGGTATGGACATTTTGTCCCAGCTACTTGGGAGGCTGAGGCAGGAGGATTGCTTGAGCCCACGGAGTCAAGCCTGCAGTGAGTCAGGTTTGTACCACTGTGCTCCATCCTGGGGGAAAGAGCAAAACCCTATAATAACAACAACAACAACCAGTTCTGACATCATGGGTCTCCTAGGGAATCTCAGGGGTCCACCGACCACATTAGGAAAACCACTGGTTTCCTAAATAATCACATAATGTGTTAGTTTGTAAAGTTCATTAAAGACTGCCTTCTTTTAAAATGAAAAGGCAATTAAGTGTGTAGCTCAAACTACTTCAGCAAACATATAGTATAATAAAGAAAGATTTGGGAAATCTTAATGGATTCTAAAAAGTTCTAAAATCCTTATTGCCAACAACTACTGCTTCCTAAAATGTTCCTGTGTTCCACTCCACCATGAGGTTAGAGGAGTAAAAATAGACATAGCTTCTTACCATTGCCTGTTAGCGGGAGTCAGTATTTAAAGGCAAGTCTGGCTCATCAATGTAGAAAAGACTTCCCAGTTCAGAACGTGATGTGTTGATGAATAACAGGTCAAGAAACCCTCTGAAGGCCAGGATCCAGGAGAAAAACTGGCAACAACTGTTTTGGTGAACAAATTTTACCAAAGCAAACAAGAAGTATCTCCCTCCGCCCTCCATGCCCTACTCCCAGCAGATACTTTACTAAGATATTAACCATTTGTGAATTAATCTCTTAAATGCACATTCTTCTTTTATAGATATGCAAATAGATCTCTGGCTGTTTTTGATGAGCCAATACATCCACTTTCAGTAAGTGTCACTTTCTCTGAGGTTCTGTTTATGTCTTATGAAGTTGTGTTGATTTCATGATGAAGTCAAAATCATCCACCATTAAGTCTTCACTAAGTTGTGTCTAATCATCTTATGTAAGGAGTGTTGTAAATTGGTCACACTGGAGTAAGAGCTGACGTACAGCTTTGTTTAATTTTTGCACTAAGGGGAATAAACATACCATCCAAATAACAAAATGTGTCATTTTAAAAGATAAGTTTTTATAGCAGCAAACAATAAGAATATTTGTAAGTAGTCCTAACAAATATGAACGAACTCTGTGAATGGAATTAGAAAACAATTTAAAGTTAAATTTGTTTAAGTGCTATCAAAACTTAAAAACTTGCTGCTTCAGGCATATGATAGCCACAGGGCCACCTTAGCACCTATGGTTACACAAAACCAAAAATATTTTAAGATCCTGCCGTTTATATTTTTAGAACTAAAAGACATATTATCCCAGCAAGATTATTCTAAGGGACATGTGGGCACCAATTTTAACATCCCCATCTTAAGAGTACTTAAGAAGTTTTCTTGAATGAATATGTATATTGACTTTCTTCTTCTTTCAGCAAGAAAATATTCCAGGAAAATCCTTTGAGGATGATCCCACACGCAACTGCATTTTCAGTTATTTCTGTGCTCTTTCTAAAGTCACAAAACTAACAGCTCCAGGTGCAATCGTAGCATTGGTAAGCTATTTCTTATTTATAAAGCATCTTTAGTAACTGGTCTCCTACACAGCGTATGACCGTGTTTCTAAATAAAAGTTCCTAAAGTTATCATCAGATCTTTTAAGAGAAACCTATGCAAACAAAGTAAATACACATATTAGAGTTTAATCATCGTCATGTTTTAAAATGATGCCATTGCTTTTCTTATCACAGAATAATTGCTACTGAAAGCAGCAGGAGAGACTTCTGGTTTCTCCCTCAACAGATTCCAATGTAGGTCTAAGCTGAGTTCCAGGCTGTATTTCCCCACAGTTCTGACCTGGAGCTGCTGCTCTGAATGCTTTGTTGTTCCTGTTGACCTCTTGTGCCTGTTCGGGAAATTGCCCAGGAATGTGGAACTACTAAGACTTGGACGTGGGCTTTGCTAGTTAGCCTGCCAAGCCATAGCTGTGTCCTTACCTCTACATGGTTCTCCCAGAATTCCTGTGGTGAGACTCATTCAGAATATAAAGTCCTGTTCAGATGGCTGGGATGGTTTGACCCTCCCCACACTAACCATGTGGTAGAGGAATGTCAACTACATGGCCTGGAGAGAAAGGATACTTAGAGCAGTACCCTCTCCTTCAGCATCCAGCTAGAGCTTAGGGGTGAAGGCCTCCACTGGGCACCTGCATAGAAACCTCTCCATGAGCACTGGATCAGATGCAGGCCATTTCATGGAGCTGCAGCCATTGGGAATGCCCAGCACATGCTGGGGGGAAGCAGGAGTGGTACTTCCAGATGGAGAGAGAGAGAGCTGAGGCAGGAGGGAAAGCTGGATTGAAAGAAGGGGGACTTCACTGTATACAGGCTAAATTTGGAGTGCCTGTGAGATAGCAGAGTGACGTGTGCAGTCATTATTTGAATCTATGGAACTGGAACATGAATCTGAGCAGTGCAGTTATCATTTGGATGTATGGGACTGGAGCATGAATCTGAGCTGGCGGTAAGGAATGAAGAGTAAGAGTAGCTGCTCAAGGCGAGGCACAATGGCTTACACCTGTTATCCCAGCTCTTTGGGAGACCAAGTCAGGCGATCACCTGAGGTCAGGAGTTCGAGGTCAGCCTGGCCAACACTGTGAAACCCTGTCTCTTCTAAAAAATACAAAAAATTACCTGGGCATGGTGGTGGACACCTGTAATCCCAGCTACTTGGGAGGCTGAGGAAGGAGAATCTTTGGAACCTGGGAGGCAGAGCTTGCAGTGAGCCAAGATTGCACCACTGCCCTCCACCCTGCACAACAACAGCAACACCCTGGGGAAAAAAAAGAGAAAAAGAGTAGTTGCTCCAATGCAAAGAAACTGTTTAGAATGAAAGTGGACAAGCCGGACATGGTGGGACACACCTATAGTCACAGCTACTCAGGAAAAGGGAAAAAAGAGAAGATGGACAAAATATAGCTCTGTAAAGACCACCAGCATGTGAGGGGCAAGCCCTCAGAAAAGAGCCAGAGTACGAGGAGGAAGAGCAGGAAAATGTGATAAGAACAAAGGGTTCGCGATAGGAAAGGCTGGGGTCACAGTGCTACAGGCTGCCAAGAAGGTCCCCATTCCATAAACACCCATGGGATGCCAACCCTGTGTCACTCTTCTAAATGCTGGGGTAGAGAAGAGGACAGGTCGAGCACAGTCCTTGTCTTTATGAGGCATTTGTTTTAATGAGGAAAGCAGTTCTTTTTTTAGGTAATGGCAAATAGCAAAATGATGAAGCACGATTCAGAGACAGTGATGGGAGGGGCTCGCTGTTTCTGATAGAATGATCAGGAAGAGCCTCTCTAGAGAGGTCACATCTGAGCGGTGACCTGACTATAAAGCGAGGATGATAAGGAATGCTGGCATTATAGGCAGTGGGCTGAGTGCCAAGACAGAGACAGGAACACATTTCACGTGTGTTCAAGGAACAGACAGCAGGGAGCCCGCCTGTGAGAGAAATGAAGGAAAGAATGGAAAAGATGCGGCCGCACAGGCGGAGCCGTCGCTCACAGGGCCCTTTGGCTTGCAGACCGGGGACGAAGTCGAGGTATTATTCCAATTTGATGCGGGGACTAATGGTAGATCTTGAGCAGGGGAGTGCAGCGTTCTTAATTTAGAGGTTATCCCAAGTGCTTGGGAGAGAGCAGTCCATAGTTGGGAGGGGGGTTGGGGCAGAGAAGAGGACTAAGTAGCAACTAGGCTGTTACAGGTGAGCCGTGGCACGTGGCGGCCCAGAACCTGAAGCAGGCAGCCTGCCAGTGAAGGTAGCCATGGAGGGATTAAGCACGGATTAGAGGAGGGTAACTCACATGTAACTATTAGTCTCCAGGAGCTGGGCCAATGGCAATTTCCTGGACAAGATTAGGGCCAGGTTGGGGAGTGGAGCCTTGGGGTGAAGGGCTCTGGTTTGTGGTTGTGAAGGCTCCAGGGACCTCAGCAAGAGGAGTCTCAGGTGAGTGATGGGGTTGGGGGGGTGGTTAAGGTGAGATGGGAGGCAAGGAGCTGGCACCAGGGCATGACACTGTGAGCAAATGAGAGGATGTCATGGGGGAGCTGGGGAGAGCAGGATGGGAACAGGCAACACATTTGTATTGGTGAAAATCTCTGGCAGAGAGAGAGAAAGTCTTCAAGAAGAGGTGATTTGGGGAACAGTGTTCTGCAAAAGTGGATAGGATCCATCATGCTGGTAGAAGAGTCAATGTTAAAAGAGAAACTTTCTCACTGACCCAGGAGGGCAAGTGGTATCGATGAGTGTCAGCGGGTCACTGGCTTACCAGTAAAGGTGACAGGAAGTTGAGGGCTTGCCAGTGCTGTTTCAGTGCTCTCTCATGAGTCCTGTGGAGTTGAACACTAGGAGGGAGGGTTATTCCTTGGAAAACCGACAGTGCAGGGTTTTAGAGAAAGGGAGCAGGATCTCTCATAAGAACATGTCATGTTCAAGGGCCATATGATTTGGAAAACACAGTTGACTTTGGAGAACATTGCCAGATCTGAGCCACCAATCTGATAATGTTCAACAATAAATGAACTCTCTTAAAATAAACTGTTTTTCTTTCACCTTGATTCAAAGACCTCAAGTAGCATAGAGTCATACTCTTCTACAGAGCACCCTCTGAGGTAGCAACATCTCACAGCTTACCTCTGTAACCTTCCCTCAGCTGGTCCTTCTGCTAGTTCTTTATAGGATAGAGATTGGACAGATAGACAATCATTTCTGAGATTATCTCACAAACTGCTTGGCGGGTTTACAGCCACCCCAAGGATAGAGAGGCTGGCAGCTCTCTCTGCCTTCAAACCGCCAGAATTGACTGAATGCAGATACTGGAGGACAAGAAATAAGTTTTTGTGAAGTGATTGTGGAGACATGGAAAGTAGGGGCTGTGAGCAGGACCCTCCATTCCTTCACATGCGTTCCTCATCAAGGCTCTGGATACAGGGACTGTTTCTCAGCAACAGAGACATGCCCTTGTCATGCTGTCTGCCCGGCAGCACTGGGAGGCACTCTTGACCTGCAGTTCCTAAGCCTGTGTCCCAAAAGCGGGTGAGTTGTTGTGAAAAGGAGAAGACAGCAGTGTTCTCATTATGACTTGGGTTCTACACGTTCTAGCATGGCACACCTGTAAAATTCCTATCTACCTGCCAGCCAGGTGTGACGCTGCACGCGGATGGCACTGTAGTGTTTCCTGAACAACCTTAATCTGCACCAGGCCTGTGTTTGTGCTGCCTTTCATGAGTGTGAAGGTGCTGAAGGTGCCTTTCTTCATGCTCACATCCCTGTGAATGAAATTGGCATGAAAATTTCTGTGGGCAGAGTATGCTGCAGAAGTATCTGACTATGACGGGGACTGGGCCTCTTGCTTTGTCTGAGCAAACTCTCTGCAGAACATGAGAATAAAAGGCACTTAACGTTCTGGCCAAAACCAGAAGTCTTTCATTCTTAAATGTTATCAGCACACTGAAACAGAACTGAAATCAAAGACAAGTGCTCTCTTTTGCAGGTGTACATTGAACGCCTTTTAACGAATGCTAACATCGATCTTTGTCCTACTAATTGGAAACAAATTGTCTACGGAGCCATGCTTCTGGCCTCCAAGTTTTGGGGAAATCGTCGTCACTGGAGTGCGGATGACAGCCAGAATCCCAAGGATGTTGCAGCTGAGACAATGTGAGTTTCTAAGGTTTTGGCAAACTTTGTCATCATTTTCCATGCCTCATTTGCTCTCCAAGTTATCAGTGTAAGAAATATCTTTATAGGTTTCCTTGTACAGATAAAGGAAGTAGGCATAAGACCACAGACTTCAATCTATCCAGCTTTAGTATAACAGTTTATATTTTCCAGCATTAAAGGGTAAGTCTTGAAGTGTTATTGTTGTAATAACTGGCTGCTAAACTGTTTTTCCGATTGTTTTTTGGAAAACCTCTTACAAGTGTGCTGTCAGAATGACACAGTGCAGTAAATATCTTTATAGCTTTTTAGAAGCCACCTGCCAGTTTCAGTCCCCTTTGAAGGGGTAAACATCAGGCCTTTGAAATAACTGGCCACTTTTCAGGTGTTAAGGCCTCGGGACTATGCAGAACTTACAGCTTTAACCTAAGTCACCCATTGTGTATTTGCTTTTGCTGGTCCTTGTCTCCCCCTTTAATCTGAAGATCTGCTTTTATAGGAACCTTGAGATATGATGTTAAATAGCTACAGATTTCTCTGCCCTGGCTCCTCCCCATTAACCTTGCATGTGTTTGGAAATCGGTCTGATGAGTTAGAAGCTTGCACGTTCACCTCCCGCAGTGTGAGAAGCATTTCTGGGGCATCACGCCATGCCCACCACACTCACAGGCTCCCTAGGTACTCAGACATTCACAGAAGCAGGCTCGGGGCCAGTAGTTGTTTATGAGAGTGTGGAAGCTGTGCAGGGTCATGTAGTTCCTCCCAGATGCACCAACATGGCACTGCAACACAGCTTCCCCAGGGTTCCCTTCCCATTTGGCCTTATGACTGCTGTGAAGTGAAGGGCCCTGAAGCAGACAGGCAGGGTGAGCAAGGGGGCATTTCCAGCAGAGCTGCCCTGGGTGCCCGCTGGACAGTGAGGACAGCTGTGTCAGCCGCATCTGGTGCAAGACAATGGAGCAGCTCTTGTTTACGTTGACCGGCAGAAAAGACAATGCCAGGCAGTGGCACAAGTTAGTTTTGTGATCCATCTTTGCCCGTGACTCCACAGAGGAGGACTGCTATTCAGAATCACCTCAGTGTATGGCTGCAATTGAAGATACAGTTTATATTGTAGATACACTGCAGTGTGTATGTATCTACATTCAATCCCTTGTGCACAGGAGTTCAGACCTGCTGGGTAACACAGTGAATCCTGTCCGTACAAAAAATTTTTTAAAAAATTAGCCAAGTGTGTTGGCAGGTTCTGTAGTAGTCCCAGCTACTTGGGAGTCTGACGTGGAAGAATTGCCTGAGCCTGGTAACTTTAGGCTGTAGTGAGCTGTGATCACGTGACTGCACTTCAGTCCTGGGTGAGGGAACCAGACTCTCTCTAAGAAACAAACAAACAAACATTTTTGTCACCACTTTGCTAATAGTATAAACCAAGTGATAATTGTGATATTTGGGGGAGCCATTTTAGCAAAGAGTATGACAGCAAATGAATTTGAAACAAATGGAAGTACTTTGATAGCTGCAAATGCTAAAGGGAGTTTAATCATAGTCATCCACTGCAAACTGTTCCCTAAAAGGAAGCAAGATTTGTGACTGCCTGATTTCTCCTTCTCTGCTGCCTAGCCAGAGCTGATTTATCAGTACGGGATAATTGCAATAGAGAAAGTGTTTAATTCATGCAGAGATAGATGTACAGGAGACCAGAGTTTGACTATTACTGAAATTAGTCTCTCTGAAAACTCTGGGATGGTTTTTTAAAAGAGTAATTTGGTGGGTAGTTTTTAAAAGAGTAATTTGGTGGGTAGGGGGTCAGAAAGTGGGGAGTGCTGACAGATCAGGACAGCGATGAAATCATAGGGCAACGTTGAAGCTGTCCTCCTGCATTGAGTTGGCTGCTGGGTTGGGGCCAGAAAACCATATGAGCCACGTTGATTTGTTAGGGTGGTGTCACCTGATCCCAGTACAACGTCTGCAAAATATCTCAAGCACTGATTTTAGGTTTTACAATAGTGAAGTTATTCCCAGGATCAATATGGGCAGGTTCAAATTCTTGCAGCCTTCAGCCTCATGACTCCTAAGCCACAATTTCTAATCTTGTGGCTAATTTATTCGTTGTGGAAAGGTCATCTATCTAGTTCCCAGGTGGGAAAGGGGTTTGTTTTGGGAAAGGGTTGTTACCATCTTTGGTTTCAAAGTTAAACTACAAACTACATTCCTTCCAAAGTTAGTTTGGCCTCTGTGTAGGAAAGAACAAGGACAGCTTGGAGGTTAGAAGTGAGATGAAGTCACATCAATCCTCTTTCACTGTCATCATTTTCTCAGTTACAGTTTTTGCAAAGGTGGTTTCAAATTTGTAATCATGAACACTTAGTTCTGCCATTTTGGCAGCTGAATTGTTCTCAAAACCTGCAGCTAAGCTGCCTGGGGCTCTGATTTCCAGTCACAAGATCAGAGAGCATGCAGGGATAAGTGCAGGTTTCCACAGAAGTGAGCTCCAGAAGCAGTGGAGGCAGAGGCCAGCCCCAAGAAGACAGGTTCCAAACAGAGCTGTTTGTGTGTGAACGGAGATACACCGGGAGCTGTGGTCTGAACAGGCTGCTTCTGTTTGTGATCTTGGGAAGCTGAAAAGCATTACGTCCAAGCATTTAATAGACATGTGTCTCACCCTACTCCTCTTGACTATTTGCAATGATCCCATTTTGAGTGTCAGCTTAACAGATAAACAACTGCTGTCCCTCAGATTTTTCTTAAAACGTTCCAACATCGATGTGTCTCCCCGAAATATATATCTTTTCTAGAGAGTTAAACTGAGTAGCCTCTATGCAGAAATGCTGTGTTGTAAAGGGTATGCTGTTCAGTCAACTAGCTGTTTAAAAACCCAGAAATCGCCCGGGTGCGGTGGCTCAAGCCTGTAATCACAGCAATTTGGGAGGCCGAGGCGGATGGATCCCCCTCGGGTGGATCCCGAGGTCAAGACATCAAGACCATCCTGGTCAACAAGGTGAAACCCCGTCTCTACTAAAAATACAAAAAATTAGCTGGGCATGGTGACGCGTGCCTGTGATCCCAGCTACTCAGGAGGCTGAGGCAGGAGATTTGCCTGAACCCGGGAGGCGAAAGTTGCGGTGAGCTGATTGCGCCATTGCACTCCAGCCTGGGTAACAAGAGAGAAACTCCACATAAAAAGAAAAAAAAAAAAAAACAGAAATCTTAGAAGATGAATCGGCTGTTCACAGAATACTTTTCTTCAGTGATTAAACCTCTATGAATAGCTACGTTAATTCTGGGAAGTGCCATTAATTTCTGTAGTAAGTCACGACCTGATTACCTGTCTATTCAAATATTGTTTCATTTACATTTCTATAGACCTATGGATACGTGAACAGGATATTAATTTTAGAAGTAGGTTCAGTTGGATTTTACGTTCAGCAAATGAGATCCCCACATCTTGACTTAGAGTCTAACTGCCCTCCACTTTCTAGCATTTGCTTACTTGGCCAATGGGTAAAATGTTAACCTTCAAACCAAGAAACCAAATGTATTGTTCAGATATTGATCATTTTTAAGCAATTAACTCATTACAGGGCTTTGAAAGCAGCCAGAATGACTCTAACTGTGTACCTATTAATTTAGCTTTGGTGAGGGCAGCTGGATTATCATGAGGCAGACGACGGCTCCCAGTGCTTTCCTCTCCCATTGCCTCCAACTCCCCCACATTCTGTTCTGTCCAGGGGTGACAGATGCCGAGTTCTTCAGGGTTGCATTCCCAACTCAGGAGCAACACTGCATGTGTTAAGGCCAGGGCCCTACTATAAATCACATTATAATATGAGTTTAGCCAAAATGACTCTCCTTGACTTTTCTGCCTTTCAAATTGGAAATGTTATTCTTCCCCAGTCTCTTCCTAATATTAAGGTGAGCAGAAACTTGCATTATGCCTCCTTGACCCAGCCTGGTGTGCTGGAGCAGAGGGAAGGGGATTCTTTTTGCCATAAAATGTATCTTGCTTATGTATTTATTTGGGATGAATTCTCCTTGTAGCCTTACAGTTTTTCATCCTCCGAGGCAATAGGGTGGCTCTCCATGGGTCCCCTTGTTGCCATGGTGATGCGCCCCATCTTCCTGTTGGTGCTTCTCTACTTCAGCAACTCCCTTCCTGTTATTGTCCTGGGAAATATGCCTGGAGCTTCTTCAGAGCTAAGAAATGGTACCCATCATTCCTGTCATCTCATCACTATTGCGGGGTTTGTGAGTGAGCTTGGAGTCTGAGTTGCTCAGCTGCCCTAAGGGAACTGTGAAGAATAAGCCCCGAGGCAGCAGCAGGAGTGCAGAAGAGGCTTCCACCTCTCCCTCATCCCAAACTTGGGCTGCTGGGATGCAGAGGAGACCCCAAGCAGCTGTGCCTTGTTTGGACATTAGTGTAAGGACCCAACCACTCAGCCTTTATTTGTTTCAAAACAGAACTTTGAGCATCCTAGTAGCTCAGAATATTTTTAAAGATAACCCACTTGACTAAAAT